>NC_060140.1:735896095-736223595 GCF_021461385.2 Schistocerca piceifrons | reverse complement strand
ATCATTCAGTAGATTAATCAGTGTTTCCGCATTTTGGACGACAAGATCCCCGTATCTGTCCCCGATGGATCCATGTCGGACGCCAACTGTATCCCAATGGTACTGTCCAGCATATCAGGGACCAACAACAACAGCTAAGGTCCACGTTGCCTCAGGAGAGGATACAACGCATTTATGACCGAAACAGTGCAATAAAGCTAGAGGGCTGCAATGTCATATTTGAAAGTGGGCTCATATTGCCAAATTCTTTGAAAATTTCCCTCGATTTTGCAATCTTCGAAATAGCATCGCCTATCCTCTCAACCAAAGAAGTTTCATTTCGTTTCCTTATCCCCTGCTGGATGCTTGACTCTTTTTTTTTCTCAGGCAGAATATATAAAATATTTTAATGTAACATCTACATCTATACTCCGCAAACCACTGTGAAGAGAATGGCTGGAGCTATATCCCGTTGTACTACCCATTTGGGCTTTATTCCATTACATTCGTGTATTCCAGTTTCTTAAACGCCTTGGTTTGTTGTGTAATCAGGTAATTTTGTCTCCGCGATAACTATGAGAGCGATACATATGAGGTCGTAGTATATTGCTAGATTCTGACTACTTTCTAAGTAAGCTTTCATGACATAGTTTGCGTCTAGTCTTCAAGCGTCCGCCAGTTTCGTTTTTTCCAACTTCTTTGTGACAGTCTCCCATGGGTCAAACAAAACTGTTACCATTCGTGTTGCCCTTCTTTGCATATGTGTAATATCCCTGGTTATTTCTATTTTTTA
This sequence comes from Schistocerca piceifrons, assembly GCF_021461385.2. Taxonomy (NCBI): domain Eukaryota; kingdom Metazoa; phylum Arthropoda; class Insecta; order Orthoptera; family Acrididae; genus Schistocerca; species Schistocerca piceifrons. The sequence continues at coordinate 736,222,823 of NC_060140.1, read as the reverse complement.
CGTATCTCACGTACCTCAACAGTATTCTAGAATGGTTTGCACAAGTGTCTTGCAAGAAAACTCCTTTTCAGAGGGATTAATTTTTCCTAGTATCTTACCAACGAAATTAAGTTCGCTTCCTGCTTGACCTACGACCGAGCCAATGTGATCGTCTCATGTCAATTCCCTATAGATTCTTGCACCCAGGTATACGTACAAGTTGACTGACTCCAATTGTGAATCACTGATATTGTAGCCGTAGGATAGTATATTTTTTCGTTTTGTGAATGCACAATTTTACGTTTCTGAACGTTTAATGCAAATTATCAACTTTTGCATCACTTTGAATTTTTTCAAGATCTGACTGAATATTTGTGCAGCATTTTTTTCAGACAGAACTTCATTATAAATAACTACATTGTCTACGAAATGTTTGAGTTTGCTATTAATGTTACCTGCATGGTCAACATAAAACATGAGCAGCAAGGGATTCAACATACTTTGATTTGGCACGCTAGAAGTTATATCTATATCTGCTGACGCCTCTCCACCCAAGATCATATGCTGCGTTCTTCCAAACCAAGAAACCCGAAATCCAGGCGCAAATTTTGTTTGTAAACCATACGATCGTATTTTCGAGAACACCTGTAGCTGTCATACAGTGTGAAACGTTTTTCTAAAGTCAAGAAATACTGCATCTGCTTAACTGTCTTGATCCATGACTTTTAGGGCGTAATGTGAGATAAGTGCGAGTTGAGTTTCACGTGACTGAAGTTTTCGTAGTCCATGCTGGTTGGTATGGAGAAGGCCATTCTGTTCGAGGAACATTACGTTAGAAATTAGAATATATTCTAAGATATTACCACAGATCCAAGACCAGAATATTAGACGGTGGTTTTGTACACTCGCATGGCCTGTGCTTTCGTCCAACTATTGGGCGCAGTCGTTTGTTGGCGGGATGTGCGGTATATGGCATCATAATTGAACTGGGGCTATCACAATCGCAATTTCTTTTTATAATCTGGGATGGATTTTATCTAGCTCTGGTGCTTCGTTCAGTTTTATCAATTTCAGCTGTTTCTCAGCGCTGCTGACATCGTTATCTACATAACACATATTTGCAGTGGGGCGAGAAATGAACTGGCGCGACACTCCTGGATTTTCCTTTATTAAGGTACATTTCAAAGCAGTGTTCAGTATTTCCTCCCTCAGTTCAGTTCCCATTTTATGCATGAATGTCTTAACATTAACTTCAATGTCACTGACAGTCTTATCATATTTCTTTGGATTACATGAACAACCTTTCGATATTATACTGTTGTGCTAGTAATCCAAGTCCTGGCCTTCCCTCTTGTTAGGCAAACGTATTTCATTTAGGAATTTTTAGCATATTGCAGCCCCATCAGCAACTGCGATAGACTAATATATTGAAAGATCCGTCTCAGTTGTGAGAATTTTCTGGTCTTTACCCAGGTTTCGGCTAGAATAATCTAGACTTCTTCAAAAGCATAAAATTACTATAACATGTCAGAGTAAGGCACAGTCAACATTAAAAATTAAAACCTATAGTACCGAGATACGAAGTCCAGCCCCAGCATCACTTCACCACGCGGTCGGCTGGCAGCGGCAACTACGTTGGCCACCTGCTGACGATGAGCAGTGTAAGGGAGCAAAACATCAGCAAAGTTTTGAATAACGGCACCTGTAAGGGTACAGATATCGATGCTATACTTGAAGAATCTCCCCCCTCTCTCCCATGAACCATGAACGTTCGGTGGGATGGCTTGCATGTCTCAGCGATACCGATGTTCGCACCGTAGATCCATCCATAACGGGGGGGCATTTGTTGAGAGGCCAGACAAACGTTTGGTTCCTGAAGAGGGGCAGTAGCCATTCCAGTACTTGCAGGGGACATAATCTGGATGGCTGACTAATCTGGCCTTATAACATCAACTAAAACGGCCTTGATGAGCTGGTATTGCGAACTGCTGGAATACAAGAGGAAACTACAGCCCGAGGGCATGCAGCTCTACTGTATGGCTAAATGATGATAGCATCCTCTTCGGTAAACTGTTCCGCAGGTAAAATAGTCCCCATTATCTCCGGACGTGGACTATTCAGGAGGATGTCGTCATCAGGAGAAAGAAAGCTGGCTTTCTACAGGTCGGAAAGTGGAATGTTAGATCCCTTAATCGCGCAGGTAGGTTAAAAATGTAAAAAGGGAAATGGATGGACTGAAATAAGATATAGTAGGATTAGTGAAGTTCAGTGGCAGGAGGACCGGAACTCGGAATCAGGTGAATACAGGGTAATGCGGGACCAGGTTTAAAAATGAATAAGAAAACGGGATTGCGGGTAAGCTATTGTGAGCAGCATAGTGATCACATTATTGTAGCCAAGATAGACACAAAGCCGACATCGAGAGTAGTACAAGTTTTATGCCAACTAGCTACGCAGATGATAAAGAGACTGAAGAAGTATATGAGGAGATAAAAGAAATTATACAGCTAGTTAAGAAAAACGAAAATTTATAGTGACGTGGGACTGGAATTCGATAGTAGGAAAAGGAAGAGATAGAAAAATATTAGGTGAATATGGACTGGTGGAAATGAGTGAAAGAGGAAGCCTCGTGGGAGACTTTTGCACAGAACATAATCCTCGCAAAAATTTGGTTTAAGGATCAGGAAAGAATCTTGCATATGTAGAAGAGACCTGGAGACACCGAAAGCTTTAAGAATGATTATAAGGGTGGTCCATTGATAGTGACCGGGCCACATATCTCACGAAATAATCATCAAACGAAAAAAACTACAAAGAACGAAACTCGTCTAGCTTGAAGGGGAAACCAGATGGAGCTATGGTTGGCCCGCTAGATGGCGCTGCCATAGGTCAAACGGATATCAACTGCGTTTTTTTTAAAAATAGGAACCACTATTTTTTATTTCATTTTCGTGTAGTACGTAAAGAAATATGAGTGTTTTAATTGGACCACTTTCTTTGCTTTGTGATAGATGGCGCTGTAATAGTCACAATCGTATAAGTACGTGGTATCACGTAACATTCCGCCAGTGCGGACAGTATTTGCTTCGTGATACATTACTCGTGTTAAAATGGACCGTTTACCAATTGCGGAAAAGGTCGATATCGTGTTGATGTATGGCTATTGTGATCAAAATGCCCAATGGGCGTGTGCTATGTATACTGCTCGGTATCCTGGGCGACATCATCCAAGTGTCCGGACCGTTCGCCGGATAGTTACGTTATTTAAGGAAACAGGAAGTGCTCAGCCACGGGTGAAACGTCAGCCACGACCTGCAACAAATGATGATGCACAAGTAGGTGTTTTAGCTGCTGTCGCGGCTAATCCGCACATCAGTAGCAGACAAATTGCGCGAGAATCGGGAATTTCAAAAACGTCGGTGTTGAGAATGCTACATCAACATCGATTGCATCCGTACCACATTTCTATGCACCTGGAATTGCATGGCGACGGCTTTGAACGTTGTGTACAGTTCTGCCACTGGGCACGAGAGAAATTGCGGGACGATGACAGATTTTCTGCACACGTTCTATTTAGCGACGAAGCGTCATTCACCTACAGCGGTAACGTAAACCGGCATAATATGCACTATTGGGCAACGGAAAATCCACGATGGCTGCGACAAGTGGAACATCAGCGACCTTGGCGGGTTGATGTATGGTGCGGCATTATGGGAGGAAGGATAATTGGCCCCCATTTTATCGATGGCAATCTAAATGGTGCAATGTATGCTGATTTCCTACGTAATGTTCTACCGATGTTACTACAAGATGTTTCACTGCATGACAGAGTGGCGATGTACTTCCAACATGACGGATGTCTGGCACATAGCTCACGTGCGGTTGAAGCGGTATGGAATAGCATATTTCATGACAGGTGGAATGGCCGTCGAAGCACCATACCATGGCCCGCACGTTTACCGGATCTGACATCCCCGGATTTCTTTCTGTGGGGAATGTTGAAGGATATTTGCTATCGTGATCCACCGACAACGCCTGACGAAATGCGTCAGCGCATAGTCAATCCATGTGCGAACATTATGGAAGGCGAACTACTCGCTATTGAGAGGAATGTTGTTACACGTATTGCCAAATGCATTGAGGTTGAAGGACATCATTTTGAGCATTTATTACATTAATGTGGTATTTACAAGTAATCACGCTGTAACAGCATGCGTTCTCAGAAATGATACGTTCACAAACGTACATGTATCACATTGGAACAACCGAAATAAAATGTTCAAACGTACATACGTTCTGTATTTTAGTTTAAAAAACCTACCTGTTACCAACTGTTGGTCTAAAATGGTGAGCCATATGTTTGTGACTATTACAGTGCCATCTATCACAAAGCGAAAAAAAGTGGTCCAACTAAAACATTCATATTTCTATACGTACTACACGAAAATGTAATAAAAAATGGGAGTTCCTATTTAAAAAAAAAAAGCGCAGTTGATATCCGTTTGACCTATGGCAGCGCCATCTAACGGGCCAGCCATAGCACCATCTGGTTTCCCCCTTCAAGCTAGACAAGTTTCGTCTTTGTAGTTTTTTCGTTTGACGCTTATTTCGTGAGATATGTGGCCCGGTCACGATCAATGGACCACCCTGTATTGGATTCAGGTCAGGACTCTGTACAGGTCAGTCCATTAAAGGGATGTTATTGTCGTGTAACCACTCCGCCACAGGCCGTGCATTATGAACAGGTGCTCGATCGTGTTGAAAGATGCAATCACCATCCCCAAACTGCTCTTCAACAGTTGAAAGCAAGAAGATACTTAAAAAAATCAATGTAGGCCTCTGCTGTGATAGTGCATAGTGCCATGCAAAACAACAAGGGGTGCAAGCCCCCTCCATGGAAAACACGACCACATCACAACACCACCACCTCCAAATTTTACTGTTGACACTACACACGCATTCCCCATACCCACACCATGCCATCGGATCCCCACATGGTGTACCGTGATTCGTCACTCCACACAATGTTTTTCCACTGTTCATTCGTCCAATATTTACGCTTCTTATACCAAGCGAGGCCTCGTCTGGCATTTACCGGCATAATGTGTGGCTTATGAGCAGCCACTCGGCCATGAAATCCAAGTTTTATCATCTCCCGCCTAACTGTCATACTACTTGCAGTGGATCCTGATGCAGTTTGAAATTCCTGTGTGATGGTCTGGATAGGTGTCTGCCTATTACACATTATGACCCACTTCAACTGTCGCGGCTCTCTGTCAGTCAACAGACGAGGTCGGCCTGTATGCTTTTCTGCTGTGCGTGCCCCTTCACTTTTCCACTTCACCATTACATCAGAAACAATGAACCTAGGGATGTTTACGAGTGTGGACATCTTGCGTACAGACGTATGACACAAGTGACACCCAATCACCTGACCACGTTCGAAGTCTGTGAGTTCTGCAGAGCGCCCCATTCTGCTCTCTCACGGTGTCTAATTACTAACGAGGTCGCTGATATGGAGTACCTGGCAGTAGGTGGCAGCACAATGCACCTAACATGAAAAACGTATGTTTTTGGGGTGTCCGGATACTTTTGATCACATAGTGTAGACCCATGTTAACTTCTTCTTCAAGGCTTCCATACAGAAATGCTGTGCGAACATTGAACTCCACCATCTCTAGAGCATTATATGTGACAATTGCCAAGAAAATTCTGAGTGAAACGTATCGTTTCACTGGTGAAAAAGTCTCATTGTAGTTAACACCATAGTCCTGTTTGAAACCTCTTGTTCACAGCTGTGCTTTGTACCGAGTAATTTTACCATCTGTGTCAAATAAAACCTTGAACACCCAGTTTGAGTCAACAACTATCTGGCTATTAGTTCTAGGAACTATCTTCTCGGTTTTGTTGTCTTCATGAGCTTCCAGTTTATCTTCAATCGCTTTTTTCCAGTGTTTTGAGTCAGGACCAGAAATTGCTTCTTTGAAGTTGTAAGGATTGTTATACTGAGTAAAATCAGCTTCATATCTTGCTGGCTTGAGGACGATAGAATTATCTCGTAGCTGCATTGACGGCACTTTGGTAGGTTGCCCTTCATTTTCCAGTTTAGCCTTATTTACACAATTTTATGAAATTTTCATCTGTTCCTGTGCTTGTGCTGGTTCACCAGTAATTTGCTTGTGCCAATCAACGATATCTTGTTCTTCATCAGTCTTGAAGTTTAAGCATGTGTCATCAACTTCTTGTTTGCAGACGCTGAGCTGTTGCTAACTCATTGAATGTGACATCCCTCGATACAAACACTCTGTGACTCGCGGGATCATAAACTCGATAATTTGTTGATTCTTCTTGGTAACCAACAAGTACAACTTTTCTGGATTTGGCATTAAACTTGCTGCGAAATTGTTTTGGTACATGAGCAAAGGCATCTGACCCAAACCCTCAAAGATGTCCAGCACATGGTTTTTGTGCATTCCACAACTCATATGGAGTTTGCTCCAAATTGCGTTTTGTTGTAACTATATTTAATATGTATACAGCAGTGTTAACAGCCTCTGCCCCTAAAAGCTTCGTAAGGTTTTTGGCTTCCAGCATCGTGAGAGCGTTTTCAACAATTGTGCGATTGTCCCTCTGAGAACTATCGTTCTGTTCTGGCGTATACGGAGCAGTGGTTTCTAACTCCCTAAGAAACTGTTTCATACCATAATTAATGTATTCAGTGCCATTGTCCACACGTAATGTTTTGACATTCTGACCAAACTTGTTCAACGCAAGATTACTGAATTCGCCGAACCGATGAATGACATCGGCTTTGTCTCTTAGAAAGTAAACAACTCTGTATCCAGTTGCATCGTCTGTGAAATGACAAAAAACTTTGCACCACCAACTGATTCAACTGACATTGGCCCACACACGTTTGAATGAGTAAATTCCCCTGGTTTTGTTGAACGATTTGTGTCCTTGTTGCTGAACTTATGCCAATGGCATGATTCACAGAAAAAAATCTTCCTGATTTTTATTTTTTTTTACATTTAGTCCTTCGACCACCCCTTTTGCTGACATCTGTTGAATTGTTCATGTACTGACATGTCCTAATTGTTCATGTCACTGTTTCAGATCAGTCACTGCAACATTAACTTCACTCCCTAGTGTAGTTCTGTCACGAAACACATCCTATAAATATTGGTCTCTTCCTTCACGCCTTCAGCTACAGTCTCTCCGTCACGTATTAGTACAACTTGATTTTCTTTGAATGTTGCAGTGTTTTTCTTCGACGTGCATACTCCAACACTAAACAAGTTCTTTTTTATACCTGGTACATTCAAAACATTTTAGAAACGTGACTCACTCCATTTGCCGCTAACTTCTTTGCTGACAATAATAGTACCAACACCGGCGACTTGGCATTCTTTATCATTACCCAGTAACACATTCTCCCCCGTCACTGGACAGAACTACGAAAATCATTCCCGTCAAAAAGCCATATGACGCGATGCACCACTGTCCAACAGCCACACATCTGACTGATCACTTTCAAACCACTTCGCCTATGTCTCTCTTGACTTTCTGACAACTGGACACATGTTATCTGCTGACACAATAAATGCACAGCCGAATTTATTTTTGCCACTCTTACGTTTCTCTGTCTCGCTTTTTCTTTCGGCACCCGCGAGCTATATAATTACGCTTCTTGCAGTAAAATCACCTGACATGTGATCTTGTTTTTCGTTCTTGTGAACTTCTGATTTTATCAGGATACCTTGCTTTTTCCTTTTGTCTATTGACGGACATCACTGCAAATGCACCATTTTCTTCATCACTCTTATTCAGCTGGGTCTCCTCTTTGATAAGACGTTCCGTAAAAGCTCCCACGTTTTGTTGACTAACTGACACACTGTCCCAAGCTTCTTTTAAATGCGTTGTATTTTGATGGTAATGACGCAACGACTTTCGCCATTACAGCTACATCTCAAACCTTCTCTCCAAGATTTCTGAGTTGTAATGCTATGTTTTCAACTTTAGCTGCACGCGCAACCACAGAATCATTTGCATTCATCCGATATTCTTGAAAACGCTGAGTTATTGTTAGTTTGCTGACCGTTGTTCATGTAGTGATCTCAACTTCTTCCACATTTCGTGGGCTGTCTCACAAACCAACAGACGTTGCATTTGTGTATCGTCTACTGATGTGGAAATCGGAAACATACCTTTTGCATTTTCTTTTGTCCATGCTTTCAAGACGGCATCGTCGTTTCCGTTAGGTTGGCCTCGAGTACCAATTACAACATCGAGAATTCCGTAAGCCTTTAAGATTGCAGTTATCTGGAATTTTCATGTCTGATAAGTTGTAGCCTCCAGCTTTGAGATGTATTTTGAAGACACTTCTTCAGACATTACAGATTTATCTCTTCTATTCGTCCGTACACAGGACAGTCGGGATACGTAATGTTTATATGAAATAACAACATTCCTCACGCAAACCGAGCGATGCCTGGGCCCATAATCTGATGTGGATACTGGAGGTTTCCTAAGAGAGATTAATAAAGCTGTGTATGAGCTTATTTTATTAATTAAAATGACTGGCTTTCTTTACAACGGCTGGCTTTTCACATGCAACAAATGCAATACAAAGAATACTATTACTGCAAAGAAGACAAACAGCTGCGCTCGTATAAATAAACTCTATGCACTAGTGGTCAGAATGTGAGCATAAACGGAAGAAGAACTGCAAACACACGCAAATGCAATTACGCAAAACCTTTACAACACCTGGCGAGTGTAATCCGACAGCTGGAAAAAATTACTCGCTGTGCAAAGTGATTCTCTTGATCAGTTTCATTAATTAGCCTATCGATTTGATATCAGTGGCATGCTGCTGTGCGGGGAGGGGGGGGGGGCGAGGGCTAGAGTACCATGGTTATGACTGGGGAGTTGGAGCGGTAATCAGGCGTGTTTTCGTTACGGAGAGATCTTTTAACGAAATTTCAGTCTCCCACCCACACAGGGAGGGATGACCATCCTAACAAAATCAGCTATATTACTGAATTTAGAATGTGATACTTAGTATAAACCTGATATTTACAACTTCTGTGTGCTGATAGCTTAAGAGACTTCGTATATGATGAAGCATTTGGTTAGTTTAAGAGATTCCGAAAGTAAAGAAGCATTCTGTGACCGAGGTAGAGCATGCTCTTAGCACTCCCTCATGAGCCAACAATGAGTTTAATATCCTAGTCCTGTGATGTAGGACTTAATAGATATTAAGCTGATTAGAACAGATTTTTTTACCTGATGGGAGAATACTTACAGGAAATGTAACCTACGCCATACTGTTACAGGTTTTCACAAGTAACGATACTATAGCGATGTGAAAGCGCATGTATGCCTTGATTTCTTATTTTTTCGAAAATAGCTCGTATAAAAGTGAGGAATCTACATTTTGCGTGAGGAACTCGAAGTGTACGGTCAACAATATTGCTGTCTCCGACTGAGTCAAGTGGATTTTTTAAACTAGGAGTCAATGTATTCGCCCAAGCTTCAACTGCTTGTCTCGCTATGTCTACAGCCAGCAACTGACCAGAAGGGGAGGCTTAGCCTCGCGTGACTGGCAGGTACAAAGATCGATTCCGGCTACCGGCTACCCGCAGCCAAAGGGGGCTAGCGAAGTACCCACTATTTCGGGTGGGTGGCGACAGAAGTGGAGTGTGTGTTGAATGAGAAAATTCAATATGGCAGGTGTTTGTGATTGACGATAGTTTCACCCATGTAAATTGATAAGCTGACTGCTTAGTGACAGTCTCTTTGACCTCTGAGCAATCGGTAGAGCCGGCATGTGGATCCCGGGAACAGGGCTGGCGCAAGGCACGTGCGAAACGTGCGGCCGCACGAGGCGGCACTTTTCGAGGGGCGGCAAATCTGCCACCCCCCACTTTTTTTTTATGATAAACTCAACATTCATTCCCAAGAGAGGATTCGAAACCAAAACTCGGAGGGAGCAGCTCTGGGAACTGTGGCATGGCGCCTCGACTACCTGCCGGCCGCCCCTGTTGAACAAGGGGAGGGAGGAGGACTAATTTCTTCCTCACCACGTAAATACGCTGCGAGGAATTACAAGGGATAAAGACATTGCTAATAAGCCTGGCATAAGTTGGGTTTCGACGGATTTTTGAAAATTTTTGCTATCCGTTTCTGAGTGATAGTGGGACGTTTTGGTTTTTGAGCCATGAAACACCTGTCTCCGCCTGCATGAACAAAAATTAAACTCTGAGCGGGACTTTTGTTTGACAATAGTACCCGCACACTATCACTTTGCCAAAATTTATTTATTGTATAATGCGTGTGAATCCGTGTTTCAGCTTAGTAAACTACTGGTCGCTTTGATTCTGATGAAAACCTAAGAAAGTATGGTCTTTTAGCTACAATGCCCTCTCGCCTGCACAAAACAAAACATTAATTTTGACACCTAAAACGAAAATCCATGCACAGAACATTGCTTCTAAGGGTTTCCTTGCTAGCTTTGAAGCTCATTTCTGTTTGAGAAAAGTTGTGCAGTTTTCGCAAAGTTCGTATTTCTATTGTTCGTAATGCCATAGAAATTGCTGCCTGATAATACATTTATCCATATCATAGGTCACATACTTATTGTGAGCTTCTTGCTTCTTCTTCTTGGTCGCTAGTTTAACCGTATCCTCGCTGTACCTCGTCACGTGACCTAGTTCCTGGCACTGCCGCGTCACCTCATCGCCTTTCCAGGCAATAGGTATTGTTGCGTTCGCCATAACGAAAACTACAGAATTTGTTTCGGTAGTTGGCCGAGGGAGTCAAGATTGGTCAGAAGAACTTTCATTGTGTTTCGTAAGAACAGAAGAATTGGTGCGTACGAATTTCTTGCAACTTGGGATGTAATAGTCTTTTCATATAACGTACAATTAGTATTGTGGATGCACGTTACTCATAAGTTAGAATTTTTCTCCTTCTAGATTGCAGAATAGGAAAATTTATTTTTCTTATGATCTGTTACTTCAAAATTGGCAAGTCGGCAAATAAGCACGTGTCATCCCAACAGCTAGAATGAAAATAAAGCGAAGAAAAGTGAAGTGATACGGCGATGACTAACTTGTTACCCCTTATTCCATAATCAGACACGAAGTAAGTGACACATGGAAATTACGACAGATGTCGAGTGTCAGTTCTTTGAAATGAACAACAACAGTGCAGTGATTTAATATATTTCGACTAGCATTGGTACCCGTCGATGTCCGGGTGTGTGTTTAATGCATTATTATGTTACTCCATCTCCTTATTCTTCCTTTCTCCATTGTCTTCCACCACACTCTTTGACCGCTTCACCTGCGTCTGTAGTGAAATTCGGCCTGAAATTCAATTTCACGCGGCTCAATTCTTATCACTTCATCTCCTGAACAGTGTATCCTACAGTAATATAATTTTCCGTTTACGTGCAGTGGAATATCAGGAAATTGTCTGTGAAGTGGGTTGCAAATAAAGTTAGTACACTGACATCAACAGTTAGTTTCATGTAATCGTTCTTTACAGGCTGGATCGAAACATGTCCGACAGTAGAAAAAGACAGTCTAGCAGTGAATATAGGAAAAGACGGGCGCTGAAGGAAGATGACGATAAGAAGCAAAAGGATGCACTACAACGATATTTCAAGCCAAAGAGGGAACGACCTAGCAGCGGCGAGGGTGGAAAATAGATCCTGAAAGTACAGAAACTAGTGGAGCTACTGCAGCTACATCTTGATCTTCAGGACATGACCAGAAAGTTGACGAACACAGTACTGCGACCACCGCATACAGTAGCAACGCTGACGGTGGGCCATCCACAACATGTTCAATAGACCTCGTCTGGACTCAAGATCTGCTTTGTGACGAAAGCACCGAGATTGAAACATCAGGCAGAACTGAAATTAGGCGACCCGATTCGGAAAATACCGGAGGAACATCAACCGAAGTACTCACCACCAGAGAAGGGATTGAAGGCCAGCCTAAACTGGAAGAAACAACTGACTCAGATCTCGGAAGATGGCCGGAAATTATTACCGACTGCATTCAAACGACTTTGGTCATGCGAGGTCCTCCCGAGTGCATGAAGAAAGCTGAAGAATGTCCTAAAAACGCGGACAACCGGCGTTTCAGCCGTGTGCACTACAGCTATTCTTTGAAGAGTTTAGAAGAAGCAGATAGACATTGGTTGGTGTAGTCAAAGAGTAAGGATGCTGTGTTCTTCTTTTGTTACAAACTTTGTCCCGTCATCTACAGTAAAAACTACAAAGAACGGTACAAGCGACTGGCGACACCTTGTTTCGTATCTCGAAAGTCACGGGAAGCCTACCGAGCATTTGAATTCACATAAAAAGTGGATCGTGTTTTCCGAGGGACTGAAAAAGTCATGAACTGTCGAGGCCCATCATCAAAGGCTTCTGAATACTGAAAGCGAACATTGGAAAAATGTTCTTGAGCGCTTAATAGCAATAATTCATTTCCTTGGTCGGCAATGTCTGCCTTTGAAAGGAAGTACAGATACACTCTTTCAGCCTGACAACGGAAACTTCTTGAAACTCGTTGAATTATTCGGAAAGTTCGACAAGGGTCATCATTATCTTGGAAAAGAAACACAGAATGAAATAATTCATCTTATTGGATCATCTATAACCAACAACATTCTATTAATGATGAAATCTGCAAAGTATTACAGTATAATTCTGGACTGCACACCAGATATTTCAAAAGTTGAGCAGATGACAGTTGTGGTACGTTTCGTTCAGGAGACAAGACTCGACGGGGTATACGATATCCGAATTCGGGAGCATTTCCTGGGATTTCTTCCAGTGCCCGATTCTTCAAGCTCCACTTTGACGCAGGTCGTACTCAAGTTCTTGGAAGATAAAAAAATCCTACTGTGCAACATGAGAGGGCAAGGATACGACAACGGAGCAAACATGAAAGGTAAGAAGTCTGGTCTCCAGAAAAGAATTTCAGATACGAACAAGAGAGCATTTTATGTACTATGTAGCAGTCAGTCATTGGATCTTGTTCTAAACGATGCCGCTATGTCTTCTAAGTATGCTGTTTCCATGTTTTCGACAGTGAAAAGCTTGTATGACTTCTTCTCGTCCTCCTTTCGACGTTGGGATGTCTTGAAGTATCTGCCTAACCTTTCGCTAAAGGCACTGTGCGATACTAGGTGGGAAAGTTGCGCGATACTAGGTGGGAAAGTCGCACCGATGCACTTACTCCCCTGAGGTTTCAAATTAGAGGCGTTTATGATGCACTGGATCAGATATCAGAAGAATTCGATAGCATGACCGCTCACGAAGCAACGTCACTTGCGAATCAAATAAAAAAATTAAACCTTTCTAATTTCTCTGGTAATCTGGTACGACGTTCTGCTTCACATCAGTGTAGTCAATAAGACCCTCCAGACCATTGACATAAATGTTTCTGAGGCCGTGGAAATGCTTGAAAAAACGAAAGCGTATTTTGAGACCTGCAGAACAGAAGAGAAGTTTGTGTCTTTCTCGATGGATTCCAAAGAATTGGCTACAGAATTAGAGCTAGAAGATCTAACGCCACCACGAATAAGTGTTTCCTGGCGACGAAGTATGAAGCCAATACACTTTACCTAGGAAGGAAGGGATGAGACAATAGATGACCCAACAAAACGTTACAAGATTGAATTCTACTATTATCTTTTAGATATAGTAAACACATCTTTGGGTGAGAGATTCAATAAACTGAAATCTCATTGTGATTATTTTGATTTTCTCTACGACATCGGTGAGCTGAAGAATGCACCTCCTGGCAGCCTGGACACAAAGTGTAGAAACCTCGCAGCGATTTTGCAAGATCGTGAGTCAAGCGGTATTGATGCACTGGAGTTGAGGGAAGAACTAAAAGTGCTTTCAACATTGTTGAAACCTGGAATAGGTCCCAAAGAGACTCTGAAGTTTATAGGAAGACATAATTTTTGCCCTAATGTTAACATTGCTCTGAGAATTGTCCAAACACTCCCAGTGACAGTTGCAAGTGGAGTCTCTCAAAACTGAAATTGATAAAGACATACCTCCGATCAAAGATGAGCCAAACTTGTTTGAGTGATCTTGTAACAATATCGATTGAGCACGAGCTTGCAGAGAACTTAAATTACACAGATCTTGTGAAAGACTTTGCACAAGCAAAAGCAGGAAGGTTCAATTTGCTAGTATTATTTTAAATTTTCATATTATGGTCAGTGTCTTGGTTATTTACTGTGTTGTTTCTTATTTTGTTCAACATTAAATAGTTATCGTAAATATTATTTTTCAAATCAAATTATTAAATTGTAAATAAATTGTTTTTTGTTAAATACATTATATGTTTACAACCACTGAGAAATGTTTATTTACCTTATCTGTAAGTTCATCCTGCACGGGATTAGCCGAGCAGTCTGGGGCGCTGCAGTCAATGACTGTGCGGTTGGTCCCGGTGGAGGTTCGACTCCTCCCTCGGCCATAGGAGTATGTGTTTGTCCTTGGGATAATTTTGGTTAAGTAGTGTGTAAGCTTAGGGACTGATGACCTTAGCAGTTAAGCCCATAAGATTTTACACACATGTGAACATTTTTGTAAATTCACATGACTTATTAAAATTAGCTGGATTTCTTCAATCAGGTTTGACTCCATTTTTGAGCTGGTGCTCAGCGACTGTTTTGTACAAATAGGTAGAGAATGTCACCAGTCAGTCGCAATTTTTGTTTTTATTTTCCAGATCTACATATATTTCGGGCACAGTGTGGCTATTCTCAATGCTTTGAGTTATGTTTACATCAAAAGTTCATGCTGCACGTCGTCGTAACTGCCGTCTGTGTCACGTCTGCTGTGCAGCGAGCTACGTTAATTTAAGTATTAACTGTATTTTTCTTACTTGTCACTTCTTCTTCCGTGTGTTGTTTTTTTTTTTTTTTTTTTTTTTTGCTTTTAGGAAGCTTTAATTGTCGAGTGCTAGTAATAGTGTTCAATAGATCTCGTGTTTGTTTTGAATACAGTCAGAGAGAGTCCCTTTAGTCAGCCATAGTGCCAGTACTGCCAGTGTCGTCGTAACTGCCGTCTGTGTCACGTCTGCTGTGCAGCGAGCTACGTTAATTTAAGTATTAACTGTATTTTTCTTACTTGTCACTTCTTCTTCCGTGTGTTTTTGCTTTTAGGAAGCTTTAATTGTCGAGAGATAGTTTAGTCAACTATCAGCCGCCTTTAGTGAATTAGCAGTCTAGTTAGGTCGATTAACTCTCTACAGTAAATTGATTTCTTAGGATGGATAGGATGTGTGACTGCTGTGTACGGACACAGGAGGTGCTGGCCACTGTTCGCGAACAGCTGAACGTGTTGATGGCCGCGGTCAGTCGTCTTCAGGCTGCTGCCTCGGATTGTAGCGGCAGTGGGAAGTCTGGTGTGTCGCACGGTACACCCCAGGTGTTACATGCTTCACCCACTGTCCCTGCTGTCGAGACATCTTCGCGGGTACCGGGCGCGGTTGGGCCACCATCTCCCCAAGGGGAGTGGCGGGTTCAGCGGCGTTCGCGGCGAACGAGGCGGAGGGTCAATGTGGAGGCTGGCCGTGTGGCATCGCCCGCTCTGCCTGTGAGTGGACATGTGTCCGCTCCTTCAGCAAGGTCCGAGCAGGCACACGGGGGGAGGGGTTTATTAGTTATTGGGAGCTCCAACGTTAGGCGGGTGATGGAGCCCCCTAGGCAAATAGAGGAAAGATCGGAGAAGAAGGCCAGTGTTCACTCTGTCTGCTTGCCGGGGGGTCTCATCCGAGATGTGGAGGAGGCCCTGCCGGCGGCACACCTATCTGCTGGTGGATAATAATTTTGATTTTTAATGTATTTTCATTCGTTGTCAACACTAACGATATCTGACTTTTTAACTCCCAGTGAGACACAGAACTATTTGCGAGATGACGGTTCAAGATGCTATTCTGAGCAGCTGGTGGAGAAAAATTCGGTAGCTGACGTCTCTTTGTGTGTAGTCAACAACGATATGTGTGGGGCTCTATTCCCAGTGAGCGCTGAACTCTTCGTCATACTATTTCTAGTTCAAACATGCTCACATGTCACTGCTGGGGCAACAAACCCATATTTAACGTTCGTTTTCTCTAGAATATAACAGCGATAGGTGCCGGGTTGGAGTCCTAGGAAGGAAAAAATTAATGTTTCGTCTCGTCATTTCAGTTAAAACATCTAGTTACTGCCGCGAAAATCCGATATGTCACATTTGACTGTGTTCGATAGCAATCCGATTAGGTACTGGGTTCGAATCCGTGTCCAACACAAAGCTTTACCTCACGGCATTTCAAGTAAGTTACTTGTGAAGAAGCAATATTTAACATCCCTCGTAGTTCGTTAACAGGGACAATAGATGCTGGGTAGGAATTCGCGTCTGTTAAAAATGTTTGCGTTATGCAATTTAAAGTTGATATTTGCTAACTGATACTGTCTAAAATCAAGGTATATCACTCTCTGTATGCCTAATCAGGAATGACTGTTAGTTTCCGTCAGTCACGAAATCTTTGCCTAGTCTGCATGAGCTGGGTTCGAATCCATATGCGGAACAAGACGGTTTGTCGTGTCATTTAAAGTTCATACATATTCTCAACTAGCTGCTCGTGAATAACTTAAATTTTTAATGTCATTTTGTGTTAAATAATAAGTACGGTATGTTACTTTGAAGAGGAAATCATGAATACGACGAACTTACTACGTGCATTACCAATCTGACGTAATAATGAGAGTGGTAACATTTCAGGTATGTCATTTATTGTAATAAATGTGAGCTTACAAGCCTTAAGGACAGTCTTATCTGTGATAAGGTGTTCCCTGATATTTGTAGTATCGTGGTATTACTTTACATCTTGAGTTATTGCGATACAGAGCAGTGTTTTCTAGTGGTGACTTATTGGAACCATTTTCAATAGTCAAACGACTGTACCAAGGAGCGATTAGAGGACCTGCTAGACAGCTGCGTTTTGCCGGTTGCATGCGAATCAGGCGAAATGCAATTCAGGTCGTTCGGATACTTTTGAGCACGACTGTACATCTCGAGGTGAAAACGTACGAAAATGCACAACTGCACTTTTGCGAACTTCTGTTTTATTTTCGCATCAATACTGTTGTGAACCCACCATCTGGTTCAAATGGTTCAAATGGCTCTGAGTACTATGGGACTTATCATCTGTGGTCATCAGTCCCCTAGAACTTAGAACTACTTAAACCTAACTAACCTAAGGACATCACCCACATCCTTGCCCGAGGCAGGATTCGAACCTGCGACCGTAGCGGTCACGCGGTTCCAGACTGAAGCGCCTAGAACCGCACGGCCACACGGCCTGCCCCCACCATCTGGTATCAATGCATTACATTATCATCCATTACATATAATCATTTTGATAGTACACTTGATATTATAGATGAGTAGGACACAAGACAGGACATAGATAATGTCCGTTTGACGTCAACAGTGTGTAACATTTTACTTTTTTTGAATAGGACAATGTTCCTCTCCAATAATTTTTAGATTAGTTACAATAAGCTTACGCTACAAGAGAATTCGCTTGTATTTTTCAATATGTGGTCTGTTGTCGGTTTGAAGGCCCTCCATAACATCGGCAACGTAGTGCAACTCCACCGAGGGCTGTCTGGAGTAGGGTGGAGATAGCAATATGAAAGTTGCGAGCTGTCGAAGACGATCTTCATATTCCTAATGCGATTAGGACATCGTATTCTCTTGACGACGTTTAGCACCTGTGCGGTCAGTCACCCAATTTCAGAATTCATGTTGAGTAATCCTGCTAAATTCCCATAATATTGTCTTTTTATATTGATGAGTAATATGGATAGTCGTCACGTTCATGTGACGTCTACAACGCAAATTTAATGTTACTATCCTAGGAACTAACCTGCAATACGTTTTGTATTTCATAATCGGAACTATCTGCATTAACCGTCATCAGAGCAATGTCAGGGAACAGAATGCAGCAGTGCCTTGGTACCTACTTGAGGACCTGCTTGAGTCGTGTTCTAAGGAAAGGGTAGTTGCTGGTTCACATTATATTACACTAGCGAGAAGTACCGACTTTTCCTTTTCTCTGCAAACATCCAGAACTAAATTCAGTAACTAAATGCTAAGAATATATTTGCATTGTGCCAACTCAAAGATCAATAGATATGGATATAGATATAGATATAGATGTTTATATTTAAAGCCATTCTCGTTCTGCGTTGGAATAAACATCATTCATTATTTGCTTGTTCTTGTTACGATTGTTATTGTCATTCTCTCACTCGCAAGAGTTTTCACATTCCTATTTGGTATCGATGCACATGAAGAGTGGCAATGAAAGAAGGGAATACTGAATGTTACGTCATGCAGAATACACACATTTTCTTCGGCTCCTCGTGATCTACGCTACAGGAGAAGTGAGATACATAAAGTTGACAGTGTGAGGACAGTCATGCTGGCACAACTCTGCAACTACACAGAGTTACCAGGTAAAATGGTGCTGCGGAATCGAAAGTGTAGTACGGACTTTGCCACAGTAGCAGACAGCTGCTAATTTCGGACCACGACCGTGGATTACCCTTCGGTCAGTGCTGGTTAGAGTGTTGCAACTGTAAATGGAAGGCTTTGTTTGATAGTCTTGTGCTGATGCTGTCTGAATAAATTATGCCATTGGATAAAAAGCGGTTTAGTTTTGAGACCTAACCCACGAGGGGGGAAGGCACAGTGGTCTGCTTCAGGAATTCCAAGCAATAAAACACAAAAAACAACCCAGGAATGGTTCGAACAGCTACTTTCATGCAGAGACGTGCATTTGGAATCTGTTCATCGTTACGGGGTCAAACAAGAGGGTAACATTACTGAAACAATGATCGGGCTACTTAGTATATAATAGAGCATACAGATTTCAAGGAGCAAACGTATGAAGACGCAGACTTCCTCGTTATCAATATGTGCGGCATATCTTTCGTGTTAACGAAAGTAAATTCCCGCTTTACCTCTTCTTACGTCTCAAATGAAATGAATGCCATGAGGAATCGAATATTTGTTGACTGCGTCTCTTCTTGCTTCCATCCTTACCAACACAATTCTTCATTCTCGTGGTAATCATGACATTCTATGTGTATGCTGCAAAAGATTGCACGTGGACATATTCGACATCGAGGTGCAAAGCGTTTGGTATCTTACATTATATTCAATTCGAATAAGCTTCCGATGTATTTTTACTTCGTTTGTATTTTTAGATGATTATGAACGATACGGAAAATTATCTCACATGCTTTATGTTGAATGAGAAACATTGAATGATCCGTTTTGCTTTCCCTACGTTGAAATGATATAATGTCGGCGTCAATAGCCTTGTTCCACGCCGGAAGCTGATGCTTGTATCATTCTGGATTAATGATAATTGAATGTCTCAAATGTACACATAGCCCACATGGTGACGTCAGAAACCATCAGGGGAGAACGCCGCATAAAAACCAAACGTGCACGCGCGTCTCCACTCTGAAGAACCGTATTGGAGAATCACGGCAAGCATTTCGCTGAAGAACTGCCTCGTCAGAGAGCCGAGAAATGGCAGCGTCGTAGCAAGTATTTGTCAACACTCTGATAGTGCATTTACTTCCGGGTGTAGGCCGGCATTACCTCGCTAAATTCACTTGACATTCGTTTTCCACATCGAAGACTCGTACGATATAATCCACAGTAAGATGACACAATTAGAAAGTATATTTAATTTCTGGACTCCACATAAGTAACACCTGTTTGTGTGTGCACTCGGGAGGACGACGGTGCAATCCCGCGCCCGGCCATCCTGATTTAGGTTTCCAGTGATTTCCCTAAATCGCTTCAGGCAAATGCCGGGATGGTTCCTTAGGAAGGGCACGGCCGATTTCCTTCCCCATCCTTCCCTAATCCGAGCTTGAGCTCCGTCTCTAATGACATCGTTGTCGACGGGACGTTAAAACAGTAATCTCCTCCTCCTCTGTTTGTGTGTTTAAGGTTGCGTTTTGAGGCTCAGGCAACATCGCAGTGACTATAGTCCGCCTCTTGACGCCAGTGTGTCGTTAGCTCAGAGGTTCCCTTGTGCGTTGCAGTGCTCGTACTACATGCCATAGCAGTTCGAATCACGGTAGAAGCCGCTGAATACAACCTTTTATTTTCCATTTTAATTAATGGAGTTGCAAACTGCTAGTAAAAATTCCTTATGCGAAATCTGAAGAATGCCTTTAAACATCAATCTTCGTCCGATTTCGACTTAGTAAATAAAGTTAATACATGGATGTCTGCTTTGCAAATGCCAAGGTGCTTCACTGTAAAATAGGTCCTGAAAAGATTCAAACCGACTGTCAACGATACAAATTTGAGCTTTGTTCGTCATGTAGGTCTAACATGTCAGAAGGTTGTTTATGAAGTGCACATGTTGATTAATATAGTTCCCTTCTTCTAAATTTTTGCAATAGCATTTAACTGTAGACGTTTTCTAACACCGGCGTTAGCAATTCCTTTCCGTTCTCTGAAACCTTCAAAACGACAAATTTTTTCTGGTTTAAATCTGATGACCTTAACTATCACTTCCGATCAACAATAAATACTTCATGAACCCATACATGGAACTCCAAATGTGCAGTGTTCCTGCACTGCTACAGAGCATGCATTGCAAGGTATTCACACAGTTTATCGCATAGACTTACCATAAGGAATGAAACAAGAACTGTAACACACTTTACACTACAGACGCTCACTCTGGCTTGACGAAAACATCCAAACATTGACCAAAAGTTGCACAAATAATTGAGTTTGAAAGGAAAAGAAACGAGGTATGAAGCATTTATAAATTCATCGACTGTAGTGAGACGGTTTAATTTCGTCCCAGTCTATAAAATTAATTTCGGGCCATACTCAGCTCTTGCCGATTAATGTAATACAATACCCGCCTACTAATCAGGGCGTCTGTCTCCGATGCTTTTGAGCGTGAATGGAAACTGTAGAAATTTTCTGTGAAGCAACATTTAATAATAAAGCGTTTTAAATCATCAAAAGCGATGAGCGGTAGCAGGCGCTTTCGATAAAGAACGGGGGAGTGCAGGGCAGCTGCTGTCGCCACAGCCGCTGCCAGTAGCCAGCAAATGGATCCCGGAGCTTTGCCGCATACGGCGTCCAGAGGAGGACAGTCTGCAGGAAATCTGCCGCAAAATCGTTACTGGATAAAATTTTGATATTGGTGTGTCAGAAAGCGAAATAGCTTGAATCTGCGCTACCATTACATTCACGTCTTCAGCATTCAGACAAAAGAGGCTATAAATATATTTTATGCCAGCTGCTCTCGATCCACTGACATTATGAACAGAAACAACGCACGCTACCGCTAGACCACAGGCGTAATCAGCCTAGGGTTTCTCTATCATGGGACAAGTTGTCCTCCAGGAAGTGCCGCAGTCTACAGTGTTGCCAGATTGTGCAGATAACCGGACTTAGAGAATTAGCGAGTTGGCCAGTTTTTTTGTCCCATGTCGCGATCGGCGTGAACTTAGCCTCTGAAGCGGCCGGCCGCCGGTCGAGTTTTATGTCAAAGAGTGTACATGTGGGTTTTTTAGGTTAGAGAATTCCCTCCCTACGCCCGACAAGACGCCTCCTGAGACGCGGCAAGGTAGGAGTAGGCAAAATGCAACAGGGAATAACAATATTAATCTGCTAATAGTAAACTGCAGGAGCGTCTATAGAAAGGTCCCAGAACTGCTCTCATTAATAAACGGCCACAATGCCCACATAGTACTAGGGCTGGCTGAAACCAGATGTAAACAGTACTGAAATCCTAAACTCAGATTGGAATGTATACCGCAGAGACAGGCTGGACAGTGAAGGGGGAGGCGTGTTCATAGCGCTAAGAAGTGCAATAGTATCGAAGGAAATTGACGGAGATCCGAAATGTGAAATAATTTGGCTGAAGGTCACGGTTAAAGCAGGCTCAGACATGGTAATTGGATGTCTCTATAGGCCCCCTGGCTCAGCAGCTGTTGTGGCTGAGCAGCTGAAGGATAATTTGGAAAATATTTCGAGTAGATTTCCCCACCATGTTATTGTTCTGGGTGGAGACTTTAATTTGCCGGATGTAGACTGGGAGACTCAAACGTTCATAACGAGTGGCAGGGACAAAGAATCCAGTGAAATTTTTTTAAGTGCTTTATCTGAAAACTACCTTGAGCAGTTAAACAGAGAACCGACTCGTGGCGATAACATATTAGACCTTCTGGTGACAAACAGACCCGAAGTATTTGAAATAGTTAACGCAGAACAGGGAATCAGCGATCATAAAGTGGTTACTGCATCGATGATTTCAGCCATAAATAGAAATATTAAAAAAGTTAGGAAGATTTTTCTGTTTAGCAAAAGTGACAAAAAGCAGATTTCAGAGTACTTGATGGCTCAACACAAAAGTTTTGTCTCAAGTACAGATAGTGTTGAGGATCAGTGGACAAAGTTCAAAACCATCGTACAATATGCGTTAGATGAGTATGTGCCAAGCAAGATCGTAAGAGATGGAAGGGAGCCACCGTGGTACAACAACCGAGTTAGAAAACTGCTTCGGAAGCAAAGGGAACTTCACAGCAAACATAAACATAGAAAAAGCCTTGCAGACAAACAAAAATTACGGGAAGCGAAATGTAGTGTGAGGAGGGCTATGCGAGAGGCTTTCAATGAATTCTAAAGTAAAGTTCTGTGTACTGACTTGGCAGAAAATCCTAAGAAATTTTTGTCTTATGTCAAAGCGGTAGGTGGCCCAAAACAAAATGTCCAAACACTCTGTCACCAAAGTGGTACTGAAACAGAGGATGACAGACTAAAGGCCGAATACTAAATGTCTTTTTCCAAAGCTGTTTCACAGAGGAAAACTACACTGTAGTTCCTTCTCTAGATTTTCGCACAGATGACAAAATGGTAGATATCGAAACAGATGACAGAGGGATAGAGAAACAATTAAAATGGTTCAAAAGAGGAAAGGCCGCTGGACCTGATGGGATACCAGTTCGATTTTACACAGAGTACGCGAAGGAACTTGCCCCCCTTCTTGTAGCGGTGTACCGTAGGTCTCTAGAAGAGCGTAGCGTTCCAAAGGATTGGAAAAGGGCACAGGTCATCCCCGTTTTCAAGAAGGGACGTCCAACAGATGTGCAGAACTATAGACCTATATCTCTAACGTCGATCAGTTGTAGAATTTTGGAACACGTATTATGTTCGAGTATAATGACTTTTCTGGAGACTAGAAATCTACTCTGTAGGAATCAGCATGGGTTTCGAAAAAGACGATCGTGTGAAACCCAGCTCACGCTATTAGTCCAAGAGACTCAGAGGGCCATAGACACGGGTTCCCAGGTAGATGCCGTGTTTCTTGACTTCCGCAAGGCGTTCGATACAGTTCCCCACAGTCGTTTAATGAACAAAGTAAGAGCATATGGACTATCAGACCAATTGTGTGATTGGATTGAAGAGTTCCTAGATAACACAACGCAGCATGTAATTTTAAATGGAGATAAGTCTTCCGAAGTAAGAGTGATTTCAGGTGTGCCGCAGGGGAGTGTCGTAGGACCGTTGCTCTCCACAACATACATAAATGACCTTGTGCATCACATCGTAAGTTCACTGAGGCTTTTTGCGGATGATGCTGTAGTATATCGAGAGGTTGTAACAATGGAAAATTCTGTTGAAATGCAGGAGGATCTGCAGCGAATTGACGCATGGTGCAGGGAATGGCAATTGAATCTCAATGTAGACAAGTGTAATGTGCTGCGAATACATAGAAAGAAATATCCCTTATCATTTAGCTACAATATAGCAGGTCAGCAACTGGAAGCAGTTAATTCTATAAATTATCTGGGAGTACGCATTAGGAGTGATTTAAAATGGAATGATCATGTAAAGTTGATCGTCGGTAAGACAGATGCCAGACTGAGATTCGTTGGAAGAATCCTAAGGAAATGCAATCCGAAAACAAAAGAAGTAGGTTACAGTACACTTGTTCGCCCACTGCTTGAATACTGCTCAGCATGTGGGATCCGTACCAGATAGGGTTGATAGAAGAGATAGAGAAGATCTAATGGACAGCAGCGCGCTTCGTTACAGCTCATTTAGTAATCGCGAAAGCGTTACAGAGATGATAGATAAACTCCAGTGGAAGACTCTGCAGGAGAGACGCTCAGTAGCTTCACCGAGGAGTAAAGCAGTATATTGCTCCCTCCTACGTGTATCTCGCGAAGAGAGCATGAGGATAAAATCAGAGAGATTAGAGCCCACACAGAGGCATACCGACAGTCCTTCTTTCCACGAACAATACGAGACTGGAACAGAAGGCAGAACCGATAGAGGTACTCAAGGTACCCTCCGTCACACACCGTCAGGTGGCTTGCGGAGTATGGATGTAGATGTAGATGTAGACTGTACAATTTTAATTTCTATATTCAGTTTGAGTCAGTGGTGTACCTGAGGTATGTGGCGCCCCTGGCAAGAATTTAAAATGGTGCCCTCAAAAGAACCCCCACCCCAGGAAGCAAAGAATGTACCCCCTTATCAATACAGAGAGATTGATATTTTCCCTTGTCCCTAAAAAATGTGAAGGTGTTTCTTGGCAAACACACACACACACACACACACACACACACACACATACATATATATATATATATATATATATATATATATATATATATACTCCTGGAAATTGAAATAAGAACACCGTGAATTCATTGTCCCAGGAAGGGGAAACTTTATTGACACATTCCTGGGGTCAGATACATCACATGATCACACTGACAGAACCACAGGCACATAGACACAGGCAACAGAGCAAGCACAATGTCGGCACTAGTACAGTGTATATCCACCTTTCGCAGCAATGCAGGCTGCTATTCTCCCATGGAGACGATCGTAGAGATGCTGGATGTAGTCCTGTGGAACGGCTTGCCATGCCATTTCCACCTGGCGCCTCAGTTGGACCAGCGTTCGTGCTGGACGTGCAGACCGCGTGAGACGACGCTTCATCCAGTCCCAAACATGCTCAATGGGGGACAGATCCGGAGATCTTGCTGGCCAGGGTAGTTGACTTACACCTTCTAGAGCACGTTGGGTGGCACGGGATACATGCGGACGTGCATTGTCCTGTTGGAACAGCAAGTTCCCTTGCCGGTCTAGGAATGGTAGAACGATGGGTTCGATGACGGTTTGGATGTACCGTGCACTATTCAGTGTCCCCTCGACGATGACCAGTGGTGTACGGCCAGTGTAGGAGATCGCTCCCCACACCATGATGCCGGGTGTTGGCCCTGTGTGCCTCGGTCGTATGCAGTCCTGATTGTGGCGCTCACCTGCACGGCGCCAAACACGCATACGACCATCATTGGCACCAAGGCAGAAGCGACTCTCATCGCTGAAGACAACACGTCTCCATTCGTCCCTCCATTCACGCCTGTCGCGACACCACTGGAGGCGGGCTGCACGATGTTGGGGCGTGAGCGGAAAACGGCCTAACGGTGTGCGGGACCGTAGCCCAGCTTCATGGAGACGGTTGCGAATGGTCCTCGCCGATACCCCAGGAGCAACAGTGTCCCTAATTTGCTGGGAAGTGGCGGTGCGGTCCCCTACGGCATTGCGTAGGATCCTACGGTCTTGGCGTGCATCCGTGCGTCGCTGCGGTCCGGTCCCAGGTCGACGGGCACGTGCACCTTCCGCCGACCACTGGCGACAACATCGATGTACTGTGGAGACCTCACGCCCCACGTGTTGAGCAATTCGGCGGTACGTCCACCCGGCCTCCCGCATGCCCACTATACGCCGCCCTCGCTCAAAGTCCGTCAACTGCACATACGGTTCACGTCCACGCTGTCGCGGCGTACTACCAGTGTTAAAGACTGCGATGGAGCTCCGTATGCCACGGCAAACTGGCTGACACTGACGGCGGCGGTGCACAAATGCTGCGCAGCTAGCGCCATTCGACGGCCAACACCGCGGTTCCTGGTGTGTCCGCTGTGCCGTGCGTGTGATCATTGCTTGTACAGCCCTCTCGCAGTGTCCGGAGCAAGTATGGTGGGTCTGACACACCGGTGTCAATGTGTTCTTTTTTCCATTTCCAGGAGTATATATATGCAGTATATATATGCAGTATTGTTAATTTACAGAAATTTAAGACAGAACGAAACTAATTTACAGCCCAGAATCAAAGATGTTATGAAGGATTAAAAAACAGAAACACACATTTAAAGACAAAAACTCGTTATATTTTACAAAGTCTATTTCTAGGAATACCTATATCAAATTTAACTTAACGCTGTTATTAAGCTCTACTTAAATGCTAGTTTCCTGGCTTTGATTTTCGCAAAATTATCAATTAATTCCTCTTAAGTTTCGCTACCTCTTCATGTTCAGTCGATAAAGTGGCTAAATTTGACAAACGTTCCAGTCCATGGATGATCTTAAATAATTCTTGATAAGCTTTATTTTGCTGAAGCTTCGCTCACAAGAGGCCACCGTAATAGGAAGTGTTAAGTAAATTCTAAGAGCTATTTCGATATTCGCTGCGCGGGATTAGCCGAGCGGTCCGAGGCCCTGCAGTCGTGGACTGTACGGCTGGTCCCGCCGGAGGTTCGAGTCCTCCCTGGGGCATGGGTGTGTGTCTTTGTCCTTAGGATAATTTAGATTAAGTAGTGTGTAAGCTTAGGGACTGATGACCTTAGCAGTTAAGTCCCATAAGATTTCACAGACATTTGAACGTATTTGGATATTCGGATATATATCTTCTAAAGAAAGCTCTTGAATCTTTAAGAATGTCAATTGGTGTTCAACATCGTTAATGAGTTGTTTAGCATGCATTCGAAAAATTTCCGATTCTTGTGACAGCTCAACTACGTCTAGATCATGTGAATATTTAATCCCAAAATCAGCAGCATGTTTAAGAACATCAATTGGCTTTTTTTTTTTTTTTTAGAGCTTCTCCCGTTAGAAAATAAAATTCTGAAGATATTGAAGCCATTGCCTCATACCTCTTAGAGAGTTCTGCCAGGATTTGATCATAAAGCAAATTTATTTCCCTCTGAAACTCCTGTTTTGAGTCGAGATAGTCTTCATGCATTTGTTTGTTTGAATCTGAAAGACGTTGGCTTATGATATTCCATCTTTTTTCAGCAAAATTATCATCGATACCGATTTCTTGCGCTTGCTTTGTTGCATAGTCGATTGCTGGACCAATACTTTCATCTCGGATTTCCTGAATCGTATTTGACAATCCCTTTATCATTTTGCTAGTCTTGTCAACTGCAACAGTCTCTTTCTGAAGTGACTTGCTGATTTTTATCAATCGAGACTAGAATCCTTTCCCAAAGATGCAAAACACATGGGAATTTGAAGTCGATTTGCTTGATGAGTCCTTGAGCCCTCACTGACGTTTCCAGGTTCCATTTGTCTTGGTTAATATCAACCATTTCCTCCAGACTTGCATACAGTTCGTTCAATGTTCTTTTTAAAGCGGTGACTGCTCTTCGTTTGGTTGATCACCTAGTGTCGCAATGACGCTTCAACGTAATGTCGAAGTTACTTAACACAGCTTGCCACTGAAAAAAGTAAAAATCTTTTGAACTGTTCCAAAGAAAAGTAATCATTATAGGCGAAACAGCGGCAGCATGCGATCCAATAAGGTTTAAATTATGTGCAGCACATGGTACAAACCGAGCACTATCATTTTGTTTGAGGATCTGAGCTGTCGCACCGACATATTTTCCAGCCATATTGCTGCCATTATCATAACCCTGACCTCTGCAATTATCAATACTTAGCCCATCTTCTTTAAGTTTTTTAAGAATGTCCACTGAAATGCCTTCACCTGTTTTTTCATTAGTGGTGATAAAGTCAATGAAACTTTCTTTAACTTGACACTTCCCATCCGACAAGTCAACCAATCTAATAACTCAGCTAATTTGCTCAATGTGAGTACTGTCTGGTATGCAGTCAAAGATGATCGAAAAGTATTTTCCATTTTTTTATTTGATTCAAGATTTTCTGCCTCACGTTACTTCCAGTTAAAGTTATGAGCTCATTTTAGACTTTAGGGAAAAAGTAACTGAGTTCCATTTTATTTGATTTAACGTATGCCATATGTTCTAATGTGCTTAAAAAAAACTCCACTACTTGACTCGACAATGATTTCTTTCTTTGCTGTTCCTCGAACTGGTAGATTACTCTTAGCACAAAATATAATTACATCTATGACTATTTTCAGTATGTTCCTCCACTTCTCTACCTCCTTCTGAATACTTTCTTGTATTTCATCATCTGCAGGTTTCTTTTGTTTTAGTCGGTTTTGCAAATATTTCCACTGCATGCAACACCACTTGTGGCTGGACGAGTTTTCGTGATTGTAAATGAGAGAGTTTAAGTGTATCCGGTCATTGAAGCCTTTATTAAAATCTGAAAATGAAGATGACTTTCCATGATGATCCTTCCCAAAGAGGAAACAGGGAAAACAAAATAGAGAATCTTCCGACTGGCTATAAAGTAACTATTGTCTTCGCACACGTTCGCCATTTGTGAGCTTTTTGTAAAACCACCTGCCATCGAAACGTCTATCTCCATCCGACACGGGAAACTTGAAGGTTGATACGTCAACTATTTAAGGGCCACGTTCAACCAGCACAGTTCGAATACTATCAGTAATCAATGGATATCTAGGCCATTTATTTGGATCATTAAAAACTATTTCACCTATTTCTGGTGAACAGTCTTCTTCTAGTGGAGGTAAATAATGACAACCAATGCTGATCCTTCCTCATCTAAAGAGCTATGTGTGGAAGATTCGTACTCTTCATAGTTGTTTTCTGAAGCTGGTATGGCTACATGATGGGAAGTTGATGGTTGTGGTTGGTTGTCACTATTTGTATGTGGATGTGCTTTCGTATCATCAGATTCAAAATCGGCAATACTCTCATCTTGATCTGTTGCAGTGTTACATGTGTCCATCTCCTTTTTGGGTTTTAGCCAATTTTTCAAGTCTCCTGAAAGGAGAACTGCAGTTCTTTCCTTTTTTTTCTTAGTTTTGTAAATGCACTTCCAGATAGTTTTTAGGTCCCATCTCTTTGTTGTATGAAAGGAAATGTTTTAACCTAGAATGAAATATAAATGAAAGTAAAATGAACCTATACACATAATAATAACAATAACCTATGAATAATTTATAATGGGCCACACACAAAAGAACCCTCTGGGCTCAAGTACCACCAATTGGCTCAAGTACTCTCCCCAGGTCAGGCCGAATCTAGACAAGATAATCAGACTTGTATGTCGAAACTTGCCTTGATTTCTGCCACTTGTAGTCGATGTCACTTAAACCCACATGCCAAATTTCAGCTGCTGAGACACAGTGGAAGTTACCTAAAAGAAATCACGAAAGCATTTATTTAGTGTGTTGGCGCTTACAAGGAAAGGCCGGTCCACACGTTACGACTTGTCTGTGCAGATATCTGCGTAAATGTGTGTGCATGCAAAAGATCGCCGCAAATCAGTTATCAGATTGTAGAGCATACCCAAGAGCCGATATAGACTCAGATCACAACTTAGTAATGATGAAGAGCAGGCTTAAGTTTAAGAGAACCGTCCGAAAGAACCAGTCGGGAATTAAATGGGACACCAAAGCTCTGAGGAATGATGAGACGCGTTTGAAGATCGCGAAGGCTGTGGATACTGCAGTCGTGAATACCAGAGTAGGAAGTTCAAGTGAAGAAGAGTGGACATCTCTAAAAACAGCAATCACAGATGTTGGGATGATAAACATAGGAACAAGGAAGGTAAATACGAAGAAGCCATGAGTAACAGAGGAAATAATTCATCTGATCGATGACAGAAGGAAGTATAAAAACGTTCAGGTAAATTCAGGAATACAGAAATACAAGTCACTTACGAATGAAATAAATAGGAAATGCAGGGAAGCTAAGGCAAAATGACTGCATGAAAAATGTGAAGAAATTGAAAATGAAATGATCGTCGGTAAGACTGATTCAGCATATAGAAAAGTGAAAACAACATTCGGGGAAACAGTAAACTCAGCTGGTCTGTCAGATCACGGAGAAATCTTCACATTAATACAATGTCTGAAAATTGGTTAAAAGAAGCCATCTTGTCGGCACATATAAAAGATAACAATAAGAGTCGTCTGATGGTAATTAAAAATCGATGTAATCTGTAAGGGTCTCAAAGAACAGCTACGTGTTTGACGTTTGTGCGTCCCGTTTCGAGGCGCGTGCACTGCCGGGTAAAAAGCAACGGTGGTAACATTAAGAGTGCAGTGGGAATTCCACTACTGAGCGCAAAGGAGAGGGCAGATAGATGGGAACAATACGTGTCAGATGGAGTGCTAGAAGAAGAGACGAGTGTTGACATGGAAGACATAGGGGATCCAGTATTAGAGGCAGAATTTAAGAGGGCTTTGGAGGACTTGAAATCAAATAAGGCTGAGGAGATAGGTAATATTCCACCGGAATTTCTGAAGTCATTGAGAGAAGTAGCAACCAAACGACTGTTCAACTAGGTGAGTAGAATCTATGAAACTGGCGACGTACCATCAGACTTTCGAAAAACTATCATGCAAACAATTCCGAAGATAGCAAAGGCAGATACATGTGAGAACTACCGGACAATCAGATTAACATCTCATGCATTCAAGATACTGACGAGAATAATATATATAAGAATGGAAAAGAAATTTGAGGATCTGTTAGGTGACGATCAGTTTGGCTTTAAGGAAGGTAAAAACACCAGAGAAGCAGTCAAGACACTGCGACTGATAATGGATGCAAGACTGAAGAAAAATCAAGACGCTTTCATAGGATTTGTCGACCCAGAAAAAGCGTTCGACAATGTAAAATGGTGCAAGATGTTCGAAATTCTGAAGAGAATAGGAGTAAGGTATAGAGAAAGCTTATTCATCGACTCTTTGATTTGGTCTAAATGTCAAATATCAAGGTAAAAAACCAAAGCAGCAAAACAATGTAGAAGTGTATCAGAAATAACGGTGACAATAAATGCGTGACTATTTAATATTTCTTTGAATTCAAACAAATTTTATTGCCAGGGAAACAATATTGCGCACACGATGTTGCTTTAGAGTAGACAATACTAACGATGTAAGAGCTAGAGAATTTAGAGTTAGCCTGTTTGTTTAAAAAAAAAATTCCCATAGAGAGATACAATGTGTATCGAGAAACATATCGCAACCAGATATGACTCAAACTGAATTGCTCAGAGCTTGTTTTACGAATGCAAATTAACTAGTGCGGTATCGCCAGTTTTAGTGAACCTTGAATGCACATTGCACGTAGATCTGATTTAAAAAAAGGGAATGAGTGTTAGGACACTTTCAATCAAAGGTGAAAAATAGAAAGGCGACTTTCCATTCAACGTTTGCTATTGACACTTTTTTACACAAAAACGCCCGTTATAATCTGGATGGTTCATTGTTACCTGTGTGAATGATCCACAAACTTTGGTTCACGCCGATAATACTAGCTTTACGTACAGAAAACATTGTGAAGGGATCATCGATGTCTGGAGGGGAAAAAAAGAAAAACTGTAAGAGAGGGAGAAATAGACATCTAGCATTTTTCACACGTCAGGCTTTATTTCCGTATTAAAGAAAGTTATTGTTGTCGTTCTGTGATCTGTATTCCATACAAACGCTTTGAGAAATGCAAGAAAATTCTGCTGGATTTCATTAACCCAGAGAGTCTCAGTGGAATGCACGGAGGGACACTTCGTACCTCATGTGGCGAAACAGCAAATAGTAGTACAGTGGAAAAAATTCAGAGATACTACTAATATCTCGCTTCTACTTGGCACGTACATCAAAGTTGCTTCTTTAACACCGCTTGCTTTTATCAAAAACATTATCTGAGATTATAATGAAATTAGCTTCACTTTGATATTTATCAAATGTGATGACATTTAGGATAAAACAACTGATTTCATCTTCGATACGTACTTTTAAATCTTATATGTAATTTTAACTGGTACGTCTGTTATAAACAATATGGCAAACAGCCAAATCCCCTTAGACAGCATATCAAATGTTACTGAAATGAACAATAAAGGTGCTACAATTATCAAACACGAATATGTTCATATTTATTAAAATTAGTAAATGAAATGTAGTTGTGAGAAAGAAAAATTGTACGACTGGCATTGTAGATGAACGAGTTCATATTATTTTGAATTATCAAAAGTTAAACTCTGATTTTTTATGTACTCGTTAACAACAAGACTGATAATTTTAGTATCTTCCCTAGGGACGCTTTTGGCAACACCTCTGTCGATTGAAACTTATAGCGACATATGCATGACTTTCCACAAATTTTGATATGTATATATTGTTGTAATATAGTTTTACTTGCTGCTACGAATTTCAAATTAAAAAATTGACTGCGGAAAAAAACCAGTCCATAAATGAAGCAGATATACGTAAGAAGCGTCAAATCATAAATAGTGCGATTCTACTGCGAGAAAAACGGGGAAAATGTTTAACTGCCTGATAAAACAAAATAAAGAGTTTCATTCAAACATGAATGAATCGTAGTTGCTTATGAACCATGATCATGAGCACAGGAAACATATTGCTATTACAGAACACATTACTCACCTTCCTTGATGTACGACCGAGCGTTTCCTCTTGCTACGCAGCCACAGATGAAATGGTAACTGTTGAGTTTTGCAGGGCTGTGCAACTGTGAATGCAGCTTCGGCGAGCCTTTTGGGGGAGGGGGGGGGGGGGGGGGTGTGCCGTCAGCCTCACGGTCGACAGGATTAGTGTCGGCACCGACGTCCTTCTGCGAATTGGCGACAGACAACACGGAGATGCGTGTCTAGTCTGGGTTACTTCCGCTCGCAAGCTAACAAAAAATGGTTCAAATGGCTCTGAGCACTATGGGACTTAACATCTGAGGTCATCAGTCCCCTAGAACTTAGAACTACTTAAACCTAACTAACCTAAGGACATCACACACATCCATGCCCTAGGCAGTATTCGAACCAGCGACTGTAGCGGTCGCGCGGTTCCAGACTGAAGCGCCTAGAACCGCTCGGCCACCAATGGCCGGCCGCCAGCTAACACAAACACCTTCCACTACGGAGGTGGATCGATTTTGAAACCTGATGGAAAGCCGACCAGGATGGGGAGGTAGGCGAGTCGGCACTCCCAATGAACTTTTAAGTGCTAAATTACCGGGTGATCAAAAAGTCAGTATAAATTTGAAAACTTAATAAACCACGGAATAATGTAGATAGAGAGGTAAAAATTGACACACATGCTTGGAATGACATGGGGTTTTATTAGAACAAAAAAAAAAATAAAGTGCACAAAATGTCGGACAGATGGCGCTGGACAGCAAAACGTCAGTGACTGTGCATGACAATCGTGTATAAAAGGAGCTGTACTAAGAAAGAGCCTGCCTGTAAACAGGTTTAAAAATAACAATAAAGAAAAGAGAGAGAGAGAGAATCAGATGCGCCAGCAGTCGCAGGATGTTGATGTTAACTGATAAGGCGCTTTTAGTGAAGCTGTATTATCAGAATGGGGAATGTGCTAGTTCAGCGTTACGATCCTATCACCATAGGAAGGGGATTCGAACGGGTAAAGGTCTGTTGACAAATGCAGCTGTGGCGAGAATGATTTCGAAGTTCGAAGCCACGGATTGTTTAGACGATAGACCCCGTAGTGGCCGACTGAGCACAAGGCGTAATGCTGCTGAGACAGTTCAGGAAGAACTAGAGACTGTAGTGGGTTCGTCTACGCACGGGCGAGTCAGCGCTCGTGCAGTCGCACGTCGCATCGGCATTCCATACACTACAGTTTGGTTGGCACTGAGGCGTACCCTCCGGTGCTATCCGTACAAAATCCATCGGCATCATGAACTGTTACCTGGCGATTTAGTGAAGCGGAGGGCATTTGCGGTGTGGGCGTTTGAAAAGATGGCGGAAAATGACGATTGGTTGAGTAACGTGTTGTGGACCGAAGAAGCTCATTTCACGCTTCGAGGGTCTGTCAACGCCCACAACTGCAGAATTTGGGCTACCGAAAATCCTAGAACTGTCGTGGAAACTCCATTGCACGACGAGAAAGTCACGGTATGGGTTGGATTTACCACATCTACCGTTATCGGGCCTTTTTTCTTCGAGGAAATGCGTGATTCTGGTTTTGTAACTGCTACCGTGACGGGTGAGAGGTACGCCAATATGTTACAGAATCGCCTGCATCATCCCCAGCCTGGCTGATAAACACCTGCTGGAACGTACGATGTTTATGCAGGATGGCGCTCCATCCCATATTGCTAGACGCGTGAAAGATCTCTTACGCGCGTCGTTTGGTGATGATCGTGTGCTCAGCCGCCACTTTCGTCATGCTTGGCCTCCCAGGTCCCCAGACCTCAGTCCGTGCGATTATTGGCTTTGGGGTTACCTGAAGTCGCAAGTGTATCGTGATCGACCGACATCTCTAGGGATGCTGAAAGTCAACATCCGACGCCAATGCCTCACCATAACTCCGGATATGCTTTACAGCGCTGTTCACAACATTATTCCTCGACTACAGCTGTTGTTGAGGAATGATGGTGGACATATTGAGCATTTCCTGTAAAGAACATCATCTTTGCTTTGTCTTACTTTGTTATGCTAATTATTGCTACTTTGATCAGATGATCAGATGAAGCGCCATCTGTCGGGCATTTTTTGAACTTTTGTATTTTTTTGGTTTTAATAAAACCCCCTGCCATTCCAAGCACGTGTGTCAATTTGTACCTCTCTATCTACATTATTCCGTGATTTATTGAGTTTTCAAATTTATACTGACGTTTTGATCACCTGGTATTTCTCAATATGATAACCAGGTAATGCCGAAAGTGTACATGGTGCGTTCAGCATGACTTGTTGTACGTCGCTCTCGTAAGGCCTCATGCTTCGAAATCCTCACCCCCAAACGTTTGGGCAAGTCGTAATTGTCCTGACCTGGCGAGAGTATAATAAGCCAAAAGGATCTATGTTTCTTCAAAACCTCAAATCTGCTAATAAATTGTCGACTCAGCGGAGATAAAAGAATAAGGTAAAAAGATTTGATATGGCAATTGCCATAGCAAAATTAATGAGACCAGTAATATTAACAACGAATCTTGTTTATAGGTGTATGTGATAATTGTTATTAAATAGGTCTAATATGACTTTTTGGGTACTTTGTTAAGGCAATATTTCGCAACTGTTGCCATAAGCTAATACAACAAGTAAATAATATTTACTTTCCGTGAATATAGAGTATACGTTTACTTGCCCAACTAAACAAGAAATATGTCAACTGGGTCTGACCACAATCGCACTTCATGCGTTTGCAGGAAGATGAAGATGTCAAAACTGGTTTGCAAGGTTAATTGCTCTCGTGCTCTGATAAAAAAAGTTCATGGAGTAAGGAGGTTCAGCTTGGGTAATATATATTAGCTGAGCACTGCCAAAAAATCAAGAATAAATTAGTTGTAGTAGTAGTAGTATTTTTCAAAAGTTTATCTAAAAAGACAATACCGGCCGCGGCGCACATTCTGTTTCGAGCAGACTGCACATCTACGCCATAGTCTGAGGAAAGTGCCTCCCAGTAAAGCGAAGAGGATTCTCGTCATCAGAGCGTCTTCCTTTACTATCTCTTCTCCGTTCTGTAGCAAATTTTTCCACAATTTCTCGTACTAGACTGGCCGTGGCGCTGCGTTATTTTTTCAGAGGGCGGCGCAGCGCTCTGTCACGTCATCGTCGGCGGCCTTTGGAATTTGCGCTCCCCTTGTTCTTGCGCCCCTGGCGGGGGCCACTCTTGCCAACCCCTAGGTACACCCCTGGTTTGAGTGCATTCAAGAAGTATCCACAAACGTCAAGAATCATTCAACTGGAATGTTCTGTAGCTGTACATATACTGTATGTGTTCTGGCCGGAGGCAGTTCGCTCTGCGCTCTTGTATGTGCAAGTGCTGAATAAACCTTCGTTAAGTGAAGTTAGTGTTCGTCATTCATCTAATTACACCTTCTTCTACGTGAAAATAATAATAAAGTTAGTGAAACAAGGCTAAAAAGTGTTTCCTTTAGTTAATGTTGTTTGATTATTCATTCCTTATTTTTCTTGACATGAGTCTTTAATGTGTTGATCTGTTTTGGTATTAGCCATATCTAACTTGGCATTTGTTGCAACACATTGGGTATCTATTTCCATATTCAGCTCAATGCCTTGAGCTATTAGGTTTACATTTAACTACTTTAGATCTCGGTGAGATTGGGCTGTTGCGAGATGGTGAGCACCTTCCGTTGATACTGCTAGCAGCTGCATCATTTCTAGGGATGAACACAATTGTTGCCCTTAGTCATTGTCGGCCACATGTCTTCTGACCCAGGGACAAAACTTCTGGAATGTATATTTTGCCAATAACTTTGAGTGTTTTTTTAATCAGCAAAACTATTTCTTCTTTCATGCAGGACTTTCAATGTGTGTATTTATCTAAAAATTTCTTAATACTCTGTTGTTTACTTGGTTGTGAATGACAACAATGATAAATTCCCAAGATATGTTTGTTCAATATTCACAGTTCTTCTTAATCAGTTTCAATTTCTGAAAATTTTCATTATTTTTTCTTCCAGCATTAATTATTCTCCATCACCAGAATGCAGTGTCCCCATTATGTTCTTTGCTTTGAATATACTGCTTTCTTGGGGAATGATGTGCAGTGACTATAATTCATTGACATTTTTGAGCATGATTGTGCAAATCTGTTGGACTTATTTCTGTTTGCTGTCTGGAATAATACTGGAAGTTGGATTCTTCAATGTAATCCTTGTGCCACTGATAAGGTGAATGAAATGAGTATTAGTGTCAGTGGTGTTGAGAAGCAGCTGAAATCATTAAAACTGAAAAAAGCTCCAGGCCCTAATGGAATCCCTGTCAGATTCTACACTGAATTTGTGGCTGAGTTAGCCCCTCTTCTCTCTATAATATATCACAGGTTCCTCAAAGAAAAAACCACGCCCACTTCTTGGAAAAAGGCACAAGTCACACCCATCTATAGGAAGGATAGTAGAAGGGACCCACAAAACTACCATCAAATATCCTTAACATCAATTTGTTGTAGAATCTTAGAACATATTCTGAGGTCACACAGAATGAGTTATCTTGAACAGTATGTCCTCCTCAATGCCAACAAACATGGTTTTCAAAAAAAAATCAATCATGTGGAACCCAACTCATACTTTTTTCGCATGAGATACTGAAAGCTTTAGATCAAGGCATCAGGTAATGTAGTATTTTATGATTTTTTAAAAGCATTTGACTCAGAACCACACCTATACTTACTGTCAAAAATACAATCATATGGGGTATCATGTGAAATTTCTGAGTGGTTTGAGGACTATTTGGTAGGAGGACACAGAATGTTATCTTGGATACAGTGTCATTGTCTGATGTAGAAGTAACTTCAGGTGTGCCTCAGGGAAGTGTGTTGGGACCTTTGCTGTTCATGTTGTGTATTAATGACCTTTCAGACAATATTAATAGTAAACTCAGGCTTTTTGCAGATGATGCAGTTATATGTAGTGAGACAAGCTGCATAATGATTCAACTAGGACAGAAGTTTCCAAAGCAGCTTCAGCAGAAGCAGCTACACACTACGCAACTGCATCATTAACAAGAAAAAAAAAACGCCTGATGTGCCAGCAGCCAACAACCTTTCATCAGTATTGGCCCCTCCTCAGTCTTCAACAGTGAAAGACTTTTCACCAGCTTCACCATCATCAGCAGTAACAGAAGCAAACAGAAGAAGCACAAGAACCAGGAAACTTACAACCCTGCAGGATTTTTGGTACCCGGCCTCAGTTACAAGATAAGGCAGATACCTTCAGATACACCAACTTCCAAGTCTAACTGGCAACAGGATCACCTCCACTGTCATCAACAGAAGAATAACCATGCCACCAGCTCATCTGAAGGATTTTTTTAGCATCAAGTCTAAAGGGAAGGGCGCCACCAAGATAAGTGAAAACAAATGCCTAACAGTGTTTCACCAAAACATTCAAGCCATAAAGAACAAAGCACAACAGCTAAAAGTAGAATTGGAGAATTTTGATAGCCAAATTTTGTGTATCACTGAACACTGGTGCAAAGGGAAGGAAATTGAACACATTGCATTAGCCTCATATGACCTTGTATGTTACTAAAGCAGAATCTCAGTGAATGGTGGAAGTTCATGTATCTATGTAAAAAATGGTATGTCATTTAAAGTTAGATATGATCTTTTAGATCTAGGTGAGGACAAACATTTTGAACTTTCCGCTGTTGAAATAATAGGACCTGGCACAACAAAAAAATTAGACATATTTTGTGTGTAGCGCTCTCCCAGTGGAGATATTGATATATTCTTCTCAAAACTGAATCAAAGCTTTGACAAGGTTTCTGGACCAAAAGCAAATGTAATTATCTGTGGTGACTTAAACATTAATATGATGAAGCCTGATAAGGCTAGCAACATATATGTGAATATTCTAAGCTGTTATGGAATATCCTCCCTTGTTAATTGTCCAACTAGAATAACGAAAGAATCTTCCTCATCTATAGATCATGTAGCTACAGATATTGTTAGTAAAAAATGTCATATTGTTGTCCAAAACCTGGACCTATCAGACCACCTCTGCTAGATCTTAAAAACTAACATTCACGTAGAAACTCCTCCTAAACTGTGTACATACAAAAGAATGTTTTCCAAATCAGCCCTGTATGAGTTTAAATCCCAGCTAGAATATGAAGATTGGAGGGAAGTCTATACAGGAACCAATGCAAATCAGAAATTTATCAAGTTCACGTCAATTTTTAAACTCTGATTTGAAGAGATGTTTCCCAAAACTCTTTATCAAATTAAAACTACAAAGAGAAATCAATGGGTGACTACAGGTATCAAAAAATCCTCAGAAACTCTTAGATATTTCAACTCCATAAAAAATAATAAATCTAACCCAGAAGTTCTGCAATTCTACAAAAAGTACAGGAAAATATACTGAAAGGTGTTGCTAGCCGCAAAAAAAAACTTTCAAACAACAAAATATTACTTGAAGCTGAAAACAAGAGCAAAGCAGCCTGGAACATCGCCAAACAGGAAACATCTAACGCTGCTAAAAAGGACCTCAATTCACATATTAAAAACAAAGATGTACCAGTAGGTAACACTAAAAAATTAGCTGATTTTGTAAACTCATATTTCAGTAGTATTGCAAAAAAATTACAGCAGAAATTTCCAAATACGTATGATTTACCTACTCAGAACCAACCAACAAACTCAATGGTGCTCTTGCCAACTACAGAAAGGGAAGTGGCACTAGTAGTACACCAACTAAAAAATAAAACTTCAGTAGGACTTGATGAAATCCCAGTCTGTGTAATTAAAGAATGTATAGACTCCATAAAGGGCCCATTAACAGACATAATTAAAGAATCTTTTGAATCTGGATACTTTCCGGAGTACCTAAAACAAGCAAAAGTTATACCTATCCTTAAAAACGGAGATGTGGAAAATGTAGAGAACTACAGGCCGATTTCTATACTGTCTATCATTTCTAAAATAATAGAAATACTAGTCAAAAAGAGACTGCTAAATTACCTGAATAAATATAACCTCCTTTCCAATGACCAATTTGGTTTTAGGCCCAGAAAAGGCACACAATCTGCTATAGCACAGTTCACTAAAGTAATTTTAGAAGCACTGGACAAAGATGAAGATGTAAGCGGTATCTTTTTAGACTTGTCCAAGGCCTTTGATACAGTTGACCATAAAATCTTACTTTATAAATTAGGGCAAATAGGAATAAGAGGTGTGACAAAGAAGTGGTTCAAATCATACTTGGAAAACAGAGTTCAACGAGTTGAGAGATCACAAGTTTCAAACAATTCCCTTGTAAAACACCTGTCTGACCCAGATGTGAATATAGGCGTCCCACAGGGAAGTGCATTAGGCCCAATATTGTTTCTTATATACATTAACGACTTCCCACAAAGTATCAGACATGGAGAAAAAATACTTTTTGCTGATGACAGCAACATAGTAATAACAGGTGAAAATCCAACACAACTGTCAGAAAGAGCAAACAAGGCTCTCAATGATGTCCACAACTGGCCATTAAAAAATAAAGTAACCCTAAATGTAAAGAAAACTAACTATATTAACTTCCAATTGAACAAAAAACACAATGCCACTAGAATAAAAGTTAATAATAATGAATTAGAATGTGTAACAAGTACCAAATTCTTAGGGATGAATGTAGACAGCCAATTGAAATGGACAAACCATGTCAACATTTTGGCAAATAAATTATCCACAGCATGCTATGCTCTTAGAATCCTTGCACCGGTATGCAATAATACCTGTCTTAAAATAACATATTACGGATATCTACACTCAGTCCTCAGCTATGGGATCATGTTTGGGGAACAAGTGCCAGTAACATACACACTGTGTTCAAAGTACATAAAAGAGCCATAAGGATAATAACAAACAGCAACAACATGACCCACTGTCTAGAATTATTTAGAAAGCTAGGCATTCTAACTGTTTCTTGTGAGTATATCTTTCAGAACATAATGTTCATTAAGAAAAATCTCAACATGTACAACACAAACAGCCTAATACATGACCATGAAACAAGAGCTTGTCACCACCTCCATCTAGATAGAAAGAACAAGGCAAAGATGCAAAAAAGTAAATTTTATAATGGCATAAAACTGTATAACAAATTACCACAGGAAATTAAAGAAATAAATGAGCCCCTCACTTTCAGTCAAAAGCTTAAAACCTTCTTAGTAAGTAAAAGTTGTTATACTGTAAAAGAATATTTAACGTAGATGTAGATTATTAGCAACATATGACATTATCACCAAAATATTATGTAATTATAAATGTGTGTATGACTAGTTATAAAAACTACACAAAATATGAGAAACCTGTTTCATTGTAAATGTAAATGTGTGCTCATGTGTTGTAAACTGACGACATCCATAAAATATTTATTGTTCCACGGATGAATAAATAAATAAATCAAATCTTGATAAGGTTTCAACTTGCTCTAAATGTACAGAAATGTAAAATTTTGCACTTCAGAAAATGAAAAAAAATGTTGTATCCTATGACTATAACATCAATGAGTTGCTGTTAGAATTGTCCAACTCATACAAATACCTGGGTGTAACACTTTGTAGAGATATGAAGTGGAATGATCACATAGGTTCAGTTGTGTGTAAAGCAGGATGTAGGGTTTGGTTTATTTGTAGAACACTGGGGAAGTGAAAGGGGATATTGAAAGTATACAGAGAAGGGCAGCACAAGTTGTCATAGGTTTGTTTAATTGATGGGAGAGTGTTACAAAGATACTGAAGGACCTGAAATGGCAGACTCTTGAAGACAGATGTAAACTATCTTGAGAAAGTCTATTAACAAAGTTTCAAGAACCAGCTTTAAATGATTTCTCTAGGCCCTAGGGATACAACCCGCTATGTATCTCTCACACAGGGATCATGAGGATAAGATAAAAATAATTACTAACACCCAGAAGCAGTCAAATGATTATTTTTCTCATGCTCCATATGTGAATGGAACAGGAAGAAATCCTAATAACTGGTACAATGGGACATACCCTCTGCCATGCATCTCATGGTGGTTTGCAGAGTATAGATGTAGATGTAAATGCAGATGTAGATGTAACATTAAATTCTTATAAATAATATGAAGAACTTCTGCAATGACACTCTCCTCAAAAACGATATTATAAACTCTTCTGAATAAAATTTTCTCAACACAGGAACATCACATATACAAAATGTCAACTTGACAGTTCAACACATACCAAGAGAAAGAACACATTTTAAATATGGGCATTGTTTGTTTCAATAGCTTTCCACATTCTCATCTGTGGCACCTGTTTCAGGGCCGATGCACTTCTCTGACCCAGGGTGATGATTCCTGAAGTGTTCAAAAGCCCGAAAAGGTTCTTACACTTGTAAAGTTAATGCGATCACCATCCCACCTCAAAGACAACTGTCATTCCTCAGGATGACTAGCCCCATGAGACATACATAACATATCTGCACAACAGATAGTCTTTACTAAATATTAAATCATTATATTGTTTATATTTCACCATCATTGTAAAGTGGAGATGCTGATTCACAATTATAGATTTCGGCCATTAAGGGGGGTATTGATTTCTATTTATTTCTCTCCTTTCCACTACTTACCTCCCACCCCCTTCCCCACCTTCTCTCCTACCCTCCATCTAAACTGCAGCACTCTTCACTGTCCGTCACTCCCACCATACTATCCCTCCCCCTCCCCGCCCCAGCCTCCTCCTTACCTCCACCCAGTCGCCGCTCTCATCATGTACTGGGTTCTGCTACTCACAGTGTGGTTTCAGTTGTCTGAGACTGCAGATGTGTGCAAGTTGCATTTGCGTGAGTGTGTGTGTGCTGGTATATACGTGTGTGTCTATTGCTGACAAAGGTCTTAACGGCTGAAAGCTAAAATTATGTGAATCTTTTTGTTGTGCCTATCGCGACTCAGTGTCTCTGCTATCCGGTGAGTAGCAATTTTCCTTCTCTAATATTGTTACATTCCATCCTGGATTTTCCATTGTTTGAAAATCATTGTAAAGCTACACATCACCCTGCCAGAATAATATACTCGCTGGGACTGAAGTCAAAGACACCTCATGTATGTGAACGTAACTGCCCTCTAGCAACAGGCACAACAGAGAACCAGTAGTGAAAGCTCATGGAAATGATAAATCAATATCAAATACTACTGACAGTTTTTGATGACCAAAATGAGGACCATTGTTTCTTAATGTCAAACAGAATAGGGTTCCAAATCTTACTTAAAGGATACCCCGTATCTCTCTTTATAATATTGCCAGAAAGCCAGATTTCAATGGCTTCTTTCACTACACAGTCCCAATACCGTGACACAGGGGCAACCACTTTTGTCTCATCATATAACATTTTCTGTCAATCAGTAAAACAATTATTTTCTGCCACTGCAGATTTTTCCAGCTGAAATAAATGTGTGCAGTGATGATGCTCCATGTAATGATCATGGTCCATATGAATGTTAGCAATTTGGGTGCTCCTACTTACAATTTAGCCAAGTATTGAGCATCCATTCTCAGTCCCCATGTTGGAAAATGTGAACACTATATTTCCAATTCTCTGGGTTTTATTCAGTGTTTGAAGTCTTTGTGTCTCAGTATCAGGGATTTGCTCATTTGTTTTAATATTTTGGCTCTGTTTACCAGAGTTCCTCTTGACAATTCTTTGCAGTTAATTGGTGAAAAATTGGACAAAGAAACAACTAAGTTTTGTGGCCATATGTTGCATCAATGTATTTTTTATTTAATGACAAATACTTTGAACAAACTGACAGAACGGTTATGGAGACTCCATTATCCCCCATAGTCGCCAATTTGTTTATGGAAGTTTTGAATACATGGCACTGAAGATAGCATTCTTAAAACCAACTTGTTTCTGGAGATACGTCTACGATATGTTTATGGTATGGCCTTATGGGAGGGATACTCTGGATTGTTTCCTAGATCATTTTAATTGGCTGCATCCCAATATTAAGTTAATGATGGGAGTAGAAAATGGTGGAAAACTTCTGTTTTAGATGTGTTGGTTTACAGGAGCAATGATGGGACATTAGGACATAGTGTTTATCGTAA
The DNA here is from genome assembly GCF_021461385.2 of Schistocerca piceifrons. NCBI lineage: Eukaryota > Metazoa > Arthropoda > Insecta > Orthoptera > Acrididae > Schistocerca > Schistocerca piceifrons. The sequence goes on along the minus strand of NC_060140.1, from coordinate 736,178,999 downwards.
GCCCACGTATATGAACTGGTATCTTCATGCATCAAGTTGCCATCCATCATACCAACACAATGGGGTCCTACATATATTGGTAAAAAAAGGTTACATCATCTCAGATGAAGATAATTTGATACAAGAACTGGATCATCTAAAAGCTGTGTTCAAGCGGAATGGTTATACTGAGAATCAGATCTGCCGTGCTCTACAGATTAGACCTTTGCAGGAACCAACAGAAGATACAAGCATATCGGTGGGATTCCTACCTTTTGCAGAGAGCATACCTTAAAAATAGGACAAATTTTATAGAAATTTGATATTTAAAGTGTGTTCCATCTGCCAGTTAAGACCAGAGCTCTACTGGGCTCAGTGAAGCATGATTTGGGATTGAGAAGGCCTGGGATTTACAAGATTCCCCCCCCCCCCATTGTGGGAAAGCCTGTACTGGACCAACAATTCATACAATCCAGGATTGTTTCATGGAGCATCATTACCACATGCATTTATTTCAGCCAGAAAGACATGCAGCAGCAGGACGTAAAATTTTGTATGATGAGACTCAAGTGGTTGCCCCTGCAGCATTGGGACTATCTAGTGAAAGAAGCCATTGATCTGGGACTGCCTGACAATATTATAAACAGAGATAAGGGGTACCTTTAAGTAAGAATTGGAACCCTGTTCTGCTTGACATTGAGAAACAAGGGTCTTGTTTCGGTCATCAAAAACTGTCAATATTGTTTGATATTGATTTATCATTTCTGCAAGCTTTCACAATTAGTGTGCTGTTGTGTCTGTTGCTAGCGGGCAGTTATGTTCATGTATGCATGGTGGACCCATTGTTGGTGTACAAAGGAGCCGCTGCAGCCTGTTTGATTTCAGTTCCAGTGAGTTAATGCAATGGCATACGCACCTGAAGATGACGGCCAGGTGGATCACAGAAATATTGTGTCCAGATGATGACATGTTCTGGCTGGAGACCCAACATGAATACAACCAGAAATCTTCAGTCTTTTACTATAAATGTTCAGATAATGTGTATGGAGTGATGAATGAGGTATGTTTCTAATTTCATTCTGAAGTGACAGCAATTTTGAATTTCCTTCTTTATGTTAGATTGGAACTTCCTGGTTACCTATTCCACCAGAGAACACAACTCCTTTCTGAACCCTTGACAAAGAGGCAAAGTCAACACAACGATCATTTTTGTATGTTGTATTGTGACTGTGCATGACACAGTTTAGCCGACATTGATTTTTATAGTTTTAAGGAGTATATGTACCAGAAGAGGAGTGTAGAAATTCTAAGTTCTAAAGAGACCTTTGCAACATGAGCAGTTATATTCTTAATACAATATTGTGCAATATTTGTGCAGCTCTTTTCCACCAAATACATATTTTATTATTTATTTAGGTGCACTGTCCCAGAAGAGAATTCCGTATTATTATTATTATTATTATTATTTCTTTCCTTTCTCAGACATTATGTCTGGTTAAAAATGGAAAGTGACGCAGACCTTGATCAAGCGTGACTTCCTTTTAACTGTACAGTATATATTACATTGCATTTAGGAACTTTCGGGAAATTGAACATGTATCAATAATTACAGATTTCTGTAGTTGTATATATACGTTTGGATGTAGCTGTATTGTGTTGATGTACTGGTGGATATTGTGTGGTATGACTCCTGTAGTTGATAGTATAATTGGTATAATGTCAACTTTATCCTGATGCCACATGTCCTTGACTTCCGCAGCCAGTTGGATGTATTTTTCAATTTTTTCTCCTGTTTTCTTCAGTATATTTGTTGTATTGGGTATGGATATTTCAATTAGTTGTGTTAATTTCTTCTTTTTATTGATGAGTATGATGTCAGGTTTGTTATGTGGTGTTGTTTTATCTGTTATAATGGTTATGTTCCAGTATAATTTGTATTCATCATTCTCCAGTACATTTTGTGCTGCATACTTGTATGTGGGAATGTGTTGTTTTATTAGTTTGTGTTGTATGGCAAGTTGTTGATGTATTATTTTTGCTACATTGTCATGTTTTCTGGTGTATTCTGTATTTGCTAGTATTGTACATCCGCTTGTGATGTGATCTATTGTTTCTATTTGTTGTTTGCAAAGTCTGCATTTATCTGTTGTGGTATTGGGATCTTTAATAATATGCTTGCTGTAATATCTGGTGTTTATTGTTTGATCCTGTATTGCAATCATGAATCCTTCTGTCTCACTGTATATATTGTCTTTTCTTAGCCATGTGTTGGATGTGTCTTGATTGATGTGTGGCTGTGTTAGATGATACGGGTACTCGCCATGTAGTGTTTTCTTTTTCCAATTAACTTTCTTTGTATCTGTTGATGTTATGTGATCTAAAGGGTTGTAGAAGTGGTTATGAAATTGCAGTGGTGTAGCCGATGTATTTATATGAGTGATTGCTTTGTGTATTTTGCTAGTTTCTGCTCATTCTATAAAGAATTTTCTTAAATTGTCTACCTGTCCATAATGTAGGTTTTTTATGTCAATAAATCCCCTTCCTCCTTCCTTTCTGCTTAATGTGAATCTTTCTGTTGCTGAATGTATGTGATGTATTCTATATTTGTGGCATTGTGATTGTGTAAGTGTACTGAGTGCTTCTAGTTCTGTGTTACTCCATTTCACTACTCCAAATGAATAGATCAATATTGGTATAGCATAAGTATTTATAGCTTTTGTCTTGTTTCTTGCTATCAATTCTGTTTTCAGTATTTTTGTTAGTCTTTGTCTATATTTTTCTTTTAGTTCTTCTTTAATATTTGTATTATCTATTCCTAGTTTTTGCCTGTATTCTAGATATTTATAGGCATCTGTTTTTTCCATCGCTTCTATGCAGTTGCTGTGGTTATCCAATACGTAATCTTCTTGTTTAGTGTGTTTTCCCTTGAGTATGCTATTTTTCTTACATTTGTCTGTTCCGAAAGCCATATTTATACCGTTGCTGAATACTTCTGTTATCTTTAGTAATTGGTTGAGTTGTTGATTTGTTGCTGCCAGTAGTTTTAGATCATCCATGTATAGCAAATGTGTGATTTTGTGTTGGTATGTTCCACTAATATTATTATTATTATATCCAGGACACACAGTATAGTTACTTACAAATTCAAAACACGTCTACTATATGTGCACAAAACTATGTACATGTCAAATTGATTTTGAGGCCCAGAATTTGGAAGTCTTGATAACTGGACCATTCGCTGAAATCAGGTCCTCCAGCATGCAGGCTTCAGGCAATTTTGGGCAAACCAAGAGCTGTTCAGCACCCTGAAGTTCTCCACATTTGCAGATTGCATCTCACCACTTCAAGTTTGGTCTGCACCATGTCACTCCCATTCATAGTCTGTTCAGTGTCTTCCACATCTGGTAGGGTAGTTGGAAACCAGCAGTGAGTTCTTTCAGGTTTTGGATTTTTCTTGCAGTTGCCTGTTTATGCCACAGTTCTACTTGGCAAATAGAAGGTGATGATGTGATTGCTTCAGTTGTTCAAAGAAAGGTCTTTCTTAGGCTTCAGCCTAGGACATGATGCTTTGCTTCCAAACATGGGATGTCTAGAATAATTTTCCTATTTTTTCTTCTCAACTTCTGCCACTTTTCTTTGTCTAATATCTAGGGGTGCTATACCTATAACAAAGTAACTTTTTTTACTGGAATTGGTTGTAGGCAATGTGTCCTAATGATTACCAAAGTACAAAGGATAACTAAAACAAGCAGAAAAATGTGTATGTACAGTAAACTAGATTTAAAAAAAAATCAGTAATGTTGTATCTCAATGAGGAACTTGAAACTCCCTGTCAGATTCTGTACTGAATTTGCAGCTGAGCAAGCCCCTCTTCTCACTATAATTTATCGTAGATCACTTGAACAAAAAACTGTACTCAGTTCTTGGAAAAAGGAACAAGTCACAACTGTCCACAAGAAGGATAGTAGAAGTTACCCACAAAATTACTGTCCAGTATCCTTGACATTGATTTGTTGTAGAATTTTAGAACATATCCTGAGGTCAAACAGAATGAGATATCATGGACAGAATAACCCCATCATTACCAGCCAACATGGTTTTCAAAAACATCAATCATGTGAAAACCAACTCACACTTTTCTCACATGACATACTGGAAGCTTTGGGTCAAGGCAACCAGGTGGAATCAGTGTTTCTTGATTTCCAAAATGCATCTGACTTAGTACTACACCTACATTTATTGTTAAAAATATGATCATATGGAGTATCAAGTGAAATTTGTGAGTGGATTGAGGACTTTTTTGGTAGGGAGGACATAGCATGTTATCGTGGAGAGAGAGTCATTGTCTGATGTAGAAGTAACTTCAGGTGTGCCACAGGGAAGTACGTTGGGACCCCTGCTGTTTGTGTTGTATATTAATGATCTTTCAGACAATATTAATAGTAAACTCAGGCTTCTTGCAGATGATACAGTTATCTATAATGAACTACTGTCTGAGAGCAGCTGCATAAATATTCAGTAAGATCTTGATAAAGTTTCAACATGGCACAGAGATAGGAAACTTGCTTTAAATGTTCAGAAATATAAAATTTTGCACTTGACAAAATGAAAAAAAAAACATAGTAACCCATGACTATAATATCAATGAGTCACTGTTGGAATGAACCAACTCATACAAATACCTGGATGCAACACTTTGCAGGGATACGAAATGGAATGATCACATAGGGTCACTCAGTTTGTAGTCTGCCTGAAGTCTTCACGTCTGGTAGGACGAAGGACTTTCCAATTAGTCTCACTTCTGTGTTAACTATACAGACTGTTGGAACGAATGATTCTGAACTGAATGTCAGGATATGTAGACCAGACCTTTATTAAACAATAGGTAGGATTCTTCCTGGGAAAACCATCTTGTGAATATATCCTCAACCTGACTTAGCATATAGAGTTAGTTGCTACTCACCATACAGTGGAGATGCTGAGTGGCAGATAGGCTCAACAAAAAGACTAAATGAAACAATGAAAAACCCAAGAATGAATGTAACTACATAATGAAAAAGATAATTGCTACTCACTATGTAGCAGAGATGTTGAGTCACAGAAAGGCACAACAAAAAAGCTGTTGGAAAGTTAGCTTTCAGCCAACAAGCCCTTTGTCAAAAGTAAACAATATACACACATGCACACCCTCACACAAATGCAACTCACACACACATGACCACAGTCTCTGGCAGCTAGAAACAGACTGTGAGTAGCAGGGCATTATGGGAGAGGAAAGTGGATGGGGGCAAGGAGGAGGGTGGGGTGGGGAGGGGGAGGGATAGCAAGTTGGGGTCAGTGATGGTAAAATGCTGCTGGGAGCGTGCAGGGATGATGGAGGGTGGGGCAGCTAGGTGCAGTTCGAAGGTTAGAGGGTGGGGGAGGGGGGGGGGGGGGGGTAGCGGAAAAGGAGAGAAGTAAAGACCAGGTGTGTTGGTGGAATAGTGGGCTGTGTAGTGCTGGAATGGGAATAGGGAAGGTATCCCTCCCCCTCCTGCCTCAGCCTCCTTCTTAAACCAACTGGTTGCCTCTCCCATAATGCCCTGTTACTCGCAGTCTGGCTCTAGCTGCATGTGTGTGTGTGTGTGTGTGTGTGTGTGTGTGTGTGTGTGTGTGTGTGTGTGTGTGTGTGTGTTTTATTGAATGGCAGATTTGTGATGTTCACCTGCTTTATTTCTTCGTTGCTAGTCCTTGGCGTTGATGTACTGCATTGTTATACTGACTGAAAATGGGGGGGGTGGAGGTTCAACACTGACTACTGTAAATGATGTAGCCGACAGCTGTACAATTACATTTCACAGTTATTTACTTTCACTGTTCACAACCCCACCAATATTACACAATTATATAGCCAGTTCACTATTGGTAAATGTTAATAAGCCTCATTAATATGTTGCAGGCAACATCAGCATACTGCTACAACAGTTTGCCATTGAACATCTATGAGCAGTAAAAACCTAACCAAACAGTTCACAGTTCTTGCAGAATAATACGGTATGTGTGACACCATTTTTCAAATAAATTAATCAGACATGGTCATTAATTGTTCTAACCCATGGCCTATTTGTGTTACACTTATTGCACTGTTAAGTTGATGCATTGTTGTTAATCTAACCAATACATGTTTCACATGTGAAAATTGGCTGTGGACTCTCAGAAGTAAAAATCAGTCCTTTATATATCCTCACAATAATAAACAATGAAACTATACACTGTTTGAAGTTTAAGTTACAGAAATTACAATTAAAACATAACTCATTCAATTAACTGAACACATCAAAAAATTCCTTCTTTTTAACAGTTTGTTCTACCACAAAGATTAGGACAAATTGTTTAAGTAACAAAATTAACAAATATACAAGCAATACTTTTGACAAACCTGATAATTATTTTGTAATTAATTAAAGGCTGGCTTCACTAATATGTTTTCAAATAGAGCCAAATAACTACTTCAATCCTAGTAGTTCTTCTTCCAAATGTTTATAATTAGTACAGAATTTATACTTGTTTATAAGTCAACAATGGAAACTAAGTCAAAAAACAATTATTGATTTCACCCTATAATGATCTGTAGCAAAAGATATTAACTAGGAATGGTCAAAACAAATTAGGAAATTAATTACATACACAAAACTAAGCTAAAATTAGACCTAATGCTACATTCTTTAAGACTGAGGGTCAGCCTTTGTCTTTTGTGGAAATGCAGATTATATTCATGAATGTTAATGGTAATTAGATAAAAATGAAAATAAAATGAATTTAAGGAGGCAGATGGCAAAACAAGAGAGAAAGTAAAGAGATCCCACTAGCTTTGTCACAGACTCTTGAAATCAGACATAAACTATATCAAGAATATATTAACAAAGTTCCAAGAACTATCTTTAAATGATTACTCTAGGGATATACTGCAACCTATGTGTCACTCACATAGGGATCATGAAGATAAGAATAGAATAATTACTGCATACACAGAGGCAATCAAACAATCATTCTTCCTGTGCTCCATATGTCAATGAAACAGGAAGAAACCCTAATAACTGGTACAGTGGGACATGCCCTCTGCCATTCACTTCATGGTGGTTTGCAGGGTATAGATGTAGATGCAGATGTAGACTACCACATTAAGAGAGGCATCAACGTGCCTGATGTATATGGAGTTCTGCCAGATGGGTGCAGCATATTCTGCCATATAGCAACATAAGAGCCAGAGCAGATATTGACAGAATATTTGGTTGAGCCCCCCCCCTACCCCCACACACACACACCTCCTGTGTGTGCTGTTACTGAGCTAGTGTATAATATTACTTCGGCTGCAGACTTTGAGCTTCAGGTAAGTGAAAGTAAGTGTGTGGTAAAACTTTATTCCAAGATATGTATGGCTGCCGCAGTGTTGTTGTTGCTTTCCCCTCCAACTTACTTCCAGTTTTTTACTATCTTGTCTATTTCTCAAGTGAATCATATGGACCTGTGTTTTGGAGGGGTTAGGCTTTTAAGTGGTTATTGTCATAGTGTCCAGCCAGGTCTTCAAGGGTTGCAGTCAGTTACATATCTAGCTCTTCAAACATTCTTCCTTGGGCTGCTGCTGCTGCTGTGTTATTGGTATACATGAAAACTCTGTTGTTTGCTCTGACAGGTGGATTATTGGCATAGGTATTGTACAGCATTGGTGCAAAGACAATTACTTGAGGAAGTCTGGTCTTCTAGATTCTCCATTGACTTTTCTTGTTCAGTGTGGCAGAGTTTCGCAGTAGGCATTGAATAAACCCCATTTGTCAGTAGTCCTTCATGGTTGTATAAATCTTCCTTGGGAATTTGTTATGATTCACTGTGTTAAACACCACTATTAGATTTATGAACTACGCAACTGTAACCTGCCCTCTCTCAGACTGATGGCCTTTGTCGTCTGGTCCCTTCAACCCCCCCCCCCCTTTCCCCCACCCTCCCTCTCACATCCATTCTCTATATGATAAATAAAACAATGGAAAATCCAGGATGGAAGAATGGCAATGTTGTGAAAAGGATAGTTGCTACTCACTATATAGTGGAGATGCTGAGTCACAGAGAGGCACAACAAAAAGACTGTCAAACAAGCGAGCTTTTGGCCAAAAAGACCTTCATCAGAATTCAATAACTAAAACACACACACACACACACACACACACGTGTCTGGCTGCTGAGGCCAGACTGTGGTAATATGTGTGCGAGGTGCGTTTGTGTGAGTATGTGTTAGTATGTTGTCTAATTCTGACAAAGGACTTTTTGGTCAAAAGATTACTTTTTCGACAGTTTTTTTGTTGAACCTATCTACCACTCAGCATCTCAGCTATATGGTGAGTACCAACGATCTCTATATACTAAGTTAGATTGATGATTTATTCACAAGATGGTTTTCCCAGGCAGAATACTGCCTGATGTTTAATAAAGGTCTGGTCTACATGTCCTGATATACAGTTCAGAATCATTCTTTCCAGCAGTCTGTATAGATGACAGAGAAGTGAGACTGCTTGGAAATTCTAGTGGTCTGTCATATGTTTCCCAGGTTTCAATAAGGCTGCCTTTTTAGCTTTATGCCAGATGTTTGGTGTCTCAAACTTGGAGACAAAGTTGTTAATTAAATTTAAAACCCGCTATTTAGTGCCTGGCCCAAATCTCTTTATTTTTTCAATTTATAGAGCATCTTGGCATCTTGGCATGGAGCTTTTCTGTTCTTCACGAAGTGAGTGGCATCCTCCTGCTAAAGGAAAAGGGCAAGCAGTGAAGTCATTTTCTTCAATATATCTTTGTAGCTTTGCCCTGTCAGATAGTCTTTTGTTTTTGCCATTTTGTAGCAGACGATTCTGTTAAAGCGTCAAGTTTAACACATATATTTCAGAACGACACAACACATATAAGTCACAGAGTAAGTTGACAAGCAAGACATGTGTACACATTAGTATTCGAATGAGCATTGAGTCCCAGTCTAGCAGCTGCTGCTCGGCTGGCCGCTTAGGTGGCGCAGCTGCTGCATGGCTGGCAGACAGCGCCGCACGTAGAGGATGCACGTAATTGCGCAGCGGCGCTTTTGAATGATCAGCGAGTCACAACACTTTCTTCCCCCCTTTGAAATTATTGCACTGGTCTTGATGGAGGTGTCCCTGGAGATGGCTAACGTCCATAGGCTTTTTTGACTCGCCGTAAAGTCTCGAGGAGGAGGCTTCCCGTACGGACGGAAGTGTCCCCGATGATAACGGGTCAAGATGACAGGAGACGTAGGGGTCAAATCTGCTGGGGCCCCATGCACCAATCTGCCCATTGTGGCAAGTCCAGTTGATATGACAGGAGACATGGGCGATGTGTCTGCGACCGTTGGAGGAGGAGGCGAGTAGATTTGCTGTGACAGAAGATGGTCATCCAGTTCCTGCATGGGCACGTCTCCTGGTGGTGTCCGTTCTTGTGCTGGCATCGCGATGACAGTGAGAGGGCTGCGTTGTGAGTATTGAGAGATGCCAAGATCCCGAGCATCAGGTAGAGCCAAAGGTGGTGTAGCAGCATTCGGAACAGGCGTTGGTGGCACACAAGGCCGAAGCTGGTCCGAATGACGCACTGCAACACCCGTGTCAATCTGGATTTCATACAGGCATCTGCCACGGTGTCTTAAGATGCAGCCCGGGCTCCAATTTGGCCGCCTGCCATATCCCCGTACCCAGACGAGGTCGTCGGCGGTGAATCGGCCAAGTGAAGGCACCCACGGCTGTGAGGTGGAAGGCCGCAGAAGATGAAGTAGCGTGCGGGGCTGTCAGCCATCTAAGAACTCAGCCGGGCTGTGGTCGCCCCATGGGGGTGAAACGGTAAGACGCCAGAAACCTGGAGAAGCGCATCATCAGCAGCAGAAGAAGTCAGGAAGTTTCCGCATCTGAGCCGTAAATGTGCGGACCAGTTGTTCAGCCTCGCCGTTGGATTGTCGGATGGAATGGCGGGGCCGTGACATGCATAACGCTGTGACGAGCACAAAAATCCGCAAATTCGGAAGAGGCAAATTGCGGACCATTATCAGTAACAAGAGTAGAGGGGAGGCATCCAAAGAAAAAATGCGGGCGAGAGCACTGGTTGTTGCTGCGGTGGTAGGCGACGTGCAACGGACAATAAAAGGAAGGTTAGAGTAGGTGTCAATTACGAGGAGCCAATAAGTACCTAAAAAGGGTCGCGCAAAGTCAGCATGAATGCGCTCCCAAGGCTTCTCAGGCGAAGACCACAGTGACAAAGATGACTTCGGGGCAGCGGCCCTGTGACGCACAAGGGCCACAGGCAGCGACCATGTGTGCTATTTCAGAGTCGATGCAAGGCCAGTACACATGACGGCGCGCCAGAGATTTTGTGCGAGACACACCCCAGTGCCCTTGGTGAAGGGAGGCGCAAGACCAAAGCACGCAAAGACGCAGGTACCACAACATGCGGTGAAGCATTGTCAGTGGAGAGGAGGATAACACCATCCCTAGCCGTGAGGCAGCAGCGCAAAGCGTAGTAGTTCCGCAATGGATCAGAAGTCCTTAGCGGACGGGCGATCTGGCCAACCCTTCTGAATACAGCGTAAAACTCGGGAGAGGGTAGGGTCAGAACCCGTAGCAGCCGCCAGCCTGTCCCCAGTGATGGGGAACCCGTCCACAACCTGCTGCTCGGCAACATCGCTGAAAGAGAGCAGGGGCACTAGCAACCCCGAATGACAGGCATTGGTATTGTTAGTTGCCGAAAGGCGTGTTAAGGACCAGAAACTGCCAGGAAGCAGCGTCGAGAGGAAGTTGATGATAAGCTTCTGACAGGTCAATTTTAGAAAAATACTGGCCTCCAGCAAGTTTAGTGAACAGTTCTTCAGGGACGGGGCATAGGGTAAGTGTCAATGAGGCATTGAGCATTACAGTGGCTTTGAAATCGCCACAGAGACGAATATCCACCATTTGGCTTAGCAACGACAACGACAGCAGAGGACCACTCACTGGAAGTGACAGGAAGCAAGACCCCTGAATTAGTGAGACGATCCAACACCCGTTTTATCCGATCACGAAGGGCCACAGGAATGGGCCGAGCCCGAAAAAAACTTAGGCCAAGGAGTGGTTTGAGCATGATATGAGCTTCAAAGTCGTTTGCATGGCCTAACCCAGGAGAAAAAAGGGACGAAAATGTTGTCGACAAGGAATCCAATTGAGCATAAGGAATAGCATCAGAGACAATATTGACAGAGTCATCTATGGAGAACGCAAAAAACGCGAAAAGCATCGAAACCAAAAAGATTTTCTGCATTGCTCTGGTCGACCACAAATATGATAACAGTGCGAACGATAGATTTGTAAGATACCTCAGCATTAAACTGTCCCAAGAGAGAAATCTTCTGTTTATTGTACGTCCGTGATTGCCGAGTGACAGGTGACAGGAGTGGAGAACCCAACTGAAGATACGTCTGAGAATTAATTTATAGTGGCAGCAGAACCGGTATCCACTTGCATGCGAACATCTCGACCAAGGATTTTGACAGTGAGGAATAACTTCCTGAAAGGGAAGAAGTGCAATTGACAGACAACACAGAAGCAGAATCAGCGTCATGTTCATGAACATCATGTATGCAGTCGGATTTGCAAACGGAAGACACATGACCTTTCTTTTTGCAATTGTGATACACAGCCCAACGTTGGGGACAATCTTCGCGTGAATGTTTCGTAAAACACCGCGGACATGAAGGAAGTTGCCGGGGGTTTTGCTGCAGTTTCTTAGCGGGTTGTTTACGGCTAGGCCGAGGCTGCGCGTGGGAGCGCAGCCCAACGTTGGGGACAATCTTCGCGTGAATGTTTCGTAAAACACCGCGGACATGAAGGAAGTTGCCGGGGGTTTTGCTGCAGTTTCTTAGCGGGTTGTTTACGGCTAGGCCGAGGCTGCGCGTGGGAGCGCAGCCCAACGTTGGGGACAATCTTCGCGTGAATGTTTCGTAAAACACCGCGGACATGAAGGAAGTTGCCGGGGGTTTTGCTGCAAGTTTCTTAGCGGGTTGTTTACGGCTAGGCCGAGGCTGCGCGTGGGAGCGCAGCCCAACGTTGGGGACAATCTTCGCGTGAATGTTTCGTAAAACACCGCAGACATGAAGGAAGTTGCCGGGGGTTTTGCTGCAGTTTCTTAGCGGGTTGTTTACGGCTAGGCCGAGGCTGCGCGTGGGAGCGCAGCCCAACGTTGGGGACAATCTTCGCGTGAATGTTTCGTAAAACACCGCGGACATGAAGGAAGTTGCCGGGGGTTTTGCTGCAGTTTCTTAGCGGGTTGTTTACGGCTAGGCCGAGGCTGCGCGTGGGAGCGCAGCCCAACGTTGGGGACAATCTTCGCGTGAATGTTTCGTAAAACACCGCGGACATGAAGGAAGTTGCCGGGGGGTTTTGCCTGCAGTTTCTTAGCGGGTTGTTTACGGCTAGGCCGAGGCTGCGCGTGGGAGCGCAGCCCAACGTTGGGGGACAATCTTCGCGTGAATGTTTCGTAAAACACCGCGGACATGAAGGAAGTTGCCGGGGGTTTTGCTGCAGTTTCTTAGCGGGTTGTTTACGGCTAGGCCGAGGCTGCGCGTGGGAGCGCACTGCGGCCACGTTGGCCGGCGGGGACGCGCCGCACGCGTCGTCAACAGCGCACAGATGTTGTATTTCCCCGACATCACCCCAGCCCCCTATTTGCGCCCCAGCGGCGCGAGAAATTTCAAAAGACTGCGCAATGGAGAGAACTTCATCTAGAGTCGGATTCGCCAACTGAAGGGCACGTTGCCGAACTCTTTGTCGGGCGCCGACTGGATAATAGCATCCCGTACCCATGGAATGGGTATAAGATTCTTTGTGAACGTCAGTAACAAATTGACATTTTCGACTGAGGCCGTGAAGTTCAGCAGCCCAAGCGCTATAGGATTGATGTGGCTGTTTTTGACAACGATAAAAGGCAACACGAGAGGCTACCACATGCATTAGCTTTTGAAAATAGACAGACAGAAGTGAGCACATTTCAGCAAAGGACAAAGACGCAGGATCCTTCAAAGGAGCCAATTGCGACAACAACTGATACATTTGAGGTGAAATCCAGGAAAGGAACAGAGACTTACATGGTTGTTCGTCCGTGACATGAATGCCAAGAAGTGCTGTCGGAGATGTTTTTCATAATCAGACCAGTCTTCCACCGTTTCGTCATAAGGAGGAAAAGGAGGTGTAGCCAACGACGAGAAAACGCCCCGCATTTGATGCCACGACGAAATCGCGAATCGCCGCTGTTAGAAGCGTTTGCTGTTCAAGGAGATTTTGCAATAGTTGCTCGACACTAGCCTTGGAACCCTGTGGGTCAACGGTAAAAAGGAAAAATCCACTAACCTCGTCGCCAATTGTTATAACGTCAAGTTTAACACATATATTTCAGAACGACACAGCACATATAAGTCACAGAGTAAGTTGACAAGCAAGACGTGTGTACACGTTAGCATTCGAATGAGCACTGAGTTCCAGTCTAGCGGCCGCTGCTCGGCTGGCCGCTTAGGTGGCACAGCTGCTGCATGGCTGGCAGACAGTGCCGCACGTAGAGGACGCGCATAATTGCGCGGCGGCGCTTTGAATGATCGGCGAGGTCACAACAGATTCCATAAGAGAACAACAACTTGTTATCTGGTAATCATCACCCTGAGAGTTCTGCAATATTTCTGTTAATCTCCTGCAGTAAAGGTACTCAGACCTTCCTGATTTTCTTTATACAGTGTGTCACTTTCCTTGAGTTGACCTACAGATTGGTAGCATATGTTGAATATTTTCACTCAATACTGTCCTATGTCATAATATTTTGAACAATGTAAGCTATGGTCAAAAAATGTACTTATTATAGAGAAGCATGTAGTAAAAATATCAAAAGTCGATGATGGAACCTGTTACAGCACATTCTTTGGGGATCTTCAAATCGTACACTCACATACCAATGTATTTAGCCCTAACCATACTGTGGTTGATAATAAGAGTGAATTTAGGGTGAAGTGTAAATTCACAGGCACAATACTAGAAGCAAAAATACTGTGTTAACCTCACTTGGATTGTATTCAGTCAGAAGTTTCATATTTTGATGTAAAAGTCTTTTAAAAGGTTCCCAGCACATATCAATGAGGAAATCTTCACATAAGTAAAAGGAAAGCAAAGAGTACATTATTATCCACTGCATGCATAATTTATCAGAATATGAAGACTTAAGGATGAATATTTTGGTTATCACTAACGTTCACAATAAACAAGTTTTAACTTTGGCAGTGTATAGACCATTGGAAATGTAATTTGAAACCAGTAAACTTATATAAATGCTTCTTATAAACAAGTAGACAAAGATTGCAGCTTAGAAATATGAGAGATATTTTGTTTTTTCTCCTTCTTATGTTTCCCAAATATACACATACTGTGTCCATATCTAGACTTGAAAATGGAGTTTGAAATTATGGTCTAAATGTCTTGTAATCATTACCCATTTGAGATCCACTGCTGGATAAAGACCCCCCCCCCCCCCCCCCACTCTCTCTCTCTCTCTCTCTCCCTCCCTCTCTTTTCCTCTAGTTCTGTGAGACCAAATTGAAGTGTAAATCTCCATGGTCATGGAATGTATCAGTATATGAAATTACAAAAAAAGTAATAACATGTTAAATAAAATGATTATGAATCAATCCTAAGAATCTTCTTTGCTACTGCCTTTATCCCGCAGTGTGTGCAGGGTCGGCAGGGTTAAGTACAGATGTGGCATGGTTAATTTTAAGGGGTGGCCGGATGCCCTTCCTGCTGCCACCTCATACCCCCCGGGATGGAATTAGTGTACCCCAGCTGTCTGCGTCTAGTGTAAATCGTGAAAAAGTGTGAATGAGTTTCAAATATCTGTAAGTCAGGTAACTGAGGTGGGACGTGGGGACAAGCCCAGTATTCACTTAGTAGGATGTGGAAAACCACATAAAAACCACATCCAGGCTGGCTGGCACACCGGCTGATGTCGTTAATCTGCTGGGTGGATTCGATCCAGGGCCAGTGCGCCTACCCGAGCCCAGGAAGCAGCACGTTAGCGGTCTTGGCTACCCTGATGGGTCTTATGAACCCTAAGAATATGACAAGCTATAAGTTTATATAAATGCAAGCAAAAATGTAACACAGGAATTACTTTAATTTTTCAAGGAATTTCTCAACAGAGTAGAAGGAGTGACCCATGGTAAAAATCTTCAGTATAGATTTGAAAGCACGTGAATTACTGCTAAGATTTTTGAAACGATGTGGTAGCCTACTGAAAATGAATGCAGCAGAAAACTGCAGTCCTGTCTGCATAGAGTCAAGGATGTGTGATCCAAATGCAGACTGGATTTCTGCCCAGTATTAACTGAGGGAAAGCTGCTAGTTCCTCAGAATGAGTTGATATTTTCAACAAGAAAAAAGATTAAAGATATGTATATTGAGAGGCCAATGTCAGAATACCCAGACTAATGAACAGGGGTTCACAATAGGTTCTCAAACTTACACAACATATTGCTCAAACTGTCCACTTCTGAGCTAAAAATACCCTCCGAGAACAGGAAGAATTACCCCAAATACAATACCACATGTAATAATTGAAAGAAAATAAGCAAAGTAGACTACTTTTCATGTTGAACTATCACTTACTTCAGATAATGTTCTGATAGTAAAAATGGCAGCATTAAGTCTTTGAACTAGATCCTGAACATGGGCTTTCCATGACAGTGTACTGTCTATCTGCAGAATTATAAATTTGAACTGTTAAGTCTCACTAATCATATGCTCATTCTGTATAATTAGAACATCAGGTTTTGTTGAATCATGTGTTAGAAACTGTAAAAACTGAGGCTTAAAGTGATTTTGGGTTAATTTATTTTCTATGTGCCATGAAACTGTCTTGAACTGCACTATCGCAGACAGTGACATCGTTGCATACAACATCCTTTACCAATAAGCTAATGTCATCAGCAAACAGAAATATTCTAGAGTCTCCTGTAATATAAATAAGGAACAGGAGTGGCTCCAACACTGACCCCTGGGCACCTCCCCCCTCCCCCCCCCCCCCCCCCATTTAACTGTGCCCCACTTGGACCCCCACATCATAACACCATTCTCAATACTGTGGAGACTGACCTTTTGCTGTCTATTCTTAAAATGAGAGGTGAACCAATTGTGAGCTACTCCTTGTATTTGATAATGGTCCAATTTCTCGAGCAATATTTTGTGATTTTGTGATCGACACAATCAAAGGCCCCCCCAGGGGACACTGCCTTGTAGTAGGCACCTTCAGTGCCAGGCAGGATGGCTTGCATGCTTCTATGAAGTCATGAGCTGTTCCGGCGGTAGTTTAGCTACTGGCAGGGTCACCCGAGACCAGATTGGTCTCGACTGAGGAGTCAGACGAAGTGTGTCCCACACGATAGGGCACGGAGGGCTCTAGAGGTGTAGTGAAGCCAGCTTCCATAGGGGAGTAAACCTAATACAAATCCTGGTCCTCCAAATTGGGGGTTGGGCATGTGGCTAACAACCCCGCCTCATAAAAATTTTATACCATTACTGAAACACATAAGAGAGCATACCAGATGGACACCTCGTTGATGACCTTTGGCTTGAAAACAAGGACAAGTGTGGGGTTTAGGAATGTAAGAATGATGTTTGAGTCAGAAAAACTAGAACAAGTCTCTGGGGAGATGGAATGATACAAACTGGCAATACTTGGACTGAGCTAAACATGATGGAATGGTTTTTGGGAATTCAGGTTGAGAGATGGGAAGACACTTCTGTATTCAGGAAAAGAGGAAAGAGAAGACCATGAAAATGGAGTGGGTATACTGCTGAGAAGAGAAGCAAGGAGAAGCTTATTAGAGTGGAAGCCAATCTCAGATCAGATTATTACAGCACAATTCAAGACTCGAGTGAGAAATATATATCTTGTACAGTGTTATGCACCCACACAACAAGCAGACACCCAAGAAAAGGACAACTTCTATGGACAATTGGGAGAGGTTCTAGCCAGGATCAAAAAGAAAGACATAAAAGTTATGATGATGCCAAGATTGGTTGTGAAAATGAAGGGCTAGAGAAAGAAAAAAAATGGGAAAACACGGCACTGGAGTCCAAAATGACAACAGAAAGCGTTTTATTGATATGTGCCTTAACAACAGGCTGGTTATTGGAGGATCAGTGCTCCCACACAAACTGTGCCATAAAATAACATGCCTCTCACAAGATGGTAAAACACAAAATCAGATCAATCATTTTGCAATTAGCCAGATGTGGAGGCATTCCTTTCTTGATGTCTGAAACAGAAGAGGTGCTGACTGCGGAAGTGAGCACCATCTTGTAATAGTTGAGGTACGGTTAAAGATTACTGCTACTGGACATCAAGAAGCAAATTGCAGGCAGAAAAGATTCAATATCAGAATACTTCAAAACAAGGACATTACAAAACAGTTTGTGCTGGAGTTGAAAAAACAACATAGTCAGTTGGAGGTGGAGGATCAAAGTGAGATAGAGGCAACAACACAAGTGGAGAGGAAGCAAAATGAAATCAAGAAGACCTTCTTAAATTCCAGTGAGAAGGTACTAGGATTACAGGACACCAGATGGAAGCCATGGATATCTTATTATACATGACAGAAGGTTGAAGAAAGAAGAGAAATAAAGGCCTTGATCAACCAGTGTAAGGATTATGAAGAAAAACAATGCCATAGGGCAAGGTACAATGAAGTTCATTGGCAAGTGAAGAGATGCGCTAGATCTGATAGAAGAAATCAGGTAGAACAGCTTGCAGAAAGAGCTCAAGAGGCATCAGAAATGAGTGATTCAAAAGAGCTGTATAATATTGTCAAACAGCTGTCCCAGAAAAGCTTTAACAAAAGTAGGCCAATGAAGTCGAAAGAAGGTGAACTGTTGACCAACAGCGAGGAGCAGCTAAAGCAATGGAAGCAATATTTCAATGAGGTATTCAACATGACCCTGATCCATCAAGAAGAACAAGAACAGGAGGAACTAGACCAACAGGAAATGCCTGTACTGCAAATCAATACTCACCCGCCCAGCAAGAGCGAAATTATCAAGGCTCTGAAAAGCTGCAAGAATAACAAGGCACCTGATGTAGACAGTATGCCGGCAGAAATGCTCAAGGTAGACTATGAAGTAACAGCAGATATGTTCCTGCCCCTGTTCCAAGAAATATGGAACACAGAAACCAAGTTGCCCAAGAAAGGAGACGACAAAGTGCAACAGCTGGTGGGGCATTACAATTTTGTCCAGGATTGTTTTAAAATGTCTCAGAGTGCCCATGGATAGTAAACTCAGGAAAGAACAGGCTGGTTTCAGGTCTGTACCAAATTAAAGTCTTGAGGGTCATTATTGAGCAATCCATGGAATACTGGTCTCCTTTATATCTGTCTTTTGTTGACTTTGAAAAAGCCTTTGATAGGCAGCAGCATGAAGCCATCTGGAAAACAATGCAGAGTTATGGAGTACCCCCCAAAGATCATCAGTATCATGAAGATGATGTACAGAGAATATTGTAACTGTGACCGGAATGGTCATGGGGTTGAAGTTACGGAAAGCGCGGCAGGACCCGCGGAGCGGCCTGCGAACAACAACACAATGGGAGAGGATGGACATGACCAATGAAGGACAGAACAAACAACAACAAGTTCGACACAATGGAGTCACAAGGAAACCTAACAACCACACCCACTCATACACTGAACAAGAAAGTAAGTAAGCTGTCTAACGTGAGGCCATGTGTCCAAAGATGTACACAAGATTAGACTGGCAGGCTGAGTGAGAGGCAAGCGCTTAAGTAAGCTATCGGGGACGCCGCTATTGGCCACTGCAACCATGTGTTCCACTGTGGCGCCCTCACTCTAAATGCGAGCCAGGAGGCGTGCGCCGCCACAGCTTACGGCGTGATGGTGCAGTGACCTCTGGGGGTCTTTGACGCCCATGATGCCTGGCTGGGGTTCAAATTCTGCGGCGGGCAGTACCAGATCCCTCCCCCCTGAAACTTGTGTGTAGGGGTGGAAATGCCCCGGATGGTGCCGAGGTGGGCGGCAGTGGGAAGAGGAGATGGGCTCGTCAACTGCTATTGGTGGGGAGGAAGGGATACCCAAGGTATCCATGACAGCCGATCTAGAGTCCAAGGAGGGGGCGGGGGGGGGGGGGGGGGGGGGAGCCGCCGATCAACCTGGAGGTGGAGAGGGCCAGCGGCAGGCCCTCGGGGAGATGGCAACCGGGGGCCGGGATGGTGACTCGAGGACCACGTCCGTACCTGAATGAGGTAGGGAAAGAGGCGGCGGCGTGAGTCCTGTGGCAGCACATGGACAGAGCTGATTAGGATGGCGGCGCTCCAACCCTTTCCACGTCTGCACCGACATCACACACCGCCCATGGGCTGCAACGACCGTGGCAGGTGTTCAACCCACCTTGCACCCATACTCGCAGGCCCACACAGCTGTGCCAGGGGCATACTGCTGTGAGGGCCAGGAGTGGAGGCGGGAGAAGGATGGCATCAGCAAATGGAGCAGGGTCTGCGGCTGTCACCCATGAAGGAGCTCTGCCGGACTGCGTCCGTCAATTGGCGTAGTCTGATAGGCGCTCAAAAACAGGGTGAGGGCTGACGTGTTTGGAGATGTGTCGACCGCCTTAGTCAACTGTTGTTTAAAAATGTGGACAAGCCTCTCTGCCATGCCATTGGATGAAGGGTGGAAAGGGGGGCTACGGATTTGTTTGATACCATTGGTCTGACAGAAGTTGTGGAAGGAGGACGCCGTGAATTGGGGACCATTATTGGAGACCAATGTGTGTGGCAGACCCTCGATGGCAAGAACCTGGGCCAGGGCCATGAGTATAACCTCCGTGGTGGTGGATGCCATGTGGACAACATATGGGTATTTGGAGTAGGGATCAATAATGAGTAACCACATGGACCCCAAAAACGGGAGCACAAAATCGATATGGATGCGATCCCAGGGCCGGCGTAGCACAGGCCAGGGTGCAAATGACGAGGGGGACTCACCTGATGATGCACAGACAGTGCACCCACTGAACCCACTGACCAGGTGCTCAATATCACCATTGATGCCAGGCCAATACACATGCTGGCAAGCCTAAACTTTCATACGGGACATGCCCCAGTGCCCGCGATGTAACAAACCGAGCACCCAAAGCTGCAATTCCGGAGGGATGACCACCCGATGGCCATCTGACTCTGTGGCTAACAGAAGGACATCATCAACCACAGAGAGCCTGTGGGACAGGTGGCGCCAGGGGCTGAAATTGGACTGCATCCGACGAGTAATGTAGGACGGCCACCTGTGGACCACGTAGTTGAGAACCTGCCATAAGACAGGGTTGTGGCGGGTAGCCGCAGCAATGTGAGCAGCCATAAGAGGCAGACTGTCCAGTACATCCTGGCGGGTGGAATCAATGTGAATGCAGAGGTGCTCCTGTTGGTCAAAGGCAGGATCGGGGCCCACTGGGAGACATGACAAAGTGTCTGCATTAGCATGGTGGACTTATACCGGATGGTGTAAGCGTAATTACGTAAAAACAATGCTCAGCGC
This sequence comes from Schistocerca piceifrons, assembly GCF_021461385.2. NCBI lineage: Eukaryota > Metazoa > Arthropoda > Insecta > Orthoptera > Acrididae > Schistocerca > Schistocerca piceifrons. Next base: position 736,158,394 of record NC_060140.1, on the reverse strand, counting down.
TGGAGACATTGAGCCGTCCGCTCTGGAAGGTGAGAATGGGATCCAAAAAGTGTAACCAAGGGTTTATGGTCCGTCAGGAGGGTGAACTTTGCCCCAAAGAGATAGGTGTGAAATTTTTGAACAGTGAACATGATTGCCAGAGCCTCCTTTTCAATCTGGCTGGGGTCAACGTCTTAGAGGCATAAGCGATAGGCTGCTTGGAGCCATCGGCATCCCGGTGTGCAAGGACGGCCCCAATGCCATATGCTGACGCATCAGCCACCACAACCAAGGGGCGGTCCGGAGAAAAGGGAGTAAGGCAAGGGGCGGACTTCTGCATCGCCTTTAAACGGAGAAAGCCTGGTTACAGGCAGGAGTCCAATCAAAAGGTACCCCTTTGTGATGCAAGTGACTGAGGGGTTGAGCAACGGAGGCAGCCTGGGGCAAGAACTTTAAGTAATAAGTAACCTTGCCCAAATACACCTGGAGTTCAGATAAGTCCTTGGGATGAGGAAGGGCCTCAGTGGCCGCGACATTACGACCTGAAGGGTGAATGCCATCTTTGCTAAGCCAGTGGCCTAAATGTTCCACTTCCGGTTGAAAAAAACAACAATTGTCCAGCTGACAGCATAAACCAGCAGACTGCAGAGTGTGAAATAAGGCCATGAGGTTTTGCAAATGTTCCTGGCAGGAACGCCTGGTGACCGAGATGTCATCCAGATAATTCACACAGGCAGGGATAGGCTGTGTAAGCTGCTCCAGGAATCGCTGGAAAATGGCCAGTGCCGAAGAGACACCAAAGGGAAGGCACTTGTACTTATACAATCCGAAAGGCATGTTGATAACCATGATGTTCTGAGATTCGGCATCCAAGGGCAACTGGTGGTATGCTTCGGCCACATAGATCTTGGGAAAATACTCTCCCCCAGCAAGCTTGGCAAGAAGGTCTTCCTGCTGGGGAATGGGGTAAGTGTCAATGAGGGACTGAGCATTGACTGTAGCACTGAAGTCCCCACACAGCCGAAGGGACCCGTTGGGTTCCCGTACGACCACCAGTTGTATCGCCCATCCACTGTAAGTTACAGGCTCCAGCACACCAGCGGCCTGGAGCCGATCAAGTTCCTGCTTGACCGCTGGCCATAAGGCCACCGGAAGGGGCCAGGCCCAGAAAAAGCAAGGCTGTGCATCCGGCCGTAGGGTGATGTATGCCTGAAAGCCAGAAGCACATACGAGATCCAGTGCAAACAATGACGCAAAAGCGGAGCACAGATCGTCCAAGTCCTGAAAGGGAACAGCCATGGAAACGACCTTAACTTCGTTGGAAATTGAAAAGCCAAACAGTTGAAACGCTTCCAGGCCAAAAATATTCGAAGCTGATGGCTGGTCGATGACAAAGAGGGTAAGGAGCCGGGGAGCACGCTTGTACGTTGCCTGGACGACGAACTGCCCACGAAGGAGAATGGAACCGTCTCCGTAGGCGACCAAACAGCAAGAGGGAGGCGACAACGCAGGAGAGCCCAGCTGGGTATATGTCGCCATATTAATCAGGGAGACGGTGGCCCCAGTGTCAACCTGAAAATGGACATCCTCAGTGAAAATGCTGAGCGTGAAGAAAAGCTTCCACGCTGACGGGTCATCCCGTGGGACGACCGATTGCAGAGCATGGACTGTATCTTGAGGCCTGGGAGGGGCAGGACTGGAGCGAGTCGAGCGACTATGACAAACCAATCAGATGTGGCCCTCATTGTTACACAGCATGCACATTTTCCAGCGGTGGGGACAATCAGCCCGTGAATATGCAGTAAAGCACTGTGGGCAAGATGGAAGTGGGCCGTGTGACTGGCGACGAGGGGTGACCAAAGGTGCTGATGCCATAGAGACTTCAGTCAACGAGGAATCCCGACAGCGCTGGCCTCTGTCGGCCAGACCATGTTGGCGTCACGAGTGTGGAACCCTTGTGATACCGCAATCGCCGCCACCTGCAGTCACGCCATAAGACGCTCGTTAGCCACTTGAGAAATTTCAAAGGTGTGGGCAATGTGGAGAATCTCTTCCAACGAGGGGTTGTTGAGGATCGGGAGCCAGCTGAACCACCACATCTCGGATCAGCGGATCAGGATGTCTGCATACGAAGCGTTACACTGCTGATTGGTGCACGTAAAATCGTATTGACGCCTGAGACCCTGCAAGTCCATGACCCAGGAACGATACGATTGACCAGGCTGTTTATGGTACTGGTGGAACTCCAGCCGAGAGGCGACAACATGGTAGCGTTGGGAATAATAGTTCGTCAGCAAAAGGCAGATCTCCTGGAAAGAGAGAGCCACAGGATCGGACAACGGTGCCAACATGCAGAGAAGAAAGAACGTGTCCGGGGAGGCCCAAGACAAAAACAACGACTGCTGCAAGCAGTCGACCGTGACTTGAAAAGCCATGCAATGTTGTTTCAGCTGATGTAAGTAGGTTTCCCAGTCCTCGTTAGCGTCATTAAAGAGTGGAAACGACAGCGGACTTGGAAAAGCATCACACACCCAAGGACTCTGAAACTGTTGTGGTAACGCATCCCGGGCATCGACTTGTCCGTTAGCAACTGCAGCAACATTTGTAAGATGTCTAACTGGAGCTGCTGCTGCTGCTTGAGCTGCTGCTGTCGCTCCAGCAGACAGGCCAACTTCACCACCATACCAACAATGACCACCGTTTACCTCGTTGCCAAAATGTTGTAACTACGACTGGAACGGTCGCGGGGTTGAAGTTACGGAAACTGCGGCGGGACCCACGAAGCAGCCCGCGAACAACAACACAACGGGAGAGGATGGACATGACCAACGAAGGACAGAACGTACAACAACAAGATCAACATAACAGAGTCACAAGGAAACCTAACAACCACGACCACTCATACACTGAACAAGAAACTAAGTAAGCTGTCTAACGTGAGGCGATGTGTCCAAAGATGTACACAAGATTAGACTGACAGGCTGAGCGAGAGGCAGGTGCTTAAGTACACTATCAGGGACGCCACTATTGGCTGCTGCTGCAACCACATGTTCCACTATGGCGCCCTCACTCTAAATGCAGACCAGGAGGCGAGCACCTCCACAGCTTACGGAGCGATGGTGCAGAGGCCTCTAGGGGTCTTTGATGTCCATGACGTCTGGCGGGGATTCAAATTCCGCGGCGTGTGGTACCGGAGAGAATATACTTGTCAGGTGAAACATGATGGAAATCTCTCAGAATTGTTTACTTTAAATTCTGGAGTAAGGCAGGGTTATTTGCTTTCACCACTGCTTTTTTGCTGACATTAGGTGGTGTCATGCAGGAGGTAACCTGAGGAAAAAGTAGAGGTGTACAGTGGACTCTGTATGATCGACTGGAGGTCCTGGACTTTGGGGATGACATCTGCCTTATGTCCCACACTTTCAAGGATATGAATGAGAAGCTTAAAGAATTGGAAACAGAAGCTCAGAGAGTTGGAGTAAAAATAAACACGGCTAAGACTAAACAACTTAGGATGAACAGTAAAAACAAGAGTGCGTTAGCTGTGAAAGAAGAGGAGATTGAGCAGGTGGAGGGCTTTCATTATCTGGAAAGCATTGCTTCCAAAAATGGAGGGGCAACAGAAGGCATCAAAAGTAGGATCCAAAAGGTAAAAGAGGCCTGTGCCCAGCTGCAGTCAGTTTGGGCATCTCATGAAATATTGTCATGTAGAAGAAGGTGTAAGTAGATGTATGATGAGCACTAACTTCATTTAACGAAGGTTTATTCAGCACTTGCACATACAAGAGCACAGAGCGAACTGCCTCTGGCCAGAATACATACAGCATATATACAGCTACAGGACATTCCAGTACAATGATTATTGCCATTTGTGGATACTTCTTGAATGTACTCGAAGCGAATATAGAAATTAAAATTTTACAGTTCAGGTGCGTTTTTAACTCACGACCCTCCATGCAACAGTCTATTGTCATAACCATTACACTACAGCAACTGTGCTACTCAGATTCTTCTGTGACATTGCTTCCTCCTTAAGAGAACAGCATCTCGGTGTTATGTCCTCCTAATCCGGGAATGAGTCATTGGTCCTGCATACTTCGACTCACAATGACTGATGTTCGCCCTGGCAGTGATCATCTTAGAACCTGCCTTGATGCTATGTTCTTCATCACCTTTCTGCTTGTTGCCTGTCAGTGGAGCATCGAATTTACCCTGGGTTGCATAATCCTTATAGGGCTTTATTCAAAGCATATGGACCATATCTCTGATCTTTCATTGTCTTGTGTTGGGGGGTCAAAATCTGCAACTTCATAAGTAACATCAGACAACTGTCTTACAACCTTATAAGGTCCAAATTAGCGCCTGAGGAGCTTCTCAGAGAGACCAACCTTCCAAACAGGAGTGAAGGAACAGACGAGGTCACCAGGCCAGTAGACAACAGGGCGGTGGCTCGAGTGGTACCTTCAGTGATTGTTTTCTTGAGCCTGCAGCATATGGAGTTGAGCTAACTGCCAAGCTTCTTCAGCTCTGGTTGACACCTGGCCAATGTAGTCATCGTCCACATCATCAGGATGTAACGAAAACACAATGTCTATCATCGTCGCCTCATGCCCATGCACCAGAAAAAAAGGCATAAATCCTGTGGTGTCTTGTTTGGTGGTGTTGTAGGCAAACATCATGAAATGTAGCACCTCATCCCAGTTGCTTTGCTCAACACTGATGAACATTGATAGCATGTCGGCCCAGGTCTTATTGAGGTGTTCAGTAAGCCCATTAGTTTGCGGACGCTAGGCAGTCATCATGTGATGAGTAATGTTGCACCAATGGTTTATCTCTGTCACAAGATTTGATTGAAAAACTTTCCCTTGATCCATAATTAATGACCTTACACAAACCAACAGTATTACCTTAAACTCATACAGGCTCTCAGGGGTGATGATGCAGTTTTCTCATGATCAGCCTCATCTACTTCGATTTGCCAGTATCCCAAGTACATGTCCATGGTTGAGAAAAACTTAGCCTTCTTCACACAATCTAGTGTATTGTCAATTCATGGAAGATGGCAGCCGGTCGGTGTGGCCGTGCGGTTCTAGGTGCTTCAGTCTGGAACCACATGACCGCTACAGTCGCAGGTTCGAATCCTGCCTCGGGCATGGATGTGTGATGTCCTTAGGGTAGTTAGGTTTAAGTAGTTCTAAGTTCTAGGGAACTGATGACTACAGATGTTAAGTCCCATAGTGCTCAGAGCCATTTGAACCATTTGAAGACGGCAAACATCCACTTTGGTTATCCTATTAAGCTTCCTGTAATCAACACAAAAGTACCAACTGCCATCCTTCTTCTTGACGAGGACCACTGGTGATGACCACGGGCTCTGCAAAGGCTGAATGATATCTTTCTTCATCATTTTCTCTACCCTGTCACGAATTATTCAATGTTCCATTGCTGACACACGGTATGCTCTCTGGCTTATTGGTTGATGGTCTCCAGTGCTAATCCAGTGCTTCACCATCGATTTGTCTAATTTGCTCTTCACCTGTGGATTGAAGCATTCAGAGAACTCTTGAAGAATGGCAAGTAGCTTCTTCTGTTGTTCCTTAGTGAGATCTGGTGATAGTCGAGCTAGAAGATCTTGTCTCATAGTGGTAGTGCTAATTTCTCCCACAGGCTTGGCATGGGAGATTTCTATGACGCTCAGCTGTTCTGCAATTAATGGCTCAGCATTTGCTATGCACATGCATCTTGGAAGGATCTGTGGTCCTTGGTGACAATTAACTATCCACAATTCACTGAATCCATTCTTAAATGAGATGACAGAGGCTGGGATGACCAAGTCATTCTTCAGTGGTATTCTTCTCTTACATTCCACTACAAGATCCTTGGGTTGATGCATGGCATGACACATGACTGTTACCTTTCTAGCGCTGACTGCAGGAATGATCACTTCATCCAGCACATGTAATCTGCACACACTCGGTTACGTATCTTCCTGTCCACAGTATCTCATCTTGTCTAGCATAATCTTCGAGTGACTACAATCTATAATTGCTCGAGAAGCTTTCAAAAAGGCCCATCTGAGAATGACTACACTCTTGTAAGATGATGAATTCTAAGGGCTGTGTATGGCCACTTATACCCACATGAATGACACATCTTCCTGTAGGTTTTACATATTTCCCATCAGTCACATTCAGCAGAGATGTTTTGTTGTTGACAAATATGGTTTTCTGCAACTGATGATGGTACTTTTCCTAAATGACTGAATATGATGCTCCAGAGTCCACAAGAGCTTGGGCTGCTCAGCCATCCATGAGGATATCGGCATAGTTTCCTATAATTTTTGTAGTGATCGATGGCATAGGATTTTTCTTTTCAGCGGCCTCACATCCAAGGAAGGTTGCATCCTTTAGTTTTCCAGGTTGCAGTGGCTAGGTGATAGGCTGGAGCTTCTAAACGGCAATGGTGACCTTGATAGGTATGTTGGGGAGCATCCTCTCAAGTGGCTAGCTTGCAGCGATGGTGACCTACATCGTCCTGCACCCACATCTTCTTGTTCATCTTCATCGTCCCGGAGTTGGCGTCAGCTAAGATCAGTCTGTTATCTTCTGGCATGGGCATCATCAAATATTCGCCACCTTTCTCGACAATAGTGCACCACATGTTCCAGTTATCCACAGTGTAAACATACTGGTTGATTATCCTGGGTCTTCCAGATGGCAGTCTTCCTTGGTGCCCAAACAGGTTCCTCATGCGGCATTCTAGGAATGTAACTCCACCTGGGTCTCGACTTTTTCACCATTTTAAAGGGAAATGAAGGACGAGAGATTGGGTTCAATGTCTGTTCCACTTCCTCCCTTATGACCTCTTGAAGTGTATTGGTTTTTTGCTCACCATGCAATCCAAGTGCCTTCTGAACTTCCTCTCTCACTATCTGACGATGAACACTTGTGAAATCAGTTGCTTCCTCCACCACAGACATCGATACGACATTTGGAAGCCGTTCAAACTTCTTGCATGTAATTCTTTTTTGATGCATTGTCTTGATGTACTAGCACCATTTTATGAAGTTGTCTACTGTCGAAACCTCCTTCAGGAGTAGGGCTTTATACATGTCCTCAGTAACACCCTTCACGATATGTGCAACCTTATCTTCCTCCTCCATTGTAGGATCCACTATTTTACACAGTTCCGAGATTTCTTGAATGTAGGATGCTGTAGTTTCTCCTGGATGCTGTGCTCTGCACTTTAAATTATCTTCAACCTTGCACTTCTGTCATTGTGTGTCACTGAAATACTTGTGCAGTTCCACCTGGAATACTTCCCTGCTTGTGAACTTCTCCTCGTTGTTCTCATACCATTGCTTGGCAGTGCCCTCCAACTAGAAAAATACATTAGCCAAACACACAGTTCATCCCATTTGTTAAATTTGGCTATATGCTCATATACCTTCAGCCACTTGTTTGGATCTTGGCCATCATCACCAGAGAACTCGGAAGGATGTCTCATGTGGTGGCACACAGTTGATGAGAGCCATTTTGTCATTGATAATGTGCGCTATCACAAGTTCCAATACCCAGCACCTCCACCAGGATGTCATGTAGGAGAAGGTGTAATTAGATGAATGATGAACACTAACTACAATTAATGAAGGTTTATTCAGCACTTGCACATACAAGAATGCAGAGCAAACTGCCTGTGGCCAGAACACGTATGGTATATATACAGCTACGGAACATTCCAGTACAATGATTCTTGCCATTTGTGGATACTTCTAGAATGTACTTGAACCGAATACAGAAATTAAAATTTTACAGTCCCGGTGAGTTTTGAACTCACGGCCCTCTGTGCAACAGTTTAGTATCATAACCATTCCACTCCAGTGACTGTGCTACTCAGTTTCCTCTGTGACACTATTGTTCAAGGTAAAGGTTAAAATCTTTGTCTCAAATCTAAAATGTGTTCTCTTTTGCAGGTTTGAGACATGGAAGGTGACAGCACAAATTAAAACAAGAGTAAAAACCTTCATCGATAAATGTTTGAGGACTATACTGGGAGTATGCTGGCCAAATGTTATCTCAAACCAAGAAGTTTGGCAATGCGGCCAACAACGGAGAGCTAAGATAACTGTAAAAGGAAGGAAATGGAGATGGTCTGGACACACCCTGAGAAGAGGCTTGCAACATATTCCAAAGCAGGCTTTAGAATGGAACCCACAAGGAGCAAGGAGGAGAGCCAGACTGAGGTCGACCTGGCACAGGACTGTTGAAGCTGAGGTGGCAGCTGTTGGCTGCTCCTGGAGTAACATCAATAAGATGGCAATGAACAGGGTCAGATGGAGAACTCTAATATGTGCACTATGCTCCACAATGGAGTAAAAAGAATTAAGTAAAGTAAGTCACAATCAAAGGCCATAGTTAAATCAAAAATGTTGCCTAGCATTTGAAACCTTTTGTTAAATCCACCCAGTACCTTACAGAGAAAAAGAGACTATAACTTTTTCAGTTGATAAACCGCTTCTAAAACCAAACTTTGCATTTGACAGCAAATATGTGAAATGAAAAGATTAATTATCCTTACATACACAGCCTTTTCAATAACTTTAGCAAACACTGATGGCATAGAGATAGGTCTAAAATTGTCTGTGTTATCCCCTTTTCCCTTTTTGTAAAGTGGCTTTACCACTGTGTATGTTAATCATTCAAGAAACTGACCACTTCTAAAATAAAAATTATAAGTATGGCTAAGCACAGGGCTCACATATGCAGCACAGTACTTTAATATTCTGACAAATACTCCATCATATCCATGAGAGTCCTTAGTCTTCAGTTATTTAATTATTGACTCAATCTCCCTCTTGTCAGTATCATGGAGAATTGTAGATTCTCTACAGAAAATAAATTTTTGTTTAATTCACCAGCTATGTTCAGAAGGTGACAGTTAAATACTGTACATATATCTGACATATCAGTAACAGAAAATTTTTTACTACTTACCGAATTTATATCTTTGACATTGTACTGCTGACCAGACACTTCCTTCACAACTGACCATATGGTTTTAATTTTATCATGTGAATTAGCTGCTCTATTTGTGTGCCACGTACTCTTTACTGTCCTAACCATATTTTTAAGCACCCTAAAGTACTGTCTGTAGCTCGATCGTGACATTATGATATAATCCCCACTTTGTTGTACATGATATCCTTATCCCACTAGTCCTCCACCTGAACTGCCTTTTACTGCCGCCGGCCGGTGTGGCCGTGCGGTTCTAGGCGCTTCAGTTTGGAACTGCGAGACCGCTATGGTCGCAGGTTCGAATCCTGCCTCGGGCATGGATGTGTGTGATGTCCTTAGGTTAGTTAGGATTAAGTAGTTCTAAGTTCTAGGGGACTGATGACCTCAGATGTTGAGTCCCATAGTGCTCAGAGCCATTTGAACCATTTTTTACTGCCAGTATCTCATTTTGAACATTCTAATGGAAAGCAGTTTTCATAGAGCATGAGAAAAGTTCTTAGGAAAGCATAATATTTGTCATCTACATTATCAGTACTGCAAACATCCTGGCACTCATGTTCCTTAATGAGGTTTAAAAAATTCTCTGTTGCCATTAGATTAGCTCTTCTGCATAGTTTGTAATTATATACATAACATCTGCTGAGTACAAAAACCTTTCAGTGTTGAAATTTATGCACCATGGTCTGAAAGGCCATGCACCCTTTTACGGACAGAATGCCTATCTAGTAATGAAGAATGAATAAAAATATTGTCTGTGGTTGTGCTACTGTTCTCCTGCACCCTGGCTGGAAAAAAAAAAAAGTCTGCTACAGATTACAGGAATATAGGAGATCTTCCAAGTCCATTTTTCTTGCACAGTCACATACAAAATTAATATTGTCATCACCATGTCAAGCTAATTTTTGGTACTTCCTTTAAAGTGAATCAAGAATCTTGTCTAACTTGAGTAGAAATGCTGTGAAATCAAAGTTAGGGGACCTATAAATAACTGTAATTAAAAGTTTAGTTTCATTAAATTCAACTGCCTCTGATGGCATCCAACCCATCCTCCAATAGGTAATCATATGACTTTTGCTTTTCTCTTGTTATCTACCAAAGAATTTCTTTGGTCCATCTACCATTGATTAACCTGACTAAGTCTTGCTATAGTCTTAGGTGCATGTGTTTGGGTGTCTCTGTAGTTGTGTGTGTGAATGTATGTACTATTGCTGGACAAAGAGCTAGTACTCAATAGCTAGTGTGAATACTGTTTTCTGTTTTGTGTTACTCTCTCCACATATTGATACACTTCAGTATATTAAAAGGTTGAACAACCCTTTGTATGTCAAGGCTGTTAGTACAGATTTTGTTGAAACTGAATTAAGCTTTGAATCCCAGGCAAAACAATTAACAGTGAGTAATTATTGTGTGAATCATTAAACATCTTCAATGCAAAAGCAGTGGGTTGTTCTGAACCCTGTGCAGTACAGTGGAACAACATGGCCCCCACACCACACTGTGATACATCCACTGCACCTACGAGCTGGTGCTCTGGTTGATAGTGGCAAAACCTCTAACAGTGTGCTGTAACATGAGTGTTGACTGATGTCTAAGTGGACAACAGCCACTTCTAACTATGGTTGCACTATTGGTCAGAGGCTGGCATTCACATATTGTACAGCCATTATGGCGCCTTTCATGACCACCAGCAGCGTACTTCGGCCCCACATAATGCCACCCCAAAACAGCAGGGAACTTTCATCTTGCTGCACTCGCTGAACAGTGTGTTTAAGGCTTTAAGCCCAACCGGGTTTCCTCCAAACAAGTCTCTGAAGATTGTGTGATTGAAGGCATATGCAACACTCATCGGTGAAGACAATGTGATGCCAATCCTGAGCAGTCCACTCAGCATGTTGTTGGGCCCATCTGTACCGCACTGCCTGGTGTCATGGTTGCAAAGATTGACCTTGCCATGGATGTCGGGAGTCAAGTTGCACATCATGCAGCCCATTGCGCACAGTTTGAGTCATAACATGATGTCCTGTGGCTGCACGAAAACAATTATTCAACATGGTGGCATTGCTGTCAGGGTTCCTCCAAGCCATAATCCATAAGTAGCAGTCATCCACTGCAGTAGTAGCCCTTAGACAGTTCCTGTCTCTCTGTATCTCCTCCATGTCCGAACAACATTGCTCTGGTTCACTCTGAGATGCCTGGACACATCCCTTCTTGAGAGCCCTTCCTGGCACAAAGTAACAATGCGGACATGATTGAACCGCAGTATTGACCGTCTAGGCATGGTTGAACTACAGAGAACACGAGCTGTGTACCTCCTTCCTGGTGGAATGGCGGCAACTGATCGACTGTTGGACCCCCTCCATCTAATAGGCATTGCTCATGCATGGTTGTTTACATCTTTGGATGGGCTTAGTGACAGCTCTGAACAGTCAAAGGGACTGTGCCTGTGACACAATATCCACAGTCAATGTCTGTCTTCAGGAGTTCTGGGAACCGGGGTGATGCAAAACTTTTTTTTATGTGTATAGTCTCAGTGTCTGTTAACTTGAAGGCTGTGAAGTGTTGCTGTTTCTCATACCATTCCCAGTCCTCAACTGCTTTGTCATGTGTAGGGAAAGGTGGTGGGTAGGTCGGCGAATTTTGAGATTGCATTACCAAGCCTGTCAAAAATCTCCCCAACAAGACCATGTGTTCCTGCTGTTGCTACAGGAAACTCTGAGGGACAGCATTCAGTGTTGCCTCTGTTGACATTGTAACTTTGATGGCAACACATGTAAATGATGAACCTTGCTGATTGCCTCCTGCATAGTAACACATATAATTAAGTACACCAATAAGTGTGCAGTCACTTTAAAGCTGACACCCTGAACTTGTTTAATACATCATCCTTTAACTTAGCTGTACAGTGTTCTGTGAGTGGCCCGAACTTAAAAGCAGCATAAAAAATTACAGATTGAGACGGAAGACACTCCACTCAGGGATTAGATAGCATGACATGTGAGACATTTCTGAGTAATGGCACTGGGCAGTGGTGCATGTGACATTCTTGATGTACAGCTGTCAACTCTGCCTGAATGTGCTGCCTCCTGGTGGCTGAGATGTGTTCCACCAGTGCAGGCTGATTGAATTAACATGAGATGGTAACCTAAAGGATGGTGAGGTGCTTGTTTGATTGAGGTAGGATTATCAAATGTGGAGTGATAGTTCACAGTCAGGTAAGAACAAACTCTCAAAACATTTCACACTATGTTCAGTAGCACATTTTTCAATGTGTGTGAGAGAAGATGAATCAGAATATGGGTTATGCTGCTGTGTTGATGGAATGAGACAGTAAAAGTTTTTGAAACCCTCCATTTTTAAGAACAGTCAATGGCCACAAAGACATTCAGTACTTGAGTTAAATAGTTGATCATCAGTATGCCCTACCTCAGACCCAATGAAAATAGTATCTTTTTTAAAAATTATTTGCAACCTATAACAGTTACAAAACTCTGAATGTCTCACATTAACACATAAGTAACAGCAATTTATCAGTTGTGAAGCTGGTTAAGATAAAAGCACAGCTCTGCTTACATCAATTGAAGGTTCCTGTACGTCCATCTTTTAAGAGATAGTTGTGAGACTCGGCTGTTTGATAGAGGATGTCAAATTAAACACCTTCCAGCTGTCAAATTTCCAACCTTATTTTATTTGGCAACCAGTTTCAGCATTTTACTATGCCATCTTTAGTCCCCTGACCGATGAGTAGGAAGAATTTACCTCAGTTGTGATCAAAACAGGGGCCAGCAGTACTGGTATTAGTAGATACTTACTGCAGTGATCACTTTAACTATCATCTGCTGACTCGGCAGGGGACTGAAGATGGCATAGTAAAATGCTGAAACTGGTTGCCAAATAAAATAACGTTGGAAATTTGATGGCTGAAAGGTGTTTAAATTGCCATCCTCAAATGAAGGTTAGTTGGCTATGTGGAGGCTTTCCCATGGCAGGGGTAATTTTCTTAGTTTTGTACAAAAAATGTGACAAGTGACCCATCACACAAACTGAACTTATAATCAGAACTCATAATTGTCTTTTGGCAGTAACTTCATTCATGAGCTGCACCTCTTTTTCTTCTTCTACACATTTCAAAGGTAACATGCCTTGGGTGTGGTGTATCAGATGCTGTTAATCTGTTCTATATTATGTAATATGTCTCATGCCTCTTCTGTGAACAGAATCATATTGGATATAGTACATGTCACATACAGCATTGTATTATGTTACATTCTGCACTTTCTCCAGTGCTGATGACTAATTTGCTTGTGAGCTTTAATTACTTGATATTATTTACCTAAACTTTTTGTTTTTTCCTGATCATGGATAATAAAATGCTGAGACTATTTCTACAGCTACTGCAGTAGATTCTGGAAGTATGAACATACCTAATAAGAAATTTCATAAATAAATAAGACACTGCTCCAATCAACGTGACGTATATTCTTGCAGTTTTATACTGTTCTCTTCATGAGGAACATTATAGTGACTATTATCACTCAGAAAATCAATGTAAATGTCAACTTGACAGATTTAAATGTGACAAGAGAGTTGAATACATTTTAAACATATTCTTTTTTTTTCTTCAATAACATCATGTAAGCTGGTCCAATGAATCCCTTGAAAGTCTCTTCTTTCCCTACTTTTGTATTAAGATATCCTAAGATTATTTCATAGTGTTCACTAGTTACCTTGTCCAAGACTGTCTCGAGTTTCTTATAGAACATAATTTTTTTTTATATATTGTCACTTTCTTCAGTGGGGACATGACAGTTTATATATGTGATTTTATGTTTCTTGGTGTCTATTGTTACAAGTGAGATTCCATGGTTGACTGATATAAAATCTACAAGACTGGTACACATACATTTCTTCACCACAAAACCAGTGTCCAGTTTGCTTCTGATGCTGAATGGAACATGACATAGATTTCCATTTTAATTGATCTGGTTATTGTCTACTTGTCTCTTGAAGAGCCACATTGTTTAATCCATATTTATCCACTTCTCTTACAACACATTTTGCTGTCCCAGGCTACTATAGATTTCTGATGTTCCAGGTTCCTAGTTGTACTCATTTAATATTCAATGTTCCCACTTAGATCATTCTGTAATGATCACTCTTATCCAAGGCCCATGTTTTTGCAGGATGGACTGATGGCATGTCACCAATGCACAACAAGGATGACTGGGATTTGTCATTTAGGGTTTTCTCCTGTAGAAACATTGGCTTCTCCATGCCTATTTTGACATGCTCAGCATGTGAAATATGGACAGCAGTTACTGCATTCAGCAGATTCACTGCTCTGAATCAATATATGTTTCTGCCAGCTACTCTGTGTAAGAGAGAGGATATGAATAATTTTTTCCTTCAACAGTAGTGGAAGAACTAGTTAGTAGTCAATAACAACAGAATAATGAATTGTTAAATCACAGAATTCACAGAGTGTCCATGCCATGGCAAGGAATTAGCTTGAGGCAGCACTACAAGTGACAGCCATACCAACACCTTGACATTTGGTTGCATGTGCTAGCTTGTTGCCAGCAATCCTTCTATAGTTTGGGACATGAATCATGGGCAGAGAGACATTTGGCAGTTGCCCTGATTCCTGTGTGACAGAGGTCATGAAGGCTGTGAAAAATGTGCTTGTGGAGCACTACTGGCACACATGGGATAGTCTTTCCAGTGGCGGTGTCACAGTGTAATTGCCCATCTGTTTCTGGCATGTTTATGAGTCTGAGTTGAAGACTTGCCTCAGTATCTTTGAGAAGGTCATGGAGCTCCTGATCAGATTGTTGCACATTGGACACAGAGACCATTGACCTCCTAGAGGTCAACAGTTTCCATGATGGCACTGTTTCAGACAGGCAGTCAACTACAACATTATTTGGCCCTGAGATGTGCTGGATATTCATTGAAAATTATGCTGCAAATTCAGGTTGTCTCAGCAAGCACTTGTCACTGCTTTGTCAGAAGGTGTATGTGAGGGGCTTATGATTTGTATATATTGTGAACACCCTCACTCCCAGTTGTACACAGAAATATATCACTGCCACAGAGAATTGGAGAATTGTTGTGCATGCTCCATCATTATCACACAGATGTTAGCTTGTGTGAGAAAAAGGCGAGGGATTGCCATGTCTCCTTCATATAGTGTTGGAATACAGCCCTGATGGCTGTCTGGCTAGCATCCACTTCTACTGCCAGGGGTGCATCCACTGCTGGATGAGCAAGAACTGCAGTGTTAGCAATGCTCTTTTTGGCAGCTTCGGATGTGTCAATCTTCATCGGTGTCCAGTCCACAAGTGCTTTGCCTTTAGTTTTTGGACTGGCCAGTGCAGCTGTGAGTGGCTCCTTCAGTTCAGCTCACTGTGATAGGTGGCAGTGGTAAAAGTTGAGCATGCCAAGAATATGGCCTTGACCTTCTCTGGTATGGGCATGATCTCTCTGACAAAATTTGATGGCCCAAGAAAGTTATTTCAGGCTGGCCGAACACACACTTAGGACAAGTGCTCAAAAACTTGCTCAAGATGATGCTTGTGTTCCTATGGCGTTTCTGAGAAAATGAGGATATCATCCAGTTACGCAAAACAATTTGGTAAACCTCATAGCACTGAGTCTATAAATTGCTGCCACATCTGCAATGTGTTCATCAGGCCAAAGATCATAAATAAACTTTCAAACTGGCAAACAGGTGTTATAATAGTCATTTAAGGAATGTCTTGTTCAGTAGCAGGAATCTCGGTGTATCAAGCATGCTGAACACTTGTTTTCTGCTTAAGGCATGGTTGTAGTCTTTCAGTTGTGGCACAGGCTAACATTCAGGGATGATCCTTGCATTCAAGGCATGGTAATTACCATATGGTTGCCACACACTGTTCTTTTTGGGTACAACGTGGAGGCATGATGATCACATGCCACTGAATTTGTAAATGATGCCTTTGGACAGCATGGGATCAAATTCTGCTTTTGCAAAGGCATACTTGTCTAGGGCCAGCTGTTTGCCTTCATGGCTTCAGGGGATCTGCCATGGTGATGCTATAATGGACAGGATCATGGCATACCTGTTGCAGGGCCCCAGAAGACCTTGTGAATGATGGAAACTGGTTGAGTAGTTTGATGTGCTCTCCTTACCTAACCTGGATGACCTTGGCATTGCAGCCAGCTGTATGGCATCAGAACCTGGCTGTAGACAGCTTGGTGATAGTGCCCAGGAACTGGGCATTGGTGACATCTGGTAGCAGGTGATAGTGTGCCCATCGACCTTGCTCTCTAGGTGGTGGAGGTATTGTGGAGGCTTTTTGTCACCTGTATCCTCCTGGGTGAAGACTTGACATACCCTCTCTTCCTGCGAGGTGGACTCTCGATGTATGAGTTCAGCTTTCAGTTTCAGGTACACATCTGCCTCTGATGGCACTGTTACAATATCTCGTACCTCCACTTTGTATCTGTGATCAAGCTGACTAGTGCAGATCTGATAGAATCTGTCATTATTACAGAACACAGAAAACTTGCCTGCACCTGCGCAAATCAGAGAATGGGGTTGTTCTGCCAAAATGGTAGAAGTCATACTGCCAGGCCCGATATAATGGATGTAACATTATCTGGTATATATTTGTAGAGTGACATAATATCTTCTCTTGTAATCTGTATTCCTTGCCATTCGTATTCCTCTGGTGTTTCTGAGGAAATAAGGATATCATACAGGTATGCAAAACAATTTGGCAAAACATAATAGCACTGAGTCTATAAATTGCTGCTACATTTGCACCATGTTCGTCTGGCCGAAGACCATAAATAAACTTTCAAATACGCAAAAATATGTTATAATAGTCATCTAAGGACTGTCTTGTTCAGCAGCAGGAATCTGGGTGTATGCTTTGGCACAATCAAGCATGCTGAACACTTGTTTTCTGCTTAAGGCATGGCTATAGTCTTTCAAATGCAGCACAGGTAATGTTGGAATCACCAGCGTTTTTAATCTCATAGGGATACGAGGCCGGGGCTTATTTTGATATGCTTGGAGTGTGGACTATGGATGGCAGTTATTGCATTCAACAATTCACTGCTGTGAGTTAAGATATGTTGTTTCCAACTACTCTATGTAATAAACTCGAATAGAAGAGAGAATAAGAACATTTATTTCCTTCAACAGTAACAGAAGAACTAGTCAGTAGTAGTTAATAACAAGAGAATAATTAATTATAAATCACAGAATTCACAGAGTGTCCATGCCATGGCAAGGAATAAGTGCAAGTCAATGCTCCAAGTGGCAGGTGCATGAACTCCTTGACATCAAGTGGTGATTAGCTGATTACACATGCCAAGCATGCAATCTTACATAATCACAACACCTATCCAGACATTTCTGCCCTTTGGTTTTCTGTTAGTGTTTTCCTTACTTTAGTCTTTGCACTAATCCCTGCCTGCAAGGCAGCAGGGGCAACACTTATAGTGTGGCTGACTCTCTTTGACACAGGATAAGCAATGAGCGTATGTGGTGTTTACAGAATGTAGCTCTGCCTAAAGTGCTCCCCCCCCCCCCCCCCCCCCCCCCATGCAGCCTGATCCTGCAACCTCAATTTTGGGATTACTTATTCAGGTATCCCCTTATTCATAGCTAACCCCCATATATGAGGGCCATTTGCTATCAACCACCTACAACCCATCTGGCAGCTGAGGCTTGCATTAGGTTGGCTAATTCTGTCACTTCAGAAGGCATTTTCGTAAGTAGGACTGACTACAGCAGGAAAAGAATATTTACAGGCACTTGTATATCTGCAGATGGAAGACAGTGAATGAAACTGAAAATGTTTTGGTAGAGACAAGAATAAAGAAATGAATACAAAATGTAAAGATGACAAGAGGTGCTGAATACGGACCAGACCACTTCCTTGACAGGGTGGTGATGAAGGCAATCTGGAGACCCAGAATGTATAAAAGAAAGCAAAAAATAGCTTGATACAATCAAGAAGGCCTGAAAAAAGTGAAACATATTGCCTTTACACCATGCCTATTGAGATCAGAGGAACAGGCATGCAATCTGAGCCACACACAGGACAGGTAGTGTCAGATGACATTGTGTATGTAGTTTCTATACGGTCTGGAAGAGGTCACTAGCTGATGGACACTGTTTGAACTGCAGTCAAAATACTGTCATTTTTATGTGCAGTTCTGTTCCTTTTTTAAAAATTTTGTAATTGTCTATTAGTTACTACTACAATTGTGCTTAGTGAATGACAGTGTGAATGTGAAATATTGTTTTATGTAAAGTTTTTATACTATAAACTGAAGTAATTGATCACATGAGGAGTGTTTGAGAATGACATGTGTGTTAGTCATTCGTATCAGGGAACTCGTTATAAACTATTCTGTCAGTTTATGGTACTGGGGAAATGAGATTATGATTTTGGTAAAATAGTTTTGTTAAGAGGGAATTAACTTTATATTTGTGGGTTTTCAAAATCATTTATGTAAATTTGTTGTTCTGATTCAGTGACAGATTTGATTGGTTCTGCTTATACAGGGTGGAGCATGGCAATTTGCTTTTTTTAAAATCCACATTGTGGTGACACTGTTGGTTGAATAGAAAGGAGAGTGGGAATGGTTTATAGTGACCAACGGGAGGTTTGTATTAAATTGTCATTCAATCGTGATAATGCAGAAGACACGTAAGGAGCGCTCATTTTGTTTTGAAGTGTATTTCTCGAACTCCCACTAGATCATTGTAGTGCAGGATGCTTTTCATTTGTGATTTGCTGTATCCCCACACATACGTGTTCCTGGATGGCAATCAATTTTAAATTGGGTTAGTGCATTCAAAACAACAGGGGATGGTGTCATCGGTACAAAAAGGACCTGAGAGAAGCATTACAACACCACAAAATGTCAAATGAGTTAGAGCAGCAGTATTGCAATCTCTGAAACTGTCAGCTTGGAAACACAGACTTACTCTTGGTATTTCAAGACATTCTCTCCACCAGATTCTTCATAATGAACTGAATTTTCATCAGTATAAAATCTGATTGGTACAGTAATTGTCAGTACAGGGTTATGTAACATGAAGAACATCTTGCAGCCATACCCTATGGTGCAAATATGTTCTTTCCTGATGAGGCACATTTTCACCTCAGTGGGTGTGTAAACAAACAGAGCATGCAGTACTGGAGTGACACAAATCCCAGGCAAATTCACCAGAGACCCCTGCATTCAGACCACATCACTGTGTGGTGTACCATACCACAAGTAGAGGCCCTTACTTTTTCCAGGAAAATCATCATGCTGTAAGAGTGAATTCAGATCATTACTTAACTATGCTGCAAGAGTTTTTCCAGCCAGCTTTTGAGGCAATGCAATTATGGGATACCTGGTTTCAACAAGATGTTGCCACTGCAAACACAGTAGGCATTACCATGAGTTTTTTGAGACAAACGTTTTTTGGAAGGCTTATCTCTCAGATCTTAACTGGCTCACACAGTCGTCGGACTCAGCCCCATGTGATTTTTTCTTTGGAGTTACCTGAAGTCAAAGGTGTATTCCAACTGATCCAACACTCTGGAAGACCTACAGAACAATATTGGGGCTGAAATTGCAAGATTACCAGAAGACATGCTTGAAAGAGTGCATGAGAATGTCAGAAAATGACTGCAGTAGTGTGTGGACTGTGAAGGTAGACATTTGTCACATATAGTGTTTAAACCCTGTAATTAGAAACTTCCATCATTGTCCAATACGTGAGAAAAATAAAAATTTAAATTTTTGAAGTGTTCATTATTTTTTATTTCATTCCCAAATCAGCAATTTATCACACTCCACCCTGTATGTGTGGGATTGAGCAGGTTTGATGCTGCTTTATGATTGGCTATGATGTTTCTCTGCCAATCAGAAATCAGTATATTTGCCCATATTGTGGGAACTAGAAATTTCTTTTGTGTATAGAGATGAGGGGAGTCAGTGCTTGGATCTCATAGTGATCATACCTACTGATATGTGCTCTGATGAAAATTATTAATATTGTGATGTTTTACTACCCAAACATTTGAGAAGTGCTGTAAAGTGTGGAAGTGAGTTTTATTTAAAGCACGGTATGAAATTCAGAGCTTTCTGTGACATTTTAAATAACTAAATTCTGCATGGCATGTTGCCTATTCATGAACAGAAACATTTTGTTATGTGAGCCTGATTCTGAAAGAAACAATCTGTTTGTAAACTTTGGGTGCAAGACATTTCATAATTACCATAAAATGGCTACAGTCATGAATGACGTGTACTTGTGGACTTTTCAGACTTTGTACAGTTTAGAGAAAGTCTTGGTAGTGACTGGTGTATGCAAGCTTACCATAATAGAGTGAAATTTTACGCACAGAAATACTTTTATTTAACTATTCATTGCAACAACAAAATAATGTTTAGTGCGACTTGTGGTTACGAGATGTACAGCTTTTTTTTCCTATAGCTATTTCTGGCTGAGAATTGCATTTCAGTTGTTGTTGTTGTGGTCTTCAGTCCTGAGACTGGTTTGATGCAGCTCTCCATGCTACTCTATCCTGTGCAAGCTTTTTCGTCTCCCAGTACTTACTGCAGCCTACATCCTTCTGAATCTGCTCAGTGTATTCATCTCTTGGTCTCCCTCTATGATTTTTACCCTCCACGCTGACCTCCAGTGCTAAATTTGTGGTCCCTTGATGCCTCAGAACATGTCCTACCAACTGGCCCCTTCTTCTTGTCAAGTTGTGCCACAAACTCCTCCTCTCCCCAATTCTGTTCGATACCTCCTCATTAGTTATGTGATCTACCCATCTTCAGCATTCTTCTGTAGCACCACATTTTGAAAGCTTCTATTCTCTTCTTGTCCAAACTATGTACCGTCTATGTTTCACTTCCATACATGGCTACACTCCATACAAATACTTTCAGAAACGGCTTCCTGACACTTAAGTCTATACTCGATGTTAACAAATTTCTCTTCTTCAGAAACGCTTTCCTTGCCATTGCCAGTCTACATTTTATATCCTCTCTACTTCGAGCATCATCAGTTATTTTGCTTCCTAAGTAGCAAAAGTCATTTACTGCTTTAAGTGTCTCATTTCCTAATCTAATTCCTGCAGCATCACCTGATTTAATTCGACTACATTCCATTATCCTCATTTCGCTTTTGTAGATGTTCATCTTATATCCTCCTTTCAAGACACTGTCCATTCTGTTCAACTGCTCTTCCAAGTCCTTTGCTGTCTCTGACAGAATTACAATGTCATCAGCGAACCTCAAACTTTTTATTTCTTCTCCGTGGATTTTAATGCCTACTCCAAATCTTTCTTTTGTTTCCTTTACTGCTTGCTCAATATACAGATTGAATAACATCGGGGATGGGCTACAACCCTGCCTCACTCCCTTCCCAACCACTGCTTCCCTTTCATACCCCTCGACTCTTATAACTGCGATCTGGTTTCTGTACAAATTGTAAATAGCCTTTCGCTCCCTGTATTTTACCCCTGCCACATTTAGAATTTGAAAGAGAGTATTCCAGTCAACATTGTCAAAAGCTTTCTCTAAGTCTACAAATGCTAGAAATGTAGGTTTGCCTGATCTTTCCCAAGGTCGACTTCTACCAGTTTTTCCATTCATCTGTAAAGAATTCGCGTTAGTATTTTGCAGCTGTGACTTATTAAACTGATAGTTCAGTAATTTTCACATGTGTCAACACCTGCTTTCTTTGGGATTGGAATTATTATTTCTTGAAGTCTGAGATTATTTCTCCTATCTCATACATCTTGCTCACCAGATGGTAGAGTTTTGTCGGGACTGGCTCTCCCAAGGCTGCCAGTAGTTCTAATGGAATATTGTCTACTCCCGGGGCCTTGTTTTGACTCAGGTCTTTCAGTGCTCTGCCATACTATTCACGCAGTATCGTATCTCCCATTTCATCTTCATCTACCTCCTTTTCCATTTCCATAATATTGTCCTCAAGTACATCACCCTTGTATAGACCCTCTATATATTCCTTCCACCTTTCTGCTTTCCCTTCTTTGCTTAGAACTAGGTTTTCATCTGAGCTCTTGATATTCATACAAGTGGTTCTCTTTTGTCCAAAGGTCTCTTTAATTTTCCTGTAGGCACCTCTACATCCTTACATTTGTCCTCTAGCCATCCCTGCTTAGCCATTTTGCACTTCCTGTCAATCTCATTTTTGAGATGTTTGTATTCCTTTTTGCCTGCTTCATTTACTGCATTTTTGTATTTTCTCCTTTCATCAATTAAATTCAATATTTCTTCTGTTACCCAAGGATTTGTACTAGCCCTCTTCTTTTTACCTACTTGATCCTCTGCTGCCTTCACTACTTCATCCCTCAGAGCTACCCATTTTTCTTCTACTGTACTTCTTTCCCCCATTCCTTTCAGTTGTTCCCTTATGCTCTCCCTGAAACTCTGTACAACCTCTGGTTTAGTTAGTTTATACAGGTTCCATCTCCTTAAATTCTCACCTTTTTGCAGTTTCTTCAGTTTTAATCTACAGTTCATAACCAATAGATTGTGGTCAAGAATCCACATCTTCCCCTGGAAATGTCTTAAAATTTAAAACCTGGTTCCTAAATCTCTGTCTTACCATTATATAATCTATCTGAAACTTGTCAGTATTTCCAGGCTTCTTCCATGTATACAACCTTCTTTTATGATTCTTGAACCAAGTGTTAACTATGATTAAGTTATGCTCTGTGCAAAATTCTATCAGATGGCCTCCTCTTTCATTTCTTACCCCCAATCCGAATTCACCTACTATGTTTCCTTCTCTCCCTTTTCCTACTCTCGAATTTGTCACCCATGACTATTAAATTTTCGTCTCCCTTCACTACCTGAATAACTTTTTTTATCTCGTCATATATTGCATCAATTTCTTCATCATCTGCAGAGCTAGTTGGCATATAAACTTGTACTACTGTAGTAGGCATGGGCTTCGTGTCTAACTTGGCCACAATAACGTGTTCACTATGCTGTTTGTAGTAACTTATCAGCACTCCTATTTTTTTATTCATTATTAAACCTACTCCTGCATTACCCCTATTTGATTCTGTATTTATAACCCTGTATTCACCTAACCAGAAGTCTTGTTTTTCCTGCCAGTGAACTTCACTAATTCCCACTATATCTAACTTTAACCTTTCCATTTCCCGTTTTAAATTTTCTAACCTACCTGCCCAATTAAGGGATCTGTAGAATGCCAGTTTTCTTCTTGAGTAGTCCACACCTGGAGATCCGAATGGGGGACTATTTTACCTTCGGAATATTTTACCCAAGAGGACGCCATCATCATTTAACCATACAGTAAAGCTGCATGCCCTCGGGAAAAATTACGGCTGTAGTTTCCCCTTGCTTTCAGCCGTTTGCAGTACCAGCACAACAAGGCCGTTTTGGTTAGTGTTGCAAGGCCAGATCAGTCAATCATCCAGACTGTTGCTCCTGCAACTACTGAAAAGGCCTAGTATAGCTGGAGATGGAGGATGGACCCACAGTTTCAGCATACTGAGACTACTGTCGACAAATAGAGATAAGTTGAGTTTAATTTATCTGTTGTCTGCTTGTATCAAAAGACTTTTTGAAATGGAAGGGAATGATAATTCTCTATCAAATAACTTCCGGGAATTCAGCCAAGTAACACTTTCAGCGACCGCCGATATTTCGGCGGGAGAACACCCCGCCATTTTCAAGGCAAACTGCAACGGACAGGCGACGTACATGCAAATTTAATACCTTGGTCTCGGACCCAAGCAGGAAAGATAACACACACACACTGAACACTAGTGCCACCAAAGATGGCCAAAGCCAGAGCTATCGATAGTGAGACTATGAATTCGCAGGTGAGGTAGCATTGAGTCTGTCCCTCTGTTTCTTGACAAGGGAGAGAGCCGGAATCCAAACAGAGTTTAAACAGAAACCTCCATCCCTGTTAACAAGGTTGCTCGCTAATTTAATCTCAACTGCCTCCCGAATCACACTGTCCCAATAGCTGGACGTGCATGCCAATATCTCGGTGTTATTATATAACATGGAGTGACCAGTATCCAAGCAATGTTCGGCAATAGCAGATCTATTTGGCTGCTGTAATCGTGTGTGCCGTTTATGCTCAGTACATCTGTCCTCCACGGTCCTGATAGTTTGACCAATATATGCCATGCCGCAGCTACAAGGGACACGATATACACCCGCCTTACGCAGTCCAAGATCATCCTTAACGGAACTCAAAAGTGCTCTAATTTTAGATGGAGGTCGGAAAACACATTTCACATCGTATTTCCGTAAAATACGACCGATCTTATTGGACGTGTTTCCTACGTAAGGCAAGAAGGCAGTAGACTTAGGTGTTGACTCAGAATTATCATCAATCACCTGATGTACAGTTGGTCGATAGCGCAACGCACGTTCAATCTGTCTATCACTGTAACCATTTTGACGAAATGTAACTTCAAGATGGGACAGCTCAGCTGGCAAAGTCTCAGCGTCAGAAACGATATGTGCCCTGTGTACCAAGGTACGAAGTACCCCTTCACGCTGAGCCGAATGGTGACAACTATTAGCTTGTAAGTACAAGTCGGTGTGAGTATGTTTCCTGTATACTGCATGTCCCAATGATCCATCATCCTTCCTCCTAACCAACACGTCGAGAAAGGGAAGGCAACCATCCTTTTCCACCTCCATCGTAAAACGAATGTTCGGGTGGATCGAGTTCAGATGTTCTAGAAAGACATTCAAATTCTCCCTACCGTGAGGCCAAACAACGAAGGTATCGTCAACGTATCTATAGAAACAGGCGGGTTTTAAAGGCGCCGACTCCAATGCACATTCCTCGAAGTCTTCCATAAACAAATTTGCGATCACAGGAGACAACGGACTACCCATCGCAACTCCATCTGTCTGCTCGTAATACTGGTCATTAAATAAAAAGTAAGTGGATGTCAACACATGCCTAAAGAGATTAGTTAAATCAGCACCAAACCTGGCTTCAATTAACCGCAACGAATCAGACAGAGGAACAAGAGTGAAGAGAGAGACCACATCGAAACTCACTAAAATATCAGAGTCATTCAGCCTCAGTCCCTCCAAACGACGTAAAAAATCAGCTGAGTTCCTGATATGATGTTCACACCGTCCTACTTGTGGACTCAACAGAGATGCAAGATGCTTGGAAACACGATATGTCGGGGCGCCGATGTTACTCACTATAGGACGGAAAGGAACCCCTTCCTTATGAACCTTTGGAAGGCCATATAACCTAGGGGGAACCGCACTATAGGTGTTAAGCCTCTTGATTGTGTCCTGCGACAAACCACTTTTCTTCAGGAGGCAGTTGGTCTTTCTCTCAACACTTTTCGTGGGGTCAGCATCGATTCTGCGATACGTTGAATCAGATAGTAAACGTTGCATCTTTTGTACATAATCATGTTTATTTAAAACAACGGTGGCACCTAAGTCTACTGCCTTCTTGCCTTACGTAGGAAACACGTCCAATAAGATCGGTCGTATTTTACGGAAATACGATGTGAAATGTGTTTTCCGGCCTCCATCTAAAATTAGAGCACTTTTGAGTTCCGTTAAGGATGATCTTGGACTGCGTAAGGCGGGTGTATATCGTGTCCCTTGTAGCTGCGGCATGGCATATATTGGTCAAACTATCAGGACCGTGGAGGACAGATGTACTGAGCATAAACGGCACACACGATTACAGCAGCCAAATAGATCTGCTATTGCCGAACATTGCTTGGATACTGGTCACTCCATGTTATATAATAACACCGAGATATTGGCATGCACGTCCAGCTATTGGGACAGTGTGATTCGGGAGGCAGTTGAGATTAAATTAGCGAGCAACCTTGTTAACAGGGATGGAGGTTTCTGTTTAAACTCTGTTTGGATTCCGGCTCTCTCCCTTGTCAAGAAACAGAGGGACAGACTCAATGCTACCTCACCTGCGAATTCATAGTCTCACTATCGATAGCTCTGACTTTGGCCATCTTTGGTGGCACTAGTGTTCAGTGTGTGTGTGTTATCTTTCCTGCTTGGGACCGAGAACCGAGGTATTAAATTTGCATGTACGTCGCCTGTCCGTTGCAGTTTGCCTTGAAAATGGCGGGGTGTTCTCCCGCCGAAATATCGGCGGTCGCTGAAAGTGTTACCTGGCTGAATTCCCGGAAGTTATTTGAAAGTTGTATACGCCAGGAGAAACTCAGGTCTCAGATAATTCTCTAGTTGTGAAGGAAGAGGATGTGATTCAATTTGATGGGAGTGCCAGTCAGAAAAGCACTACAGGGCAGGGAAATGTGGGCGAATTATAAATTGATGATGTTTTAGTTCATTATTTACAACAGTTGCCTACAGTTGTGGGAAAGAAACTGGGACAAGATATTTTAGCAGTTGTAACGAAGGGAGAGGGTACCAGCTCTTTTAGTAATAGATTGAGTGATTTTAGTGATGCTGATTTATTTGACATGAGCCAAGGTGACCTTAATGAACAGGGGACAAGAGAGGCAGATGCCAAACTTTATATGTTGCAAGTAAAGCAAACTGAACAGGAAGTGTAAAGGGGACGTTAGCACTATTAATGCTTAGTGCCAATGAAGCAAATAAAAATTTAACTAGCGAGCTTAAGGAGCCGTCTGGTACTATAAATGGCTTAGCCAGTCAGCTTAAACAGCAGTCTGGTACTATTAGTAATTTAGCTGGTGAGCTTAAACAGTTCAAAATTGAAATTGATACTATGTTAAAAAGCCAGGTTTATGATCTAAAGGAAATGGGGCAAAAAGCATTGAAGGCTTTTGATGAAAGGGTTGAAGTTAAAGTTTCTCAAGCTGAGGAAGGTTTTAAGACTTCCTCAGACAGTGTAAGAAAGGAATTAACAGAGACTGTACAAGGGGTAGCTAATGAAAGCAAACAAAGAATGGCTGAGATCTAAGAAAAGGTTCAGAAAGTTGAGCATAAAATAGCAAAAGTTCTGAGTATATGTGAAAGAAAACATACAATCTTGAATAGTAAAGTTAATGAAGAAAGTGAAAATTGTTTAACAGCTGTAAAGGTTGTATCTGACCATATGGAATAAGTAGAAACTAACATGGATTGTTTGACTAGTCAGGTAGGGGTGATAGCAAATGAACTGCATGATCGTAAAAACAGACTAACTAAAGTAAACATAATATACAAGTTGATACTAACAGTGTGGCTGGTAGTCTCATAACCAAGTCGGCTGAAGTAGCTTACACTATTAATAGGCAGTTCTTACACTCTTATCGTGCTGGACATGTGCATCCAAAGTAATTTTGGAATGAGTTTGGAAATGTGTTACTAAGATTATGGACTGACAGTCAAAAGTATGGTTTCATTTTGTCAAAATTAGGGGAGGATCTAAGACCTGGAGAGTGAATGCTACTGAATGATATGATACTTTGAAAAAGTTTAAAGATGCATTTTTCACAGAATATTGGGGTAAACAAAAGCAGATGGAATTGCAAAACAATTTCTGAGGTGGGGAAAAGTTTAAGCCCAGAAAGTGAGTTGCTAATTTATCATATACCACTAACAAATTAGAGCTATAGCAGATTATAATAGGTTTAGATGGGAAGTTGCCTATGAACTGGCATAGCAAAATAATTACTGCTTCCAGGGGTGATATTAAACATTTATTAATTATCTTGAAAGAATAGAGAGACTAATGCAGGAGGAGGGAGGCTAATAGAAACTTAAAGCCTCTGAATCATGTGGAACCTCGACAGAATGTAAATGTAAACAGAGTGGGTGTGTCATGATGTAATGGTAGAGCAAGAGCCACAAGAGGCTGGCTCCATGCTATGGCAAATAGGCAAACTATCTCTGAGCAATGACTTGCTAATGCAGTGCGATCTCCAGTTTATGATGACAGTGAGGTCCAAAACAGACAACAGAGGGAAACACAAGCAGAAGAGGGCAGAGAATCACAGAGTATGAGAAACCAGATCCAATCTGTGAAGATGCTAGCATTTGCAGGATGGGAAATAGTACTTTAAAACCACCAGCAAATCCTTAATGAAGAAGTAACTTAATTACAAAGTAAAGATGGGGGCAGTACGAATGAGGCAAATAATATAAAAATATGTGTATTTAATGGTGGCTAAGGTGATGTTTTTAATAGAAACAGGTGAAGGGAACACTGCAGTAGTGAGAATTTGATATTTGTGTGTACAGATGATGACACAGGTTCAAATCAACAAGTAATGTGTGCAATGTAACACACAAGGAATCTTTTCACAAAGAAGGAGAGATCACAGATAGTAAAGAATTTCAGTATTTAGATGAGAGAAGTATTGTGGTAGTGATTCATGAGAATTTGTTTGTAGTAAGGGCAGATGTGCATGCTGAGGATGATTATGGTGGTGGTCAGTTAAGTAATGGATTGGAGGAGATTTCAGGATGTGATGTTTAAAGGTGTTTCGATTTGTCATTAATGGACAGACTGACTGCTACTAAGAGGATAAATTGGGAAAACAATCCCAAAAATATCAATGTAATCCCTAGGAAAGGGGAAGGTTTTGAGGGAAGGGGAGTTGTACAGGATTTGCTAAATGAATCTGAAGTCAGTAATAGTGGGGGGAAGACAATCCAGCCTGTAGTTAAGTTAGTGGTTCAAGGGGAAGAAGTGCAATGTTTAGCTGACAGTGGCAGTGACCTTTGTGCTATTAGTAAAAAGTAGTTAGATGCTTTGCCAAATGAGAAAGAATTACTAATAACGCCTGTGGGGATGCATGTAATTGTACCACAGCAAAGGTTAAGAAACCTGTTAAATATGAAGTGTTGCTGCCTCTTAAGATAAATGGTATACAGCTGTATCATAACTTCCTGATAATTCAAGGATTAAGTGTGGACATGATGATAGGGGTAAATTTCTTCAATAAATACAGAGGGAAGATAGATTTCAGAGACGATTCTATGATGTTGGAAATACAGGGAAGAAATGCAATGATATCATTTTCTAGGAAAAAGAATCTAACTACTGAGGAGGGTGACAGTTTTCCCATTAGGTATTGCAGAAAAAGGGATTATCTGGAAGAGTGTAATGAATATGGCACTGAGAAAATGGGGATTGATCTAGAGGTGCTGCTGATTGTACAGGACAAGATAGAAGGGAAAGTTGAAGAACTATCTGAATTAAATGAAGATCAGAAGGAGGAGTAAAATAAGGTAGGGGATCTGACGACTTCGGTAGGCACGCCACTTCACGAGTGGTGTCTTCCCTAGCTGGATGTGTCCATTCTTATTTTCTGGTGCACTCTATCCTAACTCTTTCCTATCCAGGTTCTACTCCCACTGTGCTCTTCAATTTTTGTTTTACTCTTTTCTATCCGGGGTCTGTCCTGTTTGATGAGACCACAACTTCTGTGGATTAGGTGATATGGAAAAGGAATCTGTGGCACAGTTCTTCACTTGAAACATCTGCCATCCCTCGCATAAAAAATTCTTGCAAAATGGGTTGAGAAATAAGTTTTGTTGTGGCATAATTTTGTATGCTGCGGTTTCAATGTTCTGTGTGGAAGTTAAATTTGGAAATAATAAGGTTCTGGTATCCATTCTAGATGGAAATAGAGTCAACTGTGGAGTTTGGTAAAATGAATGTGTAACGTGGTGATAGAATGTTAATGATGGACAACATTAACAATACTGAAGGAAGTAAAGTGGAATCTGCTTCAGTGAAAGTCAGTGGTTATTGAGTACAGGCAGTAGAGCCTAAAGCTAGTGTTTTTGTAGGTAGTAATGCACAATATGGGGTGCTTACTCCAATGAAGAGATGGAAGTTTAGGATGAACAGGTAGTGGTTCCTGTGTGACATGTTGTGGTTGAAATGGTAATGCACAAAAAAGTGCTTACTTTAAGGAAGTAAGGTTTATGTGGAGGAAGAAGGGTGTTGATGTTACCGTGATAGCTGAAGCTGTAAGTGATGAAGTGTAGCTTAATGAGATAAGTTCTGTTGCCTATGGTGTGAATGTAAGTGTTGAGCAGGTAAATTTATTTTGTTAAACCATGTGGAAGTAAGATGAAGAGAGAATTAGACTCTAGTAATTGGATGGCCAGGGAAAAATAGATTGAGAGATGGGCCCTTGAAAGTTATAAGTTTTGTACTGATGAAGGCCTCAGGCAGGTAAAATGAGTTGGGGTAAATACCACAGAGGGCAATGCACTCTATACAATGCTAGATACCTGATTATTACCAAGTGTTTGACAATACTACTTTAATTTCTTTTTGTGTAGTCAATATTCCTCTTCTATCATTCTGAACTTTGGTACATCACTTTTAACTTTTTTCACTTCTGTAGTAAAGTAGAAACAGCAGGGGGCATTATCGTGCTGAAGGTTATAAAAAATGAGAAATGTTTAATTGTGGACGGAAGGGTTACTGTAGTTTGAAGTGTTTACAGAATGTGGTTCTGAATGAAGTGATTAATGATGATTTGAGCTAATGTAGGGTAGTGAGAGGTGTTGTACTGATGAAAAATGAGTAGTGGATTTTGAATTGATTATTTAAAGTTTACTGAAGGTGACATAGGAAGAAACATATTAGTAAATAGACACTAATGAGGAATAAGGTATTCTGTTGCAACCAGAGGTGCATTATCAGACAGCAATTCAAACAAATAACATTATTACTTTTATTTCTAGAAAGAAAATTGATGATACTTACCTCTGACTACAGTAAATGTTGCTAGTGAGAGGCAACATGAAAACAGTAAAGTTATTGCTACATACAAAGTGGGGCCCTCAGATGTTTAGGACAGGTGGTAGGGACAGAGCATCGAGTGACATTATACTGAGTGCACTATCTGAAAATTACCTCGAGCAATTAAACAGAGAACCGACTCGTGGAGATAACATCTTGGGCCTACTGATAACAAACAGACCCGAACTTTTCGACTCTGTCAGTGCAGAACAGGGAATCAGTGATCATATGCACCATCCCTGAATATGCAAGTAAATTGGAATATAAAAAAAGGGAGGAAGGTTTACCTGTTTAGCAAGACTAATAGGAGGCATATTTCAGACTACCTAACAGATCAAAAAGAAAATTTCTGTTCCGACACTGACAATGGTGAGTGGCTACGGAAAAAGTTCAAGGCAATCATAAAATATGTTTTAGACAGGTACGTGCCGAGTAAAACTGTGAGGGACGGGAAAAACCCACCATGGTTCAACAAAAAAGTTAGAAAACTACTGCGAAAGCAAAGAGAGCTTCACTGCAAATTTAAATGCAGCCAAAACCTCTCAGACAAACAGAAGCTAAACAATGTCATAGTTGGCATAAAGAGGGCTATGCATGAAGCGTTTTCCTCTGAAAGGGCATGGCCGACTTCCTTCCCCATCCTTCCCTAATCCGATGAGACCGATGACCACGCTGTCTGGTCTCCTTCCCCGAATAACCAACCAGCATGAAGCGTTCAGTGAATTTGAAAATAAAATTCTATGTACCGACTTGACAGAAAATCCTAGGAAGTTCTGGTCTTACGTTAAATCAGTAAGTGGATCGAAGCAGAATATCCAGACACTCTGGGATGATAATGGCATTGAAATAGAGGATGACACGCGTAAAGCTGAAATACTAAACACCTTTTTCCAAAGCTGTTTCACAGAGGAAGATTGCACTGCAGTTCTTTCTCTAAATTCTTGTACAAACGAAAAAATGGCTGACATCAAAATAAGTGTCCAAGGAATAGAAAAGCAACTGAAATCACTCAACAGAGGAAAGTCCACTGGACCTGACGGGATACCAATTCGATCCTACACAGAGTACGCGAAAGAACTTGCCCCCCTTCTAACGGCCATGTACCGCAAGTCTCTAGAGGAACGGAAGGTTCCAAACGATTGGAAAAGAGCACAGTTAGTCCCAGTTTTCAAGAAGGGTCGTCGAGCAGATGCGCAAAACTATAGGCCAATATCTCTGACATCGATCTGTTGTAGAATTTTAGAACATGTTTTTTGCTCATGTATCATGTCATTTCTGGAAACCCAGAATCTACTCTGTAGGAATCAACATGGATTCCGGGAACAGCGATCCTGTGAGACCCAGCTCGCTTTATTTGTTCATGAGACCCAGAAAATATTAGATACAGGCTCACAGGTAAAAGCCATTTTCCTTGACTTCCGGAAGCCATTTGATACACTTCCGCACTGTTGCCTGATAAACAATGTAAGAGCCTACGGAATATCAGACCAGCTATGTGGCTGGATTGAAGAGTTTTTAGCAAACAGAACACAGCATGTTGTTCTCAATGGAGAGACGTCTATAGATGTTAAAGTAACCTCTGGCATATCACAGGGGAGTGTTATGGGACCATTGCTTTTCACAATATATATATAAATGACCAAGTAGATAGTGTCGGAAGTTCCATGTGGCTTTTCGCGAATGATGCTGTAGTATACAGAGAAGTTGCAGCATTAGAAAATTGCAGCGAAATGCAGGAAGACCTGCAGTGGATAGGCACTTGGTGCAGGGAGTGGCAACTGACTCTTAACATAGACAAACGTAATGTATTGTGAATACATAGAAAGAAGGATCCTTTATTGTATGATTATATGATAGCAGAACAAACACTGGTAGCAGTTACTTCTGTAAAATATCTGGGAGTATGCATACGGAACAATTTGAAGTGGAATGATCATATAAAATTAATTGTTGGTAAGGTGGATGCCAGGTTGAGATTGATTGGGAGAGTCCTTAGAAAATGTAGTCCATCAACAAAGGAGGTGGCTTACAAAACACTTGTTCGACCTATACTTGAGTATTGCCCATCAGTGTGGGATCCGTACCAGGTCGAATTGATAGAGAAGATCCAAAGATGAGCAGCGCGTTTCGTCATGGGGTTATTTGGTAACCGTGATAGCGTTACGGAGATGTTTAGCAAACTCAGCTGGCAGACTCTGCAAGAGAGTCGCTCTGCATTGCGGTGTAGCTTGCTGTCCAGGTTTTGAGAGGGTGTGTTTCTGGATTAGGTATCAAATATATTGCTTCCTCCTACTTATACCTCCTGAAGAGATCACGAATGTAAAATTAGAGAGATTTGAGCATGCACTGAGGCTTTCTGGCAGTCGTTCTTCCAGTGAACCATATGCGACTGGAACAGGAAAGGGAGGTAATGACAGTGGCACATGAAGTGCCCTCCACCACACACCGTTGGGTGGCTTGCAGGGTATAAGTGTAGATGTAGATGAAAGTCCTGGTAAGCACTTGATATGGATCACAAAAATCTCATAGCATAGCACTAATGTCCGTTACAGACTGGCGCAATCTGAGCAGCTGAGGCTGACAGGAGCGGCCCTTATATTTGCTTCTTCCAGGTGTCACTCTGGTGGTCCTATTCCACACACCATTGGCTGACGTTTCCTCACCACCTTCTCTGGTCTTGCATACTGCGTCTTCTTCATTCCGGTACTTGTGGTTATGCCAGAACAAAAATAATGTACGTAACTTTTGAGATAAACTGATTGGTATGGTGATGTAAACAATCTAATGAAGTTTGGAAAGGAGAATACTAATACTGACAATAGCTAAACTCATATGTGAGAGAGTTGAAAGAAAGAAGATGAAACAAATAAGTTGTATATAAGTTTTTTGAAACTGTATACAGGGTGTTACAAAAAGGTACGGCCAAACTTTCAGGAAACATTCCTCACACACACACAGAAAGAAAATATGTTATGTGGACATGTGTCCAGAAATGCTTACTTTCCATGTTAGAGCTCATTTTATTACTTCTCTTCAAATCACATTAATCATGGACGGAAACACACAGCAACAGAACGTACCAGTGTGACTTCAAACACTTTGTTATAGGAAATGTTCAAAATGTCCTCCGTTAGCGAGGATACATGCATCCTCCCTCCGTTGCATGGAATCCCTGATGCAGCCCTGAAGAATGGCGTAATGTATCACAGCCGTCCACAATACGAGCACGAAGAGTCTCCACATTTGGTACCGGGGTTGCGTAGACAAGAGCTTTCAAATGCCCCCATAAATGAAAGCCAAGAGGGTTGAGGTCAGGAGAGCGTGGAGGCCATGGAATTGGTCCGCCTCTACCAATCCATCGGTCACCGAATCTGTTGTTGAGAATCGTACGAACACTTCGACTGAAAAGTGCAGGCGCTCCATCGTGCATGAACCACATGTTGTGTCGTACTTGTAAAGGCACATGTTCTAGCAGCACAGGTAGAGTATCCTGTATGAAATCATGATAACGTGCTCCATTGAGCGTAGGTGGAAGAGCGTAGGTGGAAGAACATGGGGCCCAATCAAGACATCACCAACAATACCTGCCCAAACGTTTACAGAAAATCTGTGTTGATGACGTGATTGCACAATTGCGTGCGGATTCTCGTCAGCCCACACATGTTGATTGATCACATTGGAATGAAGCCTCATCCGTAAAGAGAACATTTGCACTGAAATGAGGATTGACACATTGTTGGATGAACCATTCACAGAAGTGTACCCGTGGAGGCCAATCAGCTGCTGATAGTGCCTGCACACACTGTACATGATACGGAAACAACTGGTTCTCCCGTAGCACTCTCCATACAGCGACGTGGTCAACGTTACCTTGGACAGCAGCAACTTCTCTGATGCTGACATTTCTATCTGCACGAAGAATTGCCTCACCCATTGCAGGTGTCCTCGTCGTTCTAGGTCTTCCCCAGTCGCGAGTCATAGGCTGGAATGTTCCGTGCTCCCTAAGACGCTGATCAATTGCTTCGAACATCTTCCTGTCGGGACACCTTCGTTTTGGAAATCTGTCTTGATACAAACTACCGCACTACGACTATTGCCCCGTGCTAATCCATACATCAAATGGGCATCTGCCAACTCCGCATTTGTAAATATTGCACTGACTACAAAACAACGTTCGTGATGAACACTAACCTGTTGATGCTACGTACTGATGAGCTTGATGCTAGTACTGTAGAGCAATGAGTCCCATGTCAACACAAGCACCAAAGTCAACATTACCTTCCTTCAATTGGGCCAACTGGCGGTGAATCGAGGACGTACAGTGCATACTGACGAAACTAAAATGAGCTCTAACATGGAAATTAAGCGTTTCCGGACACATATGCACATAACATTTTTTCTTTATTTGTGTGTGAGGAATGTTTCCTGAAATTTTGGCCGTACCTTTCTGTAACACCCTGTATAATCTTTGTTTATAATAAGTCAAAACATTAAGTCCGCAGCTCTTGGTCTAGCGATCGCATTCTCGCTTCCTGAGCACAGGGTCCCGGGTTCAATTCCCAGTGGGGTCAAGGATTTTCACCTACATTGAGATGACTGGGTGTTTGTGTTGTCCTCATCATTTCATCATCATTCATGAAAGTGGCGAGATTGAACTAAGCAAAAATTGGGAATTTGTACGGGCACTGATAACTGCGCAGTTGAGCACCCCACAAACCAAACGTCATCATCATCATCAAAACATTATGGTGAAGACAGTGAGAGGAATTGTGGCTTCACTGCAGTATTTCTGCCAGATGTGTGACTGTACCTGAGTTGTAATGAAGGAACTGGTATAAGCAGTGGTAACTATGTTATGCTGTAAATATTGTTAAAGAATGATTTGTACTAGATGTAAGTCAGCTTTGAAAGTATTTGAATCTACTTAACATAAATATTGCAGTTAACTAAGTAAATAAATAAAGTGCTTGCATTAGCTACAGTAGTTTGTTGAAGTTTTGAAATTATTTTGATTTAATTACTGACAGTTTCAAGTAAATTTAACTGTGTGCCACTTTAATGCCCCAGTTAAACTAAAGTCTCTGTTCGTTTAGTTAATTGGAAAACAGAATTTAGGAACAAATATAATAATGATTCATTTCTGGAAGATGTGACTGTTATTTATAGGCTTAGTTGAAACTCTGTTTTCAGGAACTATGGACTTCTAACTGAAGCCTGAACTGTAGTTGAATGGCAGATGTTATGGACGCCACATACTTGGGTGCCCTACAAAAAACTAGTGTACAAAGAAAAAAAAATTATGATGGTAATGAAGTGTCAACAATAAGGTAGGAGAGAATTTAATTGTTGTAAAATAAAGAGATGCTGTTCATAGCAAAAAAGGAAATTTTTTTATATAATGTAAAATGCACAGGAGAAAGAGGTTTCATTGTTGCACAAAAAAAACTAATTTTGTATGGAAAACTATTTTGATGTATTTGGAAACAATATAATTTTGTTAAATCATAGACTAGGTTAGTTTTAGAACTACCAAGTCTGAAGTAAGAGGAATGTAATGTACTATATTTTGGTTTTGGAATGGGCCTGATGTTTGTGTTAAGTTCTTTAATTTTTTTTCGAGAAAAACTTTTTTGTAATTAAAGGGTTTGTGGGGTGTAGCAACTTAATGTCATGCCTATTGAGATTGGAGATCTGTAAACAGGCATGCAGTATGAGTCACTCGCAGGACAGGTGGCATCAGATGCCGATGTATATGTGGTTTCTTTGCAGTGTGGTAGAGGTCACTGTTACAGCTGCAGTCAAAATACTGTCACTTTTTATTTGCAGTTCTGTTTGTTTAATTTTCTAATTGTTTATTAATTACTACTATAATTGTGCTTAGTTATGAGCATCAATGAAGGTGTGGATATGAAATACTGTTTTATGAAAAGTTTTTATACTATACATTGAAGTAAATGGTCACGTGAGAAGTGTTCTAGATGTGGGGTGACAGGTGCACATGACTACACTGCAACACCTCGAACAGTCCGGTGCCTTGGGTTCACTGTCATCGATCATCCTCCATACAGTACTAACTTGACCCCATTAGGTTTTCATCTGATTCCAAAAATTAAAGAACGCCTTCGAGGATGTCAGTTTGACAGTGTTGAAGAAGCGAAAGCAGAGGTGAGGTTGTGGCTCTGTCAATGAAGTCAAACATTCTACAGTGATGGTATCAAAAAACTGTTTTCTTGGTAGGTGATATGTGTTCATGTGTTCATCACCAGCACAATTCTATTGAGAAATTAATTTGTGGACATGAAGAATAACTATGTAGTATGTCATAAAATTTGTTTTACTTAAAAAGCTTCAGCAGCTTTCACATAAAAAATTCAGAGGCATTATTTTTCAGCATGCCCTCATAGCTGGGGAGTACCAAGAAGATTTCCAAACAGGACGGTCAACCATTGACCAGATTGTTGTCCTAAAATAGGTTTTTGAAAAACTATGAATATGGCAAAACATTACATATTTTCTTCATAGATTTCAAGAAGGCTTATGGTAGTATCCATAGACTGAGTCTGATTGAAACAATAACAGAATGTGGCATACCAAAGAAATTGGTGAGACATGAAGAGATACACTTAAATGACACAAAATTAAGGTTAAGACAGGCTATAAAATCACAGAAAATTTCCAAGTGGATACATGGCTAAGACCAGGTGTTGGATTATTACCAGTCCTTTTCTGTCTGCCACTTGAAAAGGTAATGCAGGCGCACAACAAACAGAACTTTCAATGTGTTCTAATCAACAATGAAAGTATTAGCTATGTGGCCTATGCAGATGACATTGCCCTCATAACAGGCATGAAGAACTGAAAAGAAGTATTCAGATCCTAGAATCAGTGGCATCAAGGTTTTGGCTCAGATTTATACCAAGTATGTGACTGACATGTACTGTGTACATGACCATGGGAAGGAAGTTCCATAACTCCCAAGATTTAACAGTGAACTGTATCAGACATAAACATGTGAAAGAATTGAAATATCTTGGATCAATTTTCACCAAAACAACATCAATAGAAGCAGAGATTGATGCTAGACTCTAGGCAGGTAACAGATGCTATTACTCACTGAACCCAGTATTAAAACATAATTGACTACTTACGTTTTAGGGAAAGAATATTAGGAAAATATATGGGCCAGTTTAAGACCCAACTAACGGAGAATGAAGAAGGCACCTTAATATAGAACTAGAAGAACTATATAAGGAACTAACATCACTGGTGTGATGAAAAGCGTAAGACTCCAATGGGCTGGACAGGTAATAAGAGTGAGAGATGGTAGTGACAGGAAGGACCCAATAATTAACATGCCAACCCATTAAGATACAGGATAAAGGTCTGGGAAAAGAATAAAAAATATCACTATAATCGTATAAATGAAGTTACATTTTGAGTATCTAGTAATCATTCTAATTTTGTATACTCTGAGTTTTCTATTGCTAAACTTTCATTATTTTTGTGTACAAACGCAGACAATTTTTCATTTTTATAATTTCCTGGTCCACTATAGTCAGTGGGCCACAACAACTCAGGAAAGTTTATCTATTCTACAACTTTGGAGTAACCCTCAAAATCTTTAGTCTTCTGCCTCTGTAGAAATTATCTATACCCCTTTTTCCATCAGAAAGACTTCTCACACAAAATTCTACATTTTTCATAGTGATGGTGTCACTATATATACTTCTCCCTTTCCTCATGACAGTGTGCCGTCGAAAGGTCACATCGACCACGTAAAGTATGATCTTTGAACTCTAACTGCTCTGACGAGCTGCCATGTTAATGTTCCAGTCAGCCTCAGTACCTTGCACAGTGTACAAGTGTATCTACCTTTGTGCCGAAATATATGTATGTATAGACATTTATGGGAACAGTTTGTTGCATATACAGTTATCCGTATTCCCATTTTCCATATTGGTGACCCCAAAGTTTCTATGTCTTCTGCGACTTCCACACTGGCTGTGTGGAATCAACAGGTTTTACGTTTGACACCATGGCTGCCTCACTCAACATATTATACGAGGATTTGGAGGCTCAGCTACTACAGCCAGGCCACTCCAATATCCTGCCAACGGTTGTTTTGCTGCTAACGGACAGCGATTTGCAATCTCCAATGAAGTTAACCTCAAACTTTGCAGCTCTACAACAACTGAGTGTTACGCCCTTACCTCAAACAATGGACTCAGGTTTTGTGTCGCCAGACTGTGAACACCAATATGTGAAAGGCAAAGTGGACGATTTACAGAATCATGTAACAATCAATCACTTGTGTAGTGTTCAAGGGGACCCAAATTCGCACATGTGCTTTGATCCTCTACTCACCACAATGTCGGTTACAGTAGTGTCATGTGCAATGCCGCCATTCGTGCAAAATGCACATGCGGTCGACTGCTATCAAGCTATGCCAGTTTTGCCTTCCTCAATTTAATAACAGAAATTTTTATACATCAAGTTTGCCAGGTTCAACCACCATATCTGTCACCCAGTTTCTTGACCACAGGGGTTCGAGCACACTCAACGGCACTTCGCTATCCAGGAACGCTGTACCATGACAATGTGACCACCAGCAGGATTCACCAGAGATTTATGGTCCTACCACACAGGGTGCATTTCTGATGTGCACAGAAAACTCTCGCTGTTGCCACACCAAGTACCAAACCACCCCCCTCCACCCCCACCCCTCCTCCCCCACCCTCACTCTCTGGGGGCCCCGATTCCGACCATACAGCTGCTCACTCCTTCCACAGTACCGTCTGCACCTGCCGCACCAGCCTTCCGCTTCATTTCCGATGTGGACAATTTAAGTACTGTGCCTTTAACCTCCAGTCCAGTTTACAGGCCTACCTCACGTGCCGCTCATCCATTCATTCCCACAGTACTGGCCGTGCCTGCCACATTGTGCTTCCATGACTCATCTGGGACATTGCAACTGGCCATTGTTTGGGACGTGTTTGCTAGTAAATCAGCCATGCCAGTAGTGCCGGATTACAGGACAGCCTATCCTACCATGGGACAGCAGGCCTTTCAAGATACGCCGAAGCCACACACACCTCTCGGCTGAGTGGTCGTTTATACATGACACATTTCATCGCGGCTTGTTTTCCTAGTCAACACAGGCGCCAACATGTCCATCATACCTACACCATTGGCTCCTCCCATTTTTTCACCAATGAAGTCGCTTCTACGCACTGTCAATGATTTACAAAGTGTCGGCTCTGCTAAAGTTATGGTGCATCTATCCCCTTCTCTATGTTTCCTGTGGACTTTTTACATCGCCGACATTGACGAACCAATTCTCCATATGGATTTCTTGTCCCATTACAAACTCTCCCTGAACATAGTCCAAGGTTCAGTGCTTCACCACCCTTCTGACACTCAAGACACTCAGATACCATGCTCAGGTACTTGTGCTCATCATTCTGTTTCTGTCGCGACATGTGATTTGGTTCATGAGCGCTCCACCCTCACTTCCAAAATTGTGACCTGCATCACTAATCTACTGTCAGAGTACGATGCAACGGTGCAACTCCATTGGCAAAACAATGAGTTGAAACAATGAATTGCTCACTGCAGCTCATACCTTGCTGCTGCAACTGCAGTCCACAGTTCCTTCACCTGATCAACGTTCATCAGTAGACATGAGCACGGACACTCATCAGGTTAGTTCAAAACATTTACTGCATGTGATGATTCGCATTCAGTGATCTCTGCACCCACCACACGCCCGCTACGTGCAGTCCCATGTGTTTCAAACAGTGCTTCTAATGTCAGTCACATGCACGATGCAAACACACACACCGCACAGACAGCCGCCCCATGTGTTGGTAAACATTCCCCCTCTCTCACATGCCAACCATGTGATTCAGCAGCCATCACCATTCCCTGTGTGACGCCAACGCCTCTCTCACCCGCGCCAGTTACTCAAGGCAAAGCTAACAACAGACAGTTGCTGCGCGTCCCGATCTGTTCCGTGCTGCGCGCACAGCCAACCTCTCCAAACATGCACATGCCGCACTCACGTAATGCACATGTGACTATCGTGCTGCCTTTTCCCACTTGTGCTAATGGCTACGCCTCATCGTGCCCCACTCGTAGCAAAACTTCACGTCAGGACGTTACTGAGCCTCATGTGCAGTTCTCGGTCTCTTCCATCACTGATGGAATGACACACAAGATAATTACCACTGCTGGCCCATTTATTAGGCACAAAGTTAGACACCTCAACCCAAATAAGTTGCATGTGGCCTGGCAGAAAATTAACAAACTTCTGAAGGCAGGCATTCTACGGCCATCAGACAGTAATTGGTCTTCACCAATTCACCTCGTCACCAAACATGACAGGTCTTTTCGAATGTGTGGTGATTACAGACGTTAAATGCTCATACTGTCATGGACAATTACCCAGTGCCGAACGTAAATGATTTCACCCATATGTTATTGGGCGCCACAGTCTTTAGTGTGATTGACTGTAAACATGCTTATCACCAGATTCCTGTAGCGCCAGAAGACATTCCAAAGACTGCTGTCATCATGCTGCTCAGTTTATTCCAATAGGACTTCATGCAATTAGGCTTAAAGAATACGGCACAAAGGTGGCAACATTTCATTGACTCATTCTTACAACAGTTCGAGTTCTGCTGCTCTGCATACCTGGATAACATCCTCATTTTCAGCAAGTCGATTGAGGACCACGAAGATCATTTATCCCAGGTCCTCCAGACCTTGAACTCCAATGGTGTTGAGGTCAACAAAGATAAATTCCAATTGCGCCAGTCTTCTGTGACATTTTTGGATTACACCGTCTCCGCATATGGAATACATCCCCCCAAATCCTGCTTGCAGGCTATCACATAATTGCTACCCCCGGATATGTACAAAGAACACTGACGTTTCCTGGGTACTATAAATTACTACCGCCGACATCTACCTTCTGCCACTGCCATGCAGGCCCCACTGACGGACTCACTGTCTGGCAAACAGACTTTGGGCCTTAAGCCAGTCTGTTGGACTGAACCTATGCTAGAGGCCTTCAGGGCTCTAAAGACAGTTTTAGCTCATGCCATCGTACTCGCCCACCCCAATCCGTCTGCCGAATTGTTCATCACTATGGACACCAGTGACATTGTGGTCGGGGCAGTATTACAGCAATGCAAAGGCGACACAGTTTCACCCCTTCATTTCTTCTCTAAAAAACTGTCTACAGCACGGAAGAAATATTCTGCTTTTGATAGAGAACTTCTGGTGGTCTATGAAGCTGTCAAACACTTTCGTCTTGACAAATGTTTAAATGTGTGTGAAATCTTATGGGACTTAACTGCTAAGGTCATCAGCCCCTAAGCTTACACACTACTTAATCTAAATTATCATAAGGACACACACACACACACACACACACACACACACACACACACACACACACACACACACACACACACACACATGCCCGAGGGAGGACTCGAACCTCCGCCCGGACCAGCCGCCTTAGACCACTTGGCTAATCCCACGCGACTCGTCCTGACATCGAGGGCCGTTCTTTCTTCATCCTTACTGACCACAAACCACTGGTAGACGCCTTCTGCAACCCTCCCAAAGACCCACCCCCTCAGCATTGCCACCACTTCGACCTGGTCTCTCAATTAACTATGGATGTATGCTACATCAAAGGCACAGAAAACATCCTCGCTGAAGTCTTTTTGTGGATCAAGACAGTCTCACGCATTGTCGATTTATCCGACCTCGTCACTCTCCAGGCCCCTGACGAGGAATCTCAAGCTCTCCTCACAGATCCTCAGACATCGCTTGTGTTTACCAAAGCCAAGTTCCCTGGCGTTTCGGATGAATGTGGTGCAACTCTTCTATCGGCACTCTGCAGCTGTTGCTCCCTTCCACATTGCACCGACAAGCCTTCGACGCCTTGCATAACCTCGCCCACCCTGGTGTCCACGCCACCACATGCCTTGCCACCAAGCGTTTTGTTTGGAAAAATGTTAAGCAGGACTGTCAAACCTGGGCACGCAGCTGCATTTCCTGCCAACACAATCAAATCGGATGCCACACCTCTCCCCCACTTGGAAAGTTTGACATTCCCCAAGGACATTTTTGTCATGTACATAATGACCTTATCGGCCCTCTGCCACCATCAGAGGGCCACAGATATATCCTCTCCACAATTGACCACATGTCTCGTTGGGTGGAAGCTGTTCCTTTACCCAACATCACTGCAGAAACCGTGTCCAAGGGATTCGTCTGATCATGGATTGCTAGGTTCGGTTGCCCATCCACCATCACCACCAACCAGGATTGACAGTTCGAGTCTGCACTTTTCACGGTTCTATGTAATCTTTGCGGTATTAAAAAAATTCATACAACAGCCAAGCACCCGCAAAGCAACGGTTTAGGGGAACGATGGCACTGTGCCCTTAAAACAGCACTCAGGTGCCATGGCTGCCTCTGGTCTGAGGTGCTTCCTTGAGTATTACTTGGTCTGCATTCGACCTTTAAACCTGACTTACAGGGAACCATCTCCAAATTCGTTTTCGGTGTGGTGAGAACCCAGTTCTACCTGGGGAACTTATCCTGCCTCAAGCACCCGAGGATTCCCTCACCTCCCCAGATTTATTAGTAGAATGCGCACCCACTTTATACATGCATGGCTACTCCTACCTGTCAGTCATTTCCAGCAGGACACTTACATGCCAACTGCACTCAACACATGGTCCCATGTTATGCTCAGGGATGATTCTGTTAGACAACCCCTGCAGCCCCCATACCTCGGCCCCTTTGAAGTACTCCGGAGGGGCGAGACGACGTTTGACATTATGGTTAAAGATCGCCCGCAGACTGTTTTGCTACACACGCTCAAGCCTGTTTTCATGCACTACGACGCTGCTGTCCCATTCAGCCCATCTGGACGAATTTTCCATTGCCAAGCCCGATAATGAGTTAGCTCATCCCACGGTAGGGTCTTCTCCTTCTGAAGATTTGGCACCACAGTTCGCGGGTTTCCCAAGCATGTCATCATCAACCCCACACACAGGTTTTGATGATATTTCATCTACTGGAAAGACTTGC
Organism: Schistocerca piceifrons; assembly: GCF_021461385.2. Classification (NCBI taxonomy): domain Eukaryota; kingdom Metazoa; phylum Arthropoda; class Insecta; order Orthoptera; family Acrididae; genus Schistocerca; species Schistocerca piceifrons. The sequence continues at coordinate 736,114,528 of NC_060140.1, read as the reverse complement.
TCCCCGACTTTCAATTTGCACTACAATGCACCATCTAACCACGTCAATGAAGTGTCAATTGTCACTTTCGATGACCATGTGCTTGTGCCCCATACAGACACTCCCGACTCAACACTAAATGAGGAACTAGATGTCAAGGTAGCGCATAGCCTGTCCCTCCACCAAGAGTGCCATCCATCAAGAGTTTGTGCGTTCATCTTCTTGGACGGCTTGATCTGCATTAGGGACAGGCATGCTCACACACCACACCCCTCCCTACACCTCTACTCCCGGGCCAGCCGACGCATTGTCCGCCCCCACTGGCTGTCTGATTACGATGTGGACCTGCAGCCCATCACTGCACCTTCGCACGCTACCCTGACTGAGATGGAGCTTCCAGTCGTGTGCCTGCCGCCTCATACTACTCACTCCGATGCCGACATCCACACGACCTCCCCCCTGGCCGCAAAGGGGGGGGGGGGGGGTTTGTAGGGCGGGGAAGGAGAGGGAGGGGGGTTGTGTGGTGTTGATAGGTCATATCAACCACGTAAAGCATGATCTTTGAACTCTAACTGCTCTGACGAGTCACCATGTTAACATTACAATCAGCCTTTGTACTTTGCACAGTGTACACGTGTATCTTTCTTTGTGCCACAATATATGTATGTATAGATATTTATGGGAACAGTTTGTTGCGTATACAATTATATGTATTCCCATTTCCCATAATAGGATTAGGTCCTCATTCCTTGATCTTTTTTTTCAGTTCTCATTTAATGGATGTAAATACCTTAACTGACCACTGTTGGTGCCACAAAACGTCATGTGTGCATCATTACCAATAACATTAGGAATTTCTTCAGTTTATATTCCTTATGAAAACAGCTTATACTGTGCTGCCACCATTAGCTTGATCCCGTCTGCTTGTCAATAATAGTGGTAGAAGTTGAAGTCATCATTGTTGTAATAATTGTCAACTTACACAATCTAACAGCATTGTTACAAGCTGCCTGCCTGCATGTTAAACAGATGTTCAAGATGTCACCCCTCTTCTATGTATTGAGTACTTGAGTTACAATAGAATGCATATAACTCATTTTATAGTCATTACTACAACAGAGTACCACATTTCAACAAGAACACCTCTGTAATGCACTTTAGTAAAACCAAGAGAATCTGTATGGCATGATTGTGTTGTCGGCACATAATGAAGATGGTAGAAAGTTGTTTCACTACACCTCAAACTCATTCAGTAGTTGTAATGTCTTTGGTTCTCTTTCCTCTGTTGCCATCACTCTGCACAGCAAAGGGCTAGTTATCACAGCAGCACAACATTGTTGGTAGTATTGTTGATATGTCCTTCATAAATCTGATTACAAAACACCAGTAAAATATTTGCTAAGTCTTCAGCCTGCTGACATCTAGATTCTGGAGAAAATCAGTCTGTGGGAATAAGTACTTGTTGTTTTATTGATTAAAATTAATCAAATCCTCATATCCACAATTTTAAGTTGAGCTTTGATGCCCTGATTATAATTGTGCATACGAAAGGAAGGCTGATAAACTCATCAGAACTTAAATAAATTAACACTGAGGTGGCAGTAATATTTTCTTTCATATTTTATTTCTCTGTTGTATATGGAGTAGGATGAGCAGCAAACATTATTATATTCACTGTACACATTTTCTTAAAATCCATGAGTGCCATTAGGACACTTTTCCATTTTTTGATAATGTCTATTGCAATAATGACAAGACATGGTGATAGAGTATGGGAGTCATTGCTTTGGTCGATATAATTGGCATCCTGTACAATTAAAATATGACAATTCAAGATAATATTACTCTGAATAATTGCCATGAATAGTGAAAATTAGCTGTTGATTGGTATAACGACAAACAGAAACAAAACAGAACATTTTCCATTCCACAGTATTAATTGACTGATTGATTAATTGATTAATTTATTGGTCCATTTCATCGTTTTTGTACATAGTTACAAATTTATACTGGACAAATAAATTTTTGTGAGGTGATGGGATGAGACAATGTGAATTTATCTGATGATTATGAATTGTATATCTACTAAAACATGAATAAATTTACATACATAAAACTGTAAGCAAATCTATACATATAGGTTAATGTCTTCATGCTGTTCTCAAGAACTTATATCAGTATCGATCACAACTTACTTTTTCCTTTTTTTGTAAAAGGAAACAAATTTACATGACAATTTTCTTATGAATATACAACAATTACTCTAAATAATTACAAAAGTAGAATAATATTTGCAGTTTTTATGGTATCTCCATGACTATAGTTTACAGCTTTTGCATTTGTATAAATGACACAAAGGCAAAAATTAGAAAATATTTACAATTTATATAATATACACTAACACTGATTATGTTGCTGAAGTATTCTTCAAGAGCTCATTCAGATTTTAGAAAGCAGCTAGCTTCACTAGCTTCTATATAGCTTAAGATGGTATATATTCATACAGTTTATTTAAAAGATACATTTTATAGCCATTTTAAAATTTCTTAAATTTTTTGTGTGTTAATGTGGTGTGGTAATATGCTGTAAAGTTTTTTCCCTGCTAGTAGGGCCCCATCTTGTCTAAGTTTAGTTTTTGCATATTCACTATGCAGTTCCATTTTCTGTTGTGCATTGTACTAGTTGGTCTTCAGTGTCCATTATTTGTTAATGAAACATGTAACTTCAAAAGGTTCTTAACAGTGGCCTACATGTTATAATGGTCTGTTATGAAATCAGAATTAGGTACAACACCCAACCACCAGGCAATTTCAAAAATCAAACAAAACAATGACACTATTTGAAACCTTGTTCAAATAGCTCAATGTTTTAATAACTTTCTCACAAATGTAACAAATTTGATGTAAATGTGACTACTTATCAAAACAGTGTGAATTTCTTTGGCCTGGACCAGAGTAGTAACCCCCTTTGTGACATTTAGTAAAGTCTCAGCCAAAGCTGTAAAAAATGCTATTTTGTTTATAAAAAACAAAAGAGCTGCAGGGTGGTATCAGATACCCACCAAAGTAGTTAAATTTGTATATGATAGAATAACACATCATCTGTCCTTAATAATCAGTCAGTCATTTGAGCAACCCAACTTCCCTGTTGTGCTTAAGTGTGCAGAGGTAAAACCACTACACAAAAAAGGATGAAGAGAGGATATGAGAAATTACTGCTCCATCTCTATCCTCCCAGTGCTATCCAAAGTATTCTGCAGTCCAGATAACAAATTTTATTGTGAAACATGATGTTATTCTTAAAAACAAATATGGGTTCCAAAAAGGGAAAAGCACCATGAGTGCTATTAATGAATTCATTGAAAAAATCTGCTTATCACTAGACAAGAGCAACAAAGTATCAGATATCTTCTGTGACCTTACAAAGGCATTTGTTGCTGCTTCATAAACTAGACAGGTATGGCATCAGACAAAATACTCTGCAGTGGCTCAGGTCTTATCTGACAAACAGGAAGCAAACGGTAATCATAACATCTAACACCATAAATTATGCATCTCAGTGGGACGGAGCTCAGTCCATTAAATTCTTGGGACTAAACTTGAACAAAAATCTAAGCTGGCAAGAACATATAGATTATTTAACTACAAAATTAAACAATCTTGCCATTGCGATGGATATACTATCTGGTATAACAGATATAAGCTGCAGAAAAGTGGTGTACCACAGTTACTTTGAATCCATAATTAGATATGGTTTAATTTGTGGGGGAAATTCAAGCTACATGAAACGAATCCTGCTACTTCAAAAAATAATTGTTAGAAAAATGTGTGCTGCCCCTCCAAGAACATCCTGCTACCCATTATTCAAGAACCAAAAAATATTACGTATCCCTGCATTGTACATACACTATGTGATCAAAAGTATCTGGACACCTGGCTGAAAGCGGCTTATAAGTTTGTGGTGCCCTCCATCAGTAATGCTGGAATTCATTATGGTGTTGGCCCACCCTTAGCCTTCATGGTAGCTTCCACTCTCGCAGGTATATGTTCAGTCAGGTGCTGGAAAGTTTCTCTGGGAATGGCAGCCCACTCTTCATGGAATGCTGCACTGAGGAGAGGTATCGATGTCAGTTGGTGAGGCCTGACATGAAGTCGGCGTTCCAAAATATCCCAAAGGTGATCTATAGGATTCAGGTCAGGACTCTGTGCATGCAGGCCAGTCCATTACAGGGGTGTTATTATCATGTAACCACTCTGCCACAGGCCATGCATTATGAACAGATGCTTGGTCATGTTGAAAGATGCAATCGCCATCCCTGAATTGCTCTTCAACAATGGGAAGCAAGAAGGTGCTTAAAACATCAATGTAGGTCTTTGCTGTGATAGTGCCACACAAAACAACAAGGGGTGCAAGCCCTCTCTGTGAAAAACATGACCACACCACAACACCACCTCCTCTGAATTTTACTGTTGACATTACAGACTCTGGCAGATGATATTCACCAGGCATTCACCATACCCACACTGTGTCATCAGATTTGCCACATTGTGTACCATGATACATCACTCCACCCAACATTTTTCCACTGTTCAGTTGTCCAATGTTTATGCTCCTTACACCATGCAAGGCGTCATTAGGCATTTACTGGTGTGATGTGTGGCTTATGAGCAGCCACTCGACCATGAAATCCAAGTTTTCTCGCCTCCTGCCTAACTGTCAGTGGATCCAGATGCAGTATGGAATTCCTGTGTGTTGGTCTGGATAGATGTCTGCCCATTACACATTATAACCCTCTTCAACTGTTGGTGGCCTCTGTCAGTCAACAGACGAGGTCGGCCTGTACACTTTTATGCTTCCACTTCACTATCACATCGGAAACAGTGGACCTAGAGACATTTAGGAGTGTGGAAATCTCACATACAGATGTATGACACTAGTGAAACCCTATCACCTGACCACTTTGAAGTCTGTGAGTTTGGCGGAGTGCCCTATTCTGCTCTCTCATGATGCCTAATGACTACTGAGGTCGCTGATATGGAGTACCTGGCAGTAGGTGGCAGCACAATGCATCTAATATGAAAAATGATGTTTCTGGGGGTACCTGGAAACTTTTGATCACATAGCATATTTGAAATTATCATCTTTTTACATAGTGAACATGGAGATAGGTTTACTAAAGAGAAAACTATATGATCTTGTGGTGGAAAAATGTTATTGTTCAATTGAGGAATTTATGGATGATGAAGTCATCATTTGAATAGTATGACTGTTTAATATTATAGCATTGTGTGTAATATTGTATACACATATAAAGATAATGTACTGTTACATCACAAGAAAAACAATTTAATAATATTACTATGTCAAATATCAACCTGTACTGGTAAAAAGTAGTGTTAGGGAATTATGTAATTATCTACATCATAAGGCTAAAACTGACATAACTCCTGTGCAGCCTGATCAGATGATCTGTAAATGTATGTTATGAGATGAATAAAATACAAATACAAATACAATATTATGAGAAGGAAAGTTGCTACTCACCATATAGCAGATATGCTGAGTCGCAGATAGGCACAACAAAAAGACTCTCGCAATGAAGGCTTTTGACCATTGCCCTTTGTCAACAATAGACACACCTAAGCACGTGCATCCATCCACACACACACACACACACACACACACACACATACATACACACACACACACACACACACACACACACACACACACACACACACACACACATACATACACACACACAAATTCAACTCACACACATGACTGCAGTCTCAGGCCACTGGAACCACACTGCGAGCTGCAGCACCAGTGCATGATGGGAGTGGCAAATGGATGGGGCTAAGGAGGAGGCTGGGACAAGAAGGGGGAGGGATAGTATGGTGGGGGTGGTGAACAGTGAAGTGCTGCAGATTAGACAGTGGGAAATGAGAGGGTGGGAGGAAGGAGGGAAGTAGCGGCAAAGTAGAGAAAAAAGACTGGGTGTGGTGGTGGAATGACAGCTGTGAAGTGCTGGAATTGGAACAGGGGAGGGGCTGGATGGGTGAGGACAGTGACTATCGAAGGTTGAGGTCAGAAGGGTCACAGGAACGTAGGATATATTGCAGGAAAGGTGCAATTCAGAAAATCTGCTATTGACGGGAAGGATCTAGTCATTGAAATGAAGGATATCCTGTTTGGCAGGGTGTTCAGCAACAGGATGGTCTACTTGTTTCTTTGCCACAGTTTGTCGGTGGCCGTTCATGTGGGCAGACAGCTTGTTGGTTGTCATGCCTTCATAGAATGCAGCACAGGAGTTGCAGTTTAGCTCATAGACCACATGTCTGGTTTCATGGGTAGCCCTGCCTTTGATGGGATAGGTGATGCTAGTGACCGGACTGTAGTAGGTGGTGGTGGTGGGAGGACGTATGGGACAGGTATTGCATCTAGGTCTACTACAGGGGTATGGGCCACGAGGTAAGGGATTGGGAGAAGGGGTTGTGTGAGGGTGCACGAATATATTGTGTAGGTTTAGTGGACAATGGAATACTACTGTGGGAGGGGTGGGAAGGATAGTGGGCATGATAATTCTCATTTCAGGGCATGATGAGAGGTAATCAAAACCCTGACAGAGAATGTAATTCTCCAGTCCTGAGTGGTACTGAGTTATGAGGGGAATGCTCCTCTGTGGCCGCATGGCAGGACTTTGTGAGGTGGTGGGAGACTGAAAAGATAAGGCACGGGAGATTCGTTTTTGTACAAGGTTGGGAGGATAATTACATCTACATCCACATCTACATGATTACTCTACTATTCACAATGAAGTGCCTGGCAGAGGGTTCAATGAACCACCTTCAAGCTGTCTCTCTTCCATTCCATTCTTGAAAGGTGCACGGGAAAAACAAGTGCTTAAATTTTTCTGTGCCATCCCTGATGTCTCTTATTTTATCGTGATGATAATTTCTTCCTATGTAGGTGGTCTGTCAACAGAATGTTTTCACAATTGGAGGAGAAAACTGGTGATTGAAATTTCATGAGAAGATCCCGTCGCAACAAAAATGCCTTTGTTTTAATGGTTGCCACTCCAATTCACATATGATATCTGTGGCACTATCTCCCCTATTTCACAACAGTACAAAAAGAGCCACCCTTCTTTGAACTTTTTTTGTGTAATCCATCAGTCCCACCTGATGCAGATCCCATACCGTACAGCAATATTCTAGAATAGGGCAGACAAGTTTAGTGTAAGCAGTCTCTTTAGTAGACCTGTTACACCTTCTAAATGTTCTGTCAATGAATCACAGTCTTTGTGTCTATGTCTATGTGATCGTTCCAATTTGGGTTATTTATAAACTGGAATGACCACAGATCCTGGATTTTCCATTGTTTGAAATACAAATACAAATAGTTGCAGTTCCCATGGTCTTCATAATTCTTTTTTGGATTATAAAGCAACTTCTGCTGGCAGGTGAGTTGCCCAAAAAATTATGCTGCATCTCAACAATGATTCCACCTGCGCATAATATATCTTTTTTTTTTATCATTTGTTGTGTTCTGCAGCCAGTAACAATATTGCATAATATATATTTTTTTATCATTTGTTGTGTCATGCAGCCAGTAACAATTTTCCTGCAACAGCAGGTGATACTTAATTTCTTATTGATGAAGCTTATATATCTGTCCCACTTTAGGTTTCCTTGGATTCCAAGGAATTCACTGCTGTTTACAGTTTCCAGCTGTTTGCCAGATAACATTATGACTGAGCTTGAGTGGTGTATTCTTTGTATTGTATGTAAATGCATAGTAACTGTCTTTTCTACATTTGTATATTACTGTTTATGGAGAACCAGTCAGTTATGTGTAACGTGCATACTTCGATTTCATTTTCTAGTTCATCTATAGTCTTCCCTTTATCATAATGTTGGCATCATCTGAAAATTTTATACATATCTGGGAAGGCATTCCTGACTTTAAGTCATTTATAAACAGCAGTAACAAGATTGGACCTAGAGTGGAACTTTGGGGCACACCATATTTAACATTTTGTTTCCCTGACTGGTACATATGTTTGTTGTTTTCTGTTATATCCTAGCCAGTAATGCCACCCGAGCCCGCTGCCAAAAGGTTGGCAGCATCAAAGTCCGGACGCCGTCCGCATAAGCAGCGCCAGTGAGACAGGAAATCGCCGCAAGTCTGCGCGCGCCACCGCTGGCTTCTGGTTTCTTAAGCGCTGGAGTCGCGAGCGCTAGGACAGTTCTGTATTCGCCGCTCAGTTGTATACTCGCCACCGAATTGTGTACTTGCTAGTCAGTTGTGTGTTCATCGCAGCAGAGTTGTTGTTTGTCGTCAGCCGACGCTGACCTAGCCGCTCCGACTCGAACTAGACAGATCTCTGTAGACACGGAGTTCACTACTGTGTTTCTGTATCTTCGTTAATAAAGATAAGTACCGACTTTTATTTAATCAGAGTGTTTGGGTTTTCATCTTTCTGTTCACTGTTCCAGCGGACCGGTCGGCCCGCTATTAAAAGTGTGGCGGTGACTTCGTAAGCCGTTTCTACAGCGAATTGTTTGTCCCTACGAACGCCGCCACAAAACTGGCGACGAGGGCTTCCAAACTCGTGTGCAGGGCTGGTTCAACTTGTTTCTGGTTATACTAATTTTAGCGATAAAATTTTGGGGGCTGGTTTAATTTGTTGATCTTGTTACAGAGTCAGCAAATACAAAGTCTGGTGGAAGCAATCGCCAAACAAGCGGCTAATCCTCCAACACAAAAGGAACAAGCACAGGCAGCACCACCTTTCCGTGCTTTTGATGCATCAAGAGAAGAATGGCAAGAATATTTCGCGCAGTTGCAGGCGCACATGACAGTCTACAAAATCACGGGTACTGAGCGGCAGCTTTATTTAATTTCCACTGCAGGCGTGGAAGTCTATCGACTACTTTGTAAGTTGTTCCCGGAATCCAAGCCAGAAGCTTTAGACTATGACGTTGTTGTTAACAAGCTTGCTGAGTATTTCGAGTCGCGAGTTCATGTGGCAGCAGCCAGATTCAAGTTCTTCAGATTAAAGAAACTGCCACATCAATCTAATAAACAGTGGTTAACAGATTTACGGGGCCTCACCCGTCAGTGCCGATTTAATTGTGTGTGTGGAGCTTCCTACAGTGATGTCATGTTACGAGACGCTATTACTCAAAACATTGCAGATTCTCGTATTCGTGCTGCTATCTTAAAGTTGCCTGACCCGTCATTAGAGACTGTGATGAACATCATTGAAGCCCAAGATACTTTTGACTATGCTGAGTGTGAGTTAGATCAGCCATGTATTTCTCAAATTGCCTGTGCTAAGCAAGTTATGTCACGTCCGCGGCCCCACCGGCAGAGTCAGACTGTAAACACTAGCCGGCCGCGTCATGTTAAACACATTCGTGAGCCGCGTGTGCAAAATGATAGAGTTAAGTCTTGCCCTAAGTGTGTTCTTGCTCATCCTCGTGAACGTTGCCTGTTAAGAAACGCGGTTTGTCACTTTTGTCAAAGGAAAGGACACATCCAGACTGTTTGTTTGCGTAAACGCAAGAACAATTCTAGTGCTGCTCAGCCCATGGATATTCATGTTCTTCAAAGCCAGCCCGCCCAGAAGGTCGCGTTTAAAGACTCTTCCACGGTTCGTGTGGGTAATAAACTTGTTCACAATAAGCCACCCACCCAGCCCTCTGCTATGCGACCCAAGCGTAATTCAAACGCTGTAAAAAGTAATGTACAGACTGCAAGTGAAGCGGGAGTTGTTGTTCCACCGGCCAACCCACGAGTTGTCGTAAGCAGCAAACACGAGCTACACGCGCTGATTTTGTGTCTTCCGCCTCCACTGCACCGATCCAGAGACAGTGTAATAAACTATTTGTGAAGCTACGCATCCAGGATAAGACCTTCAATTTTCAATTAGACACTGGTGCGTCTGTGACTCTCATAAATAGTGCTACGTATGCGGCTATCGGCCGCCCTAAACTTTCAGCGGCAAAACATTCTTTGGCTACTTATAGTGGAGAACAATTTCCTGTGTTAGGTGTACGTAGCGTGCCAGCCACATTCCGTGGCAATACAAAAACAGTTTCATTCACAGTGCTCCGCGCTACAGACAGTGTAAACATTTTCGGATTAGACTGTTTTGACTTGTTTGGCCTGTCTATCCAAGACAATGTGTTGCAAATTAATTCTGTTGTTGTTCCTCAAGACAGCATAACCGATTTGTGTAAACAATACAGTGACATATTTAAAGACGAACTAGGTTGTGCTGCGAACTTTGCCGCTCATATTACGTTAAAAGATAATGCTCAGCCTCGATTTTTTCGTGCTCGTCCAGTGCCTCCCGCCCTCCGGGCACCTGTAGCAGATGAACTTCGTCGTTGGCAAAACAACGGTGTTATTCAACCCGTTTCAGCGAGCCAGTGGGCTTCTCCCTTAGTTATTATAAAGAAACCGTCTGGCAAGTTACGTTTGTGTGCTGATTTTAAGTCGACAGTTAATCCTCAGACTGTCATTGATTCTTTTCCTTTGCCTAGACCGGACGAGCTGATGGATAAGTTAGGGGAAGCTCGTTTCTTTTCCAAAATTGATCTCCGTGAAGCATATTTGCAATTGCCCCTCGACGAGCAATCACAACAGTATTTTGTCATAAACACGTTGTTGGGGTTGTTCCGTTTTCTGCGTTTGCCTTTTGGTTGTGCGTCAGCTCCAGCTGTTTTTCGGCATTTTTTTGTCACAACTTCTGGCTAATGTGCCATCATGTTGCAACTATTTAGACAATATTGTTGTGCCCGGTCGGATGCCTGCTGAACATATCCGTAATTTGGAGTGTTTGTTTACAGTGTTGTCTCAGGCAGGCCTACGTTGCAACATCGATAAATGTTCATTTTTCCTTACGGAGTTGGAGTATCTGGGACATGTTATTAATGCTCAAGGCATTCATCCCTCCCAGTCACATTTAGCAGCTATTCGTGATTTGCCCGCCCCTCGCAATCTGCAGGAATTGCAAGCAGTTCTTGGCAAATTGACATATTATATTAGGTTTATACCTAATGCATCACAGATTGCTGCACCGTTGCATCATCTCCGCCGTAAGAATGTTCCGTTTGTGTGGTCAGCTGATTGCCAATCAGCCTTTCAGCAGCTTAAAGAGGCTTTATTGAATGATCGTTGTCTGGTCCATTACGACCCTAACAAGCCTCTGGTGTTAGCTTGTGATCCCTCTTCTTTCGGCCTCGGTGCTGTGTTGTCTCACCGAGTCGGTAACACCGAACGTCCTATTGCGTTCGCATCTAAATTGCTAAACAAAGCTCAGTGTAATTATAGCCAATTGGACAAGGAAGCGTTGGCTATTGTGTTCGGTGTCACAAAATTCCATCACTACCTCTATGGTAGACCATTCTATTTAGTAACAGATCACAAGCCCCTGACGTCACTGTTTCATCCGTCTAAACCAGTTCCTCAGCGGACAGCTCAGAGACTACAACGTTGGGCTCTTTTGTTATCACAATACCAGTATGAGATACTGTATCGCCCTACAGCTCAGCATGCAAACGCTGACGCGCTTTCTAGATTGCCGATTGCTGCGGATGATGTCTTCGATTCCTCCGACGACTCTTGCCATCAGATTGACGCCGATGAGCATCAATCCCTCCGGGATTTTCCAATTGATTATTGTCAGGTGGCACGTGAGACAGCTACGGATCCTCATCTGAGTTTACTATTACGTTTTGTTCAACGTGGTTGGCCGTCCAAGGCAAAGGACATATCGGATCCTGTGGTTCGTCGCTATTATCCACAATGTCATCTGTTGTCTGTTTCGCACGGAGTTTTGCTGTTACGCACCGAGAATGACCAGCTTCGTGTAGTGGTTCCCCAAGTGCTCCAATCCAAGGTCCTCGACTTGTTGCATCAAGGTCATTGGGGAGTGGTCCGCACCAAGCAGCTTGCCCGCCGTCATTGTACATGGATCGGCATTGATAAGCAGATTACGCAGATGTCTACAGATTGTTCGACGTGTGCCGAACACCAAGCTGCTCCGCCTCAACGCTATTTTGAGTGGGCACACCCTGCCGGTCCCTGGCAGCGAGTACATATTGATTTCGCTGGTCCATATTGGAATTCTCGTTGGCTCATCGTGATAGATGCATTTAGTAATTTTCCGTTTGTTGTGCCCATGCAGTCTACAACGTCTGCACAAACTATACAGGCGTTGACTTCGATGTTTTGTATTGAGGGTCTTCCAGAAGTTTTAGTGTCTGACAATGGTCCACAATTTACCTCTGCTGAATTTGAAAGTTTTTGTTCTGCCAATGGCATTCGCCATGTTCTTACTCCACCGTTCCATCCTCAATCGAATGGTGCAGCGGAACGTTTTGTACGTACATTCAAGGATCATATGGACCGCCTTCGTGCTACGCACTCTCGTCAGCAGGCCCTCATCACGTTCCTGTCGTCGTACTGGACCACGCCACGCGACGGCCCTTCGCCTGCGGAGCTTCTCCACGGCTGTCGTCATCGCACCCTACTACGGTTGTTGCACCCCCCGGATCGACCCGCCGCTTCTGAGCATCGCACGCGTTTTCAGCGCAACGACGCCGTTTTTTTCAGAGTTTATCACGGTCGCCGTCGTTGGGAACGTGGTACCGTGATAAGTGTCCAGGGTCGCGGTTTTTATACTGTTCAAGGAGGCATCAGAACCAGTTGCGCCGCGCTGGCCGCCCGGATTCTGCCGCTCGTTCTTTGTCCACAGATTTGGTCCGCAGCGGGTTCCAGCCGCGCCTTCTGACTTCGCTGCCGCCCCCAGGGCAGCAGCAGCAGCCGTCGCCGCTACCACGCCGACAGCCCGTCCCGTTGATGCCTCCCGCACAGCTTCATCCGGGAGCGCCCCAGGTGGTCGCTCCAGCGCCTGCGGTCCCTCTTCAGTCGCCACCGCCTTCGGAGCTGATGGACGTTGACCCCTCAGCCGGGCCGCCTTCCCAAGCGGTGGCTGTGCAGCCTGTCCTGCAGCCGCTTTCCTTGGGCACCCCCAAGGAGTCTGACACCGCAGTGCCTTGTCCGGCGCCCACTCAGCAGCCGTCGACGCAGCGTCAAGAGACGCTGCCTCTCTTCGTGGGTCCCGACGCCCCGTCGCGTCCAGTACCAGAAGCTGCGCCCGTGGTCACAGGCGTGCACCCTGACCTCGGTTTTCAGTCGGTGTTTCCCGAGGCCCCGCGCAGCCAATGCTGGGGTGCGGATCGGGGACTGCCACCGACAACAGTCTCCGCCCCGGTCTCTTCAGCTACGCCTGCGGCCAGACCCCTCCCCCGCCGTCGACGCTCGCCACGTCATTATTCAACGACGGTGCGGCGATTTGCGGGGGAGGAGTGTTATATCCTAGCCAGTAATGCTACCCGAGCCCGCTGCCAAAAGGTTGGCAGCATCAAAGTCCGGACGTCGTCCGCATAAGCAACGTCAGTGAGACAGGAAATCGCCGCAAGTCTGCGCGTGCCACCGCTGGCTTCTGGTTTCTTAAGCGCTGGAGTCGCGAGCGCTAGGACAGTTCTGTATTCGCCGCTCAGTTGTATACTCGCCACCAAATTGTGTACTTGCTAGTCAGTTGTGTGTTCATCGCAGCAGAGTTGTTGTTTGTCGTCAGCCGACGCTGACCTAGCTGCTCCGACTCGAACTAGACAGATCTCTGTAGACACGGAGTTCACTACTGTGTTTCTGTATCTTCGTTAATAAAGATAAGTACCAACTTTTATTTAATCAGAGTGTTTGGGTTTTCATCTTTCTGTTCACTGTTCCAGCGGACCGGTCGGCCCGCTATTAAAAGTGTGGCGGTGACTTCATAAGCCGTTTCTACAGCGAATTGTTTGTCCCTACGAACGCCGCCACAAAATTTTCTTCTTGATATTTAAGTTCCACAATTTTTTGTCTGTTGTTCAGGTGTGATTGTATCCATTTGTGTCCCTGTACCCTGATCTGTTCAAATTTTGAGATTAATAATTTTTGGTTAATGACATAAAAAGCTTTGGTGAGGTCAAAAAATATAGCTGATAACTGTTGTATATGTTCTACTGAGGTCAGAGCTTCATTTATAAAATAAAAGTTGGCAGTTTCTATGGACCTACATTTACAGAAACCGTGCTGTGATTTTAGGAAGAGGTTACTTTTTTCTATAAAATTAATCATCCTCTTACAAAAATTTTTTCTAATATTTTAGAAAAGCCAGACAGTAGAGAGATTGGTCTGCAATTTTTTACCTCTGTTCTTTGGCCCATTCACTTGTAATTGTGCTAAAGAAGTCACTTGGTAAAATATTCAGTGCTTTAAAATGTATTTCTGATTTTTTAAAAAACAATGTAATTGGGATTAAAGTTTAGACCCATAGATCTAAACTCATGAATTTTTGGAACAAAAGTTAATTATGGTTAACCGAAAAAAAAAAATAAAATAAAATAAAATAAAAAAAAAAAATCACTAAATATTGTACTGAATTTCCACCATATGTATCCTGATGTCTATTGTTTGGAGTATGACTTAGTAAATAATACATTTGTCAATGGTGTTTTATCATTGTCTGTTGTTGAGCTTCTGATATTGAATGTAGTTGAATAAATTCTTTAATATGAACCAGGCCAGTGAAGTATGAAAAAGTGGATCAACTGATATGTGCTTTGGTTCTCCACTGACTTGGTTCACATTTAACAATATACATGTGGTTAAAAAGTAGCGATGGATACATGTTTAAAGAGAGTAACCAGTCTCTTATTCTTTCAAATACTCTCTCTCTCTCTCTCTCTCTCTCTCTCTCTCTCTCTCTCTCTCTCTCTCTCTCTCTTTTTCTCTCTCTCTCTTCAAGAGACTGGTTCCTATTTTACTGCTAAAATGATAATTCTCATAATGTCATAATGATATGTGATAACATTTTCTATCCTGCAGTTGGATTTTCATGCTGGCTTGCTTATGCAAATGATCAGGCTGACATGCTTAGAAAACTATTGGTGGCATGCAACAATCCAAGTTTGAACATAGCACACATTGGTACAAGTTTGTACACTTTACATTCACTTCTTATGTTTCCGACTGCTAGCAACCTCAGCAATCTAACATATGTGGCACTATTGTGAAACATAATGGTTATGTTTGAATGTTAATGTCTCTGTGATGGGAGTTCACAAAATTTCTTACTTGGTAATTTATACTGTAGTTAATGAGATGGGTGTACAACTGAATGATCACACTGAAAGACAAACACAGAAGCATTCCCCTTTCATGTTCATACACCAGTCTGTGGCCACATTCTTCCTCCACGTCCTGCATTCCCATGAGGATGGACTTCAACTTAGCATTGACGAGTGATATGCTTATATCTTTTTTAAATATATTACTTACAGTGTAAAGAAGGCAATTAAACAAGTTTGTATTTCTTTTTACAGAATTTATAAGTTGCTACAAAGTAGACATGAATACATGCTTAAAGAGAGTAACTTTGAGAGAGGGAAGTTGTGGCAATTCAACCGATACATCTACTATGGAAGAAGAAAAGGATACACAAAATAGGATTTCCTCAAAAGATTGTATTAAAAAACATGTGTCCCATATAAATAGACCTATCAGATGAAAGGTATTTAAAATTTGGATTCATGTGTACTTGCGACTCAGATGCTGTTGTTGCTGCAAAAATTCATAAACAGATATTAGACCCCACCCAAACTTTGTAGGCACTTAGAAACAATGCCTGCTGATCACAAAGCAAAAGATATTAGCTTTCTTAAAAGACAGTGTGACTCAATAGAAAAGTCTAAACATCAAATAACTACTTTTTCAAAATCTGGAAATGAAAATGTAACCGAAGCATCTTTCTGAGTAAGTTACCATAGTGTGCTTAGTTGTGAAACTCATTCAATTGGGTGTGTAACAGACGTAGTGTCATGCATTATTAGTGTGGAGGCTGCCAAATAGTTGTGGTGCAATGATCTAATAATACCCTATCCTGACACATCAAAGATCTTCCTGGTTCCACAGAGTAGTAGTTAACTTATCAACTTGGGCTTTGCAGTGAGTATGCAATGCAAATCATTGAAATTAAAGATGTCAAGAACTAGCTGTACTACTAGTATTTGTTTGCTGTACACTTGATAAAAAAATACTGAAGAATATTCACTCATGAGTCCATATTTACAAGAAAAAATAACAAGAGAAGGTATAGTCAACTGTATTAATGATTACATTATAGAACATGAGATCAGTTGCAGGAAGTGTATTGAAGGTGGCAAGTAATGCCAAGGAGAGGTATCATGCATACTGCAGATAGCTATAAGTGTCACAAGCAGTCATTGCATTTTCCATATGCAAGCTCTAGTACCAAAAGATACCTAGTCATTTAAAATAGGTTTGAATGAAGCAGTCAACATGATAAACTGTGACAAATCATGACCACTACAGTCCTGAGTGTTTAAAAATTGGTGCGATAAAATGGGTAGCACTTTTACTATGTACAGAACTGAGATGGCTATCCAGAGGAAAATTACTACTGAGGCTTTATTTGTAGTGATTTATTGGCCTTCTTTAATGCCCAAAATAATTCAGTATACAATTTTATTGAAGTTTTAAGAAATCGTTTATGGTTGATAAAACTTGCGTAACTAGCAGACATTTTTACGAAGTGCAATAAAATTAACTTGTCATTGTGAGAAAAGTGTGTTACAATTTTAATACAAAAGACAAAATTGCATCTTTTGAGAGAAAATTGAACTTTTGGATTTCTTCAATTCGAGTAAGTAATTTTAATTGTTTCTCACTTTAGATAACTGTTTGACTGAAAACAATTTTAAAATGAATGAAGAAGTTTCTAAGTTGCTTACAAAGCATTCACATGACTTTGAAAAAACTCTTCTGCAACACTTTTCAAAGATTAGTGAAGATAATTCATGGGTTTACAATCAATCTTCCACAACAGCAAAGACAGCAGGCTTAAGTGTACAAGACTTTCAAAGGCTAATATACTCTGATTTAAAGCAAACACACAAAGACCAGCCTTTATGTAGTTTCTGAGCAAATTTATCAGAAGAATGCCTGAGTTTACCAAAATAAGCTATTATTTTTCTTCTTCAATTTATCACTATACTTTATGTGAAACAGGATTTTCTCATTATATTACAATGAAGACAAAGTTCAGGAACAGGCTTGATGCCGCACCAAATATTAGAATCGAACTTTCTACTATTGTACCTGATACCAAGAAGATTTGTGACGTATAATTTAAGGAAACAAAACAAAAAGCCACTAAAAACTTTATTCTGATTTGTTGTTACTCGTCAAGGAAAAAAAAATAATTACTAAGTACATTTGAAATAAACAATTAAACTTTCTTATGTTTTAAAAATTTATTATGATTTCCTTGTTACAATATAATTTAAAATTCAAGTAATCACTAAATAAAAAAAGTTTTTCTCTTTTTTAAACATCTTATTAACCTTCAAAATAAAAAAGGTATTCCATCAAAGTACCGGGATTCTGAAACTGCTCTGTCGGAGGAAAAGTTTGGGGACCCCTGCCTGTTTGTCTGATATACCTTTTTTCTACATACTTCTCTACATCCCCTTAACCAGTAATTGCTACATTTGTTGTCATTTAAATACTCATTATCAAAAAACAACATAAACTTAAGCTGCTATGGATGCTCACAGTACCTTTTTGATGTAACCTGTATGTCAACACATCATTAAGCACAATCTAAATTAAACAACTTTTCACCCATTCTAATCTTCTCCTCACCAACATGATGTTGATAACATCTCGATTTAGTGGTGCATGCCATAAAATATTACATGGTAAACATGTATTTTAAAGATGGATAAAAAAAGCAATTTATCTATTTCTCTGATGTATAATGAACTAATTGCAACTGATTTCTGAGTGCATACATAACAACTGAAAGCTGTCTCAGAAAATGTGAACAAACATTACTGTTGTGGCTTTTGTATTTCAAGAACACTTATAATGCCTGCAAGAGAAAACGGCAATTTTGCTGTTGTTGAACCCTAAATATGGCGTCTTTACAATATTACTTAGATGGAAAATGATACAGCATAATGTATATCATGTTTTATCTGGTGATTAAGAATAGTAGAAGAAAGGGTAATTAAAGTACATAGGATAACAGAATGGGAAAATCATTGAACATAAAATGAAAAATGAAGAAATATGATGACCAGCTAGGGTTCTTGTAGGCATTATTCAACAAAATACACACACAATGTGAATTCCCTGAGGAAATGCAATAAATCTTTTAATTAAATCTACATTTCATAAGCTTTTCTTCCATACATTTAAGAGATCAACTAACAATACTGCTTTGGGGTGCGGGATATCTGCTACTTCGTAAAATCTACAAATTATTGAAAAATTTACTGATTTTGATCTTTAAATTTGAATTATCTATTGCAAATCATATCTTCGAAGTATTTGTATTATCCTGTTTTACTATATTTTGTATATTTTTATTTAATTCCTTCTCCACATCTGTTTGAATATTGTCAATGTTGTGAACTATACTGTCAGGCCACGTAAATAACTTTAATAATGGCTCTCCAATAAATTTTTTGTCCATCTGGTGAACTACACAGTCAGGCCACTTAAATAACTTTAATAATGGCTCTCCAATAAATATCCTACTTAATACTTCTGACAGTGAAAGGCTAATAGACAAAGGTGGTAATTGATTTCAAATCAGTTGAAATTCTGATATAATCTGAGCCCAATTGGTATGTCTACTTGAACAATACATACAGAAGAGTCTACACTCTCTTTCATTACTCTTTTGACAGGTTAGACTGAGGATGGTCTTTAGAAACGGTAGCATGTCATACTACTTCTCACACCAAAAATCTCCTTAATCAATCTTTACAGTTTACCAACATTCACAAAAAACTCTCTCAAGCAATTAACTGTTGTGGTTGTATTTGTGATTTCAATATGCTATAATTTAACATATTTTCACCAACATTCAATTGTGCCAAATATATAAGTTACACCAACTCTACTTCTGGTAATGATCCAAATAAATCTGCATCTATTAGATCAGTAAAGTCTTTGGTTTTATAGGATACATTTTATAACTTGAGCTACTGTTTCCTTCACCTTTTGACACAAATCACTTGTTCATAAAATCCATTTTATTTCCCTACATAAATAAGTAAAGTTAATCGCATGTCTAATACACTTTCTTATTCCAAAATGTCTGTAGCCTTTATTGAAATACCATACGCTATTGTTCACTGCTACTTGCAAAATAAATACCTTTCAGTGATTTGAATTTTCATTTACTCTCTGAAACAAAGTACTCTCCTGCAACAACCACTTGTTTTTATCCATTTCCAACAACATTCCTTGGTTTTAGGATGCAACAATAACTACAAATTGTTTATTGGACTTTACTCCTTCTTTTATCTTTCTAGCTAACAACCATATCTCGGTTGCTAGTATAGCATATTGACATAAAATTTACTCTAAAAATTACTCTATGACCTTCTATTGCAATCCCAATAGTATATCATGTACTACATTTAAAGATAAGTTAATATAATTGTTTTCTAATTAAAACTTTTGTAAAGATAGAAGTCACCTCATAAATCAGCTATGTAGCAGTCTACTTTCCATTAAAAATGCTGGAGCACGATGGTCAGTGTATATCACTACCTGTGAGCCCAACACTAATGTCTGAAATTTCTGTAAACTACAGTCAGTTGGTGGTTGCTTCACAGTAGTTACATAAGATATGTTCAAACCAAAAGGTAATACCTTACATTGGTAAGATTTACCCTCCAAAAGATTGCATTGTATGGTCTTCATTTAACATCTTATGGCACCTTCTGATATCCTACTGTTAGATCTGTTGAACCAACAAATTTAGCTTCTTCAAACTTTGGCAATTCTTTGATACTGAGGAGCCTGCCCAATTTAGTTCTGAGAGGTTTACTGGAAGTTAATGCATCCAAAACTAACTGAACATCTTCTACAGGCTTCTTAGCCACCAATACTTTATTATTATACACCATACACTTATACTATGATTATCAACCAAACTGTATTTCTTCCCTTACTGAAATTTGAAAACTCATTGGTATTGGGTAGGGTTTGCTAAAGAAAGGCTGATCTTCCTTTACTTTGAACTTACACACACATTTCTTAATCATCCTAGGTTTGTCTGAAAATACAGTTGCTTTAACAAAAACTTTCTAACTGGCTTATTTGTTCTTTGAATAAAATTTCAGACTCTTGCAATTTTAATTTTGCATTTTCCCATAATTGTTCTTGGGTTTGATCCTTCACTACAGTAACATTAGTCAAAGATACCAAATCAATGTATTTCACTGACAGTTTTTCCACCTTACAATTCCAAACGGAAGTCTTTTTCTGTTGAAATCCGATGATATTGTTCTCAACTGCAGAGGTAGTCGTAGTAATAGTTGTATGTGCATGAAAATTTGGTTGGGTCCATTTCAATAAAACTCATCATTTCTTCATGTTTTTGTAAGCTATGCCATTCCCTATTGTGTTCTGTGCAATGATGTGATTGTATTAAATGTCAGAAAAAGTTAATTGCAAGCCTGGTATTGTGTATATTATTTAGAAATTTTTATTCACATGTAAGATTATTTTAGGCAGCAAACTGCAGATAAGGCACTCCAGTTCCTTGTAGAGGTTGGCACAAAATAAAATAAAATAAAACAAAAAACCTGGTGTATATCTTTGATACCAACTGAAATGTATATTATTTATTGCATGGCACACACCTGTAAAAAAGTTTTGTTACTTGAGTTATGAACTTTAAGTTTTGAATCAAATATTAGTCACATAATAAGCCAATTATCACAGTCTACATCTACATCTACATCTACATGACTACTCTGCAATTCACATTAAGTGCTTGGCAGAGGGTTCATCGAACTACAATCATACTATCTCTCTACCATTCCACTCCCGAACAGCGCGCAGGAAAAACGAACACCTAAACCTTTCTGTTCGAGCTCTGATTTCTCTTATTTTATTTTGATGATCATTCCTACCTATGTAGGTTGGGCTCAACAAAATATTTTCACATTCGGAAGAGAAAGTTGGTGACTGAAATTTCGTAAATAGATCTTGCCGCAATGAAAAATGTCTTTGCTTTAATGACTTCCATCCCAACTCACGTATCATATCTGCCACACTCTCTCCCCTATTACATGATAATACAAAACAAGCTGCCCTTTTTTGCACCCTTTCAATGTCCTCCGTCAATCCCACCTGGTAAGGATCCCACACTGTGCAGCAATATTCTAACAGAGGACGAACGAGTGTAGTGTAAGCTGTCTCTTTAGTGGACTTGTTGCATCTTCTAAGTGTCCTGCCAATGAAACACAACCTTTGGCTCGCCTTCCCCACAATATTATCTATGTGGTCTTTCCAACTGAAGTTGTTCGTGATTTTAACACCCAGGTACTTAGTTGAATTGGCAGCCTTGAGAATTGTACCATTTATCGAGTAATCAAATGCCAACGGATTTCTTTTGGAACTCATGTGGATCACTTCACACTTTTTGTTATTTAGCGTCAACTGCCACCTGCCACACCATATAGCAATCTTATCTAAATCGCTTTGCAACTGATACTGGTCTTCGGATGACCTTACTAGAAGGTAAATTACAGCATCATCTGCGAACAACCTAAGGGAACTGCTCAGATTGTCACCCAGGTCATTTATATAGATCAGGAACAGCAGAGATCCCAGGACGCTTCCCTGGGGAACATCTGATATCACTTCAGTTTTACTCGATGATTTGCCGTCTATTACTACCAACTGCGACATTCCTGACAGGAAATCACAAATCCAGTTGCACAACTGAAATGATAATCCATAGGCCCGCAGCTTGATTAGAAGTCGCTTGTGAGGAATGGTGTCAAAAGCTTTCCGGAAATCCAGAAATACGGAATCAACCTGAGATCCCCTGTCGATAGCGGCCATTACTTTGTGCGAATAAAGAGCACAAGAACAATGTTTTCTGAAACCATGCTGATTACGTATCAATAGATCGTTCCCTTCAAGGTGATTCATAATGTTTGAATACAGTATATGCTCCAAAACCCTACTGCAAACCGACGTCAATGATATAGGTCTGTAGTTCGATGGATTACTCCTACTACCCTTCTTAAACACTGGTGCAACCTGCACAATTTTCCAATCTGTAGGTACAGATCTATCGGTGAGCGAGCGGTTATATATGATTGCTAAGTAGGGAGCTATTGTATCAGCATAATCTGAAAGGAACCTAATTGGTATAGAATATGGACCTGAAGACTTGCCCGTATCAAGCGATTTGGGTTGCTTCGCAACCCCTAAGGTATCTACTTCTAAGAAACTCATGCTAGCAGCTGTTCGTGTTCCAAATTCTGGAATATTCCATTTGTCTTCCCTGGTGAAGGAATTTCGGAAAACTGTGTTCAATAACTCCGCTTTAGCGGCACAGTCATCGGTAACAGTACCATCGGCACTGCGCAGCGAAGGTATTGACTGCTTGTGTACTTTACATACAACCAGAATTTCTTCAGATTTTCTACCAAATTTCGAGAAATGTTTCATTGTGGAACCTATTAAAGGCATCTCACATTGAAGTCCGTGCCAAATCTCGCGCGTCTGTAAATTTTAGCCAATCTTCGGGATTTCGCGTTCTTCTGAACTTCGTATGCTTTTTCCGTTGCCTCTGCAACAGCGTTCGGACCTGTTTTGTGTATCATGGGGGATCAGTTCCATCTCTTACCAATTTATGAGGTATGAATCTCTCAACTGCTGTTGCTACTATATCTTTGAATTTGAGCCACATCTCATCTACATTTGCATAGTTAGTTCGGAAGGAATGGAGATTGTCTCTTAGAAAGGCTTCTAGTGACACTTTATCCACTTTTTTAAATAAAATTATTTTGCGTTTGTTTCTGGTGGATTTGGAAGAAACGGTATTGAGCCTAGCTACAATGACCTTGTGATCACTAATCCCTGTATCAGTCATGATGCTCTCTATTAGCTCTGGATTGTTTGTGGCTAAGAGATCAAGTGTGTTTTCGCAAACATTTACAATTCGCGTGGGTTTGTGGACTAACTGCTTGAAATAATTTTTGGAGAAAGCATTTAGGACAATCTCGGAAGATGTTTTCTGCCTACCACTGGTTTTGAACAAGTATTTGTGCCAACATATCGAGGGAAGGTTGAAGTCCCCACCAACTATAACCGTATGAGTGGGGTATTTATTTGTTACGAGACTCAAATTTTCTCTGAACAGTTCAGCAACTATATCATCGGAGTCTGGGGGTCGGTAGAAGGAGCCAATTATTAATTTAGTTCGGCTGTTAAGTATAACCTCCACCCATACCAATTCGCACTGAGTATCTACTTCGACTTCACTACAAGATAAACCACTAGTGACAGACACAAACACTCCACCACCAATTCTGCCTAATCTATCTTTCCTGAACACCATCTGAGACTTCGTAAAAATATCTGCAGAACGTATTTCAGGCTTTAGCCAGCTTTCTGTACCTATAACAATTTCAGCTTCTGTGCTTTCTATTAGCGCTTGTAGCTCAGGGACTTTCCCAGCACAACTACATCAATTTACAACTACAATTCTGACTGTTCCTTGATCCAAGCACGTCCTGTATTTGCCATGCACCCTTTGAGATTGCAGCCCACCCCATACTTTCCCGAGGCCTTCTAACCTAAAAAACCGCCCAGTCCACGCCACACAGCCTCCGCTACCCGTGTAGCCGCCAGCTGAGTGTAGTGAACTCCTGACCTATTCAGCGGAACCCGAAACCCAAGTCAAGGAATCTGCAGCCAACATGGTCGCAAAACTGCCTGAGCCTCTGATTCAGACCCTCCACCCGGCTCTGCACCAAAGGTCCGCAGTCGTAAGCAAGACTGGCAGCCTTCACCAAATCAGATAGCCGCTGGAATCCAGAGAGAATTTCCTTAGATCCAAAGTGACACACATCATTAGTGCCGACATGTGCCACCACCTGCAGTTGGCTGCACCCTGTGCTCGTCATGGCATCCGGAAGGACCCTTTCCACATCAGGAATGACTCCACCCGGAATGCACACGGAGTGCACACTGGATTTCTTCCCCACCTTAGCCGCCATATCCCTAAGGGGCCCCATTACCCGCCTAACATTGGAGCTCCCAACTACCAATAAGCCCACCCTCTGTGATTGCCCGGACCTTGAAGGCTGAGAATGATCGTCTGAAACAGGGCAGGCAGCTGCATCTGGCTCAGCCAGAGACAGTGCCTGAAACCTGTTTGTCAGACGCACCGGGGAGGCTTTCTGATCAGCCTCCGGGGACGTCTTTCGCTGCCTGCCACACTTTGGAACGACCTCCCAATCAACCACAGGCGAGAGTTCAGCCCCACTGCAGGCAGCAACAGGGGCAAACACAGCAGCAGACCGATCTGGGGACAGACGGGACGAGGTTGACATCCCTGTGATACCCAAGTCCGGCTCCCCCCACAGTGGTGCCCATTGGCAACAGCCTCAAGCTGCGCGACCGAAGTCAGTGCCGCTTGCAGCTGTGAGCGAAGGGATGCCAACTCAGCCCTCATCCGAACACAACAATCAGAGTAGGGACGTTTTTCTTTGTTTTCCTTTACTGCTTGCAATATATATTCCAGTTAGCAGCAGTACAGGACGTAGGAAAAAATGTATTGAAGGCCAGTCATACAAAATTTCTAGGTGTACATGTTCAGGCAGAATAAGAGACTGAATTCACTAGTATATGCTGTTAGGATCCTCACTCAAAATACAAGCTCTCATCAATGCTGACAATGTATCATTGCAGTATACAGTTGCTACTTATGTACGGAATAATTTTTTTGGGGAATTCCACAAATACTACAAAAACATTTAAAATACAGACAAAGATTATTAGGGTGATAAAAAAAGCTAAATGTAAGGATTCCTGTAGACCCCTTTTTAAAACTCTGAAAATATTGCCACTGTCTTGCTTGTATATACATGAAATATTAATTTTCACAAAAGGGAGCATCTTCAAAAAGTAAAATCTCTTCAAACACAACTACGATATACGCACATATGAAACTAGACTAGACTTTATGCAAAACAGGAGTGTATCATTCTGAAGCTATGTTATATAACCATATGCCTTCTTACCTAAAATGCATACCAACATTAAATGCATTTAAAATAAAGTTAAAACAGTTCTTGCTTGACCACTGGTTCTATTCTTTGTCTTAGTTTATGGAACATCATAATAAGTAAACCTCCTTTACCAAATTTCACTACTTGTCAATTCATAATATAGTTTACATTGTGCTTATCATGTCATCTCACTTAATAACTGCTAGTATCACATGTAGACATACCTATGTGGTCACAAACAGGTGGTTGAAGTGCAATATACTGACCATAACAAAATCAGCTACTACTATTCAGGATATGAAAATGTGAAATATGGTGTCCCTCAAGGATCAGTATTAGGACCCATTCTGTTTCTCCTCTATGTCAATGATCTTATGTACAACAAGTATTGCCAAACTACCCTCCAATTTGCAGATGATACAAGCTTCCTTATTAGCGGTAAAACCGAAGAAAAACTTAAAGACTCCACTATCCAAACAATGAACAGTGTAGAACAGTGGTTCAGCTACAACAAGCTAATTATAAACTAAGAAAAGACAGTAGCACTGAACTTCTTTAATGTAAAAGGAAGACACCACCCAAACATAGAAATAGAACTTAGGGACAGAGTTCTTGAAAGTGTCGACAGCACTAAATTTCTGGGACTCTGGCTCCAGAACAACACAATATGGAAAGTACACATTGAATATCTGCAAAGAAAACTAAGTAAAACCTGTTACATGATACGGATCTTAAAAACTTGTTGCAGCAAAGCCAGCCTGTTAAATGTATACTACTCCTATGTGCATGCTGTAATTAAATATGGCATAATCTTCTGGGGCAATACAACAACAAATATTAAACTTTTCAGGATGCAAAAGAGAATACTAAGAATTATTGAAGGGGTAAACAATATGAAATCATGCAGACCCATATTCAAAAAACTGTCAGTTCTTCCTCTTCCTTGCATTTTTATCTACGAAACATCAGTTTTCATCAAACAATACATCAACAGACACCCAGATATCTTATTAAAAATTGAAGATATACATGCACACAATACAAGGCAAAAATCTGATCTTCATATGAAACAGGTGAGAACAACATTGTGCCAAAAAGGCACACTACATACTGGGATAAAGATTTTCAATAATCTACCTAACCATATTAAATCAATAGGTAAACTCTTTAGTTTTAAGGCTGATGTAAAGGCATATTTAATTGATCATTGCTTTTCCAGTCTGACAGAATGTAGAAAAGCCAAACAACAAAAATAAAGATGCATTATTAATATTCTACTTTGTATGTTGCCTGTAATGTTTATTATATGTATGGATCTTTGCTAAATTACTTCAATATCTAGTCCTTAGGATTGCAATACAAACTGTATTTTATCTTGTAAATACCTAACCATGTCCAATATCCTTGTATATATTCTATACATATAGGATTTCAAGGACTAAATAAATAAATAAACAGAAGCAACGTAGTACACCAACCTACATTATTATGCATTTTTATTATGTCAACAATGTAGTCAAAGTGACTACTGTATTGTAAACTAACTAGGTTTACCACTGTCCTATATCACATGTACAAACAATGTACGAAACTGATTCTTGGACCAATAAATAAATAAATGCTTATTTCTTAGTACAGACAGAAACTTTTATGATATTAAGGATATTTCACAACCAAAATCTAAATGAATATCCACTTCTATTCCCAAAATATCACCAAATATTGTTCTTTTACATTCATTCTTCTGTTTTACTCCGTCCTCCTCAAGTAAGCATTCATTGCAAAAATCAAATGTGTAAGTGCTACTGCTTTTTCTGTATGAGGGACAACTGTTCCACTGTTACCTCCTGGAGCCTGGTTTCTGGCCCAGAACATGCACTGTTTTCCAAAGGTGCTCTAAACAACCCAGTCTTTCAGTCCAATTATAGATAAAGATAATTAACTGTCAAAATCTAGATTTAGTTACATTTCTGTCTAAGGAAATAGACATGGAAATGACATTGTTCACTTTGCAGAGCATAGGTTGCAGATCAACAATGCCCAGAGTTGTTTGTTGGTAAAGACAATAATTAAAAAGTCGTACTCATCTTAATTATCTTAATGTCATCATAGCTGTTACTTCTTTTTCTCCTGTAATAAAACAGGGTGTGATTTCAGTCTGGAGTTACATTTCTGAAAAAAATTCAAGTCTGTGTAATTGAGGTGTCTTAATAGTGCATTCTTTAAACAACTGAGATAATAATTAACTTCTGTTCACACTTGCAAAAATATCTGAATAAATTTTAAATGAAACTGTTTTAAAATATCACTTCCATATATTCTGCATGATGAAATTCAGAACAAATCTTCGGTATGTTGAATTTCCATACATCTTCAATGCTTTACAAAATGTGTTACATTATTGCAAGGGGACAAATCTCAGACTTGTCTTCCACATTTGTCCACCGTCAATTCAATTCAATCTCTTTATTCAACCATTAACAATATAGCGGGTGATTAAAAATTCAATATAAATTTGAAAACTGCATAAATCACGGAATAATGTAGATAGAGAGGTAAAAAAAAAAACAGGTTCACAAAAGAGGTCCGACAGATGGTGCTGGACAGCAAACCGTCAGTGACTGCGCATGACAATCGTAATGCTTGGCCTCCCAGGTCCCCAGTGTTGTGACAGTGCCACCACGACAGTACGCGCAAATGGCGATAGAGGCGCTTCGCAACTCGGCTGAGCGCGGGAGCGCCACCTAGCTACGAACGGCGCCGGCCGCATGTCACGGCATGGCAGTTGAATAAGAGGTACTGAGTTGTTATCATGTAACCAGCTATTGTTTCTAAGTGAGTGTGTTTGAATATCCATGCAATTATTGGTGATTAAAGGTTATAACACTTTTTGGCGATGAGGATGGGATATTTTCACTGTGTTGTGGATTTGTGTGTTCGTGACGGGGCAGACATGGAACAGCTTATGCAAGCACTCATTGAACAACAAACACAGTTGACGGCTGCTATTCAGGCATTGTCGACGTCACTTACTCATCGTCTGGCTTCCTCTTCTCCGCCTCCATTCCCTCCTTACGACGAGGCCGCTGAAGACTGGGAGGATTATGAGAAGCATTTGCGGCAACACTTCTTGGCTTTTGGCGTTGTCAACGCTCCTATGTGTAAGTCGTTATTTCTATCTTGGATTTCCCCATGGATCTATCAGCTGCTATCTCAGTTAGCCCCTCTGCGGGAACCTGCCTCTCTGTCCTTCCAAGAAATGTGTGATTTATTGTCTAACTATTACCGAAAAAACACCCATGTCATTGCCGCCCACGTGGCGTTCTACCGGTGTTGTACACAGCCCCATCAATCTTACCGGGCTTGGGCAGCGGAACTACACGGTCTGAGTAGGAAATGTCAGTTTGTCACGGACACTCATCATGAGTCTTATGCTGATTCAGTGGTTAGGGATGCTATTCTACGGCTTGCTCCTGATAAAGAAGTTCGGCAACGTGCCCTACAACTGCCAAACCCGTTGTTGTCAGAAGTTCTAAGCATCGCTCAATCCTTTGAAGTGTCTCACGTTGCTGGCGCACAAATAGACGCGTGGTGTGATGTAGGCGCTGTACAGTCAACTTTTGACACGGACAATTTGCCTGTTTCACAGGAGAACAAAGATGTGATGGCGGTTCACTCGCGTAAACAACGTCGCGTTGGGCCACAACACTCGCAGTGACAACAGCAACCACAGAAGCAGGTTCATTCCGCACTTCCTTCGTGTCCACGTTGTTTCATACAGCATGACAGGGCCGCGTGTCCAAAACGTTGGGCCACGTGTAATTCATGTCGGAAAAAAAGCCACATTGCTTCTGTGTGTCAGTCCCCTAAAGTTCCTGTCGACGAGGACGAGGCATCGGACATGGATGTTAACTGTGTGCTTTCTCAAACAAATAAGTTGTTTGTTACTGTTCGTGTTCTGGATAAAGACATTCGCATGCAAGTGGACACTGGCTCTGCAGTAACTCTCATTAATTCTCGCATGTATTTGGAGTTGGGCTCCCCTCCCTTGTCTCCAGTTACGCGAAATCTGAGAACTTATAATAAACAGAAAATTCCTATCATTGGCCAGTTTGATGCTTCCACTGCCTACAAGTCTGTTGTTAGGCCCCTCACGTTTTATATGGTGGATCATGCGGGCACTGAAAACCTGTTCGGTTATGATGCTTTCCAGTTGTTTGGGTTCTCCGTTGATGATGATGTGCACCTCATATCTGAGGATATTCCGTATCAACAGCTGGATGGATTGTGTTCTGAATTTTTGTCCGTGTTCTCTGCTGGTCTGGGTCGTGCCAAGGATTTTGAAGCCCACATTACTCTTAAACCTACAGCTCGCCCTAAGTTTTTCCGGGCACACCCTATTCCGGTGGCGTTGCGTGCACCTGTCAAGGCTGAGATAGACAGGTTAACAGCTTCAGGGATTCTCCTTCCTGTTACCTCCAGCAAATGGGCATCGCCAATCGTGGTGGTTTCTAAACCAAATGGGAGTCTGCGATTGTGTGGTGATTTTAAAGCCACTGTCAACGCTCAGAGCCTCATTGACACTTATACTCTTCCCCGTCCTGAGGAGTTATTTACCAAGCTCGCCGGGGGCCAGTTCTTTTCCAAACTTGACTTATCAGAGGCGTACCATCAGTTGCCATTGGATGCTTCTTCCAAGGAATTTCTCGTCATCAACACTCCTTGTGGGTTGTATCAGTATCAGCGGTTACCATTTGGTGTCACTAGCACGCCGTCCACTTTTCAGCGGTTTTTGGAACAGCTCACGGCTTCCGTTCCCAGCTGCATAAACTATCTGGATGACATTGTTGTCACAGGGGCCTCCAGTGAGGAACACCTTCGCAATTTGCATTCACTGTTTCGGGTTTTGCATTCGGCTGGGTTGAGGTGCAATCTGGACAAGTCACAGTTGTTCCAACCCTCCATTGTGTATCTTGGTTTCCACTTGTCCCACGAGGGTATACGTCCTCTATGTCAGCACGTTGCGGCCATTAACGCTCTACCCCGGCCGTCTACGGTCAAAGAACTTCAGGCGTTTCTAGGCAAGATTGCTTAGTATCACAAATTCATTCCCTCTGCGGCGGCGGTAGCTCATCCTCTGCATCAGCTGTTACGAAAAAACGTCCCTTTCTGTTGGTCTGACGAGTGTGAGCAGGCTTTTGTCTGCCTGAAGGCTCATTTGCAGTCGGTGCCTTGTCTTGCCACATTCCGTCCGGGTCAGCACTTGGTTCTGGTGACTGACGCGTCACAGTATGGCCTAGGGGCTGTTCTTGCCTATCGGTATGAGGATGGGTCGGAACGACCCATCGCCTATGCTTCCAAGACCCTCAACGATGCACAACAGCGTTACTCTCAAATCAAAAAGGAGGCACTTGCTATCATTTATGCTGTAAAAAAGTTCAGCGTTTTTTTGTATGGTTCTAAGTTTCACCTCATCACCGACCACAAGCCGCTGGTCTCTCTGTTCAGCCCATCGGCGTCGCTTCTGGATAAGGCAGCTCACCACCTGCAACATGGGCCTTATACTTCTCTCGTTTTCACTATGAGATTCACTATTGCCCCACGGCCCAGCATGCCAACGCTGACGCATTGTCGCAATTGCCGATGGGCCCTGACCCGGTTTTCGATCGTGATGAACTACTCTGTTTCCACATTGATGAGGAAGAACGTCTTGCGGTCGAGGGTTTTCCACTTACAGGTTCGCAGGTCGTGTCGGCTACTGCGCGGGACCCGGTCCTGCGTCAGGTGATCAGTTTTGTTCAATGCGGTTGGCCGGACAGGACCCAGGGCTGGGCATCGGATCCCCTTCGCAACTACCATGCCTTGCGCCTTCGTCTGTCTGTTCGTGATGGTGGTGTTCTTCTGGCCACGGATGGCGCATCTCCACGGGTCGTGGTGCCAGCCTCTCTTCGCAAAGATGTTATCAAACTGTTGCATGTAGGCCATTAGGGTATTTCTCGGACTAAGTCCCTGGCCCGCAGGCACGTTTATTGGCCTGGTATTGATTCGGACATCGCCCACATGGTTGCTGTGTGTGGTCAGTGTGCTCAACAACTGTCTGCACCTCATACAATGCTCTCTCCGTGGTCTGATCCGGCGCAGCCATGGGAACGGGTGCACGCTGACTTTGCCGGCCCCTTCCTCGGTACTTATTGGCTACTGTTGATTGACGCCTTCTAGAAGTTTCCGTTTGTTGTTCGGTGTCCGTCGCCCACCACTGCAGCAACGACGCTGGCTTTGTCCAAAATCTTTGCGCTAGAAGGTCTTCCGTCCACGATCGTCACGGACAATGGCCCTCAGTTCTCTTCGCAGGCCTTCCATGATTTTTGTACTGGACAAGGGATTCATCATGTTACAGCACCACCCTTCCATCCGCAATCGAATGGGGAGGTCGAGCGCCTTGTCCGCACTTTCAAAAGCCAGATGAAAAAATTCCTTAGTGATTTTTCCACAGATGATGCTCTGCTGCAATTTCTGAGTTCTTATCGCTTCACGCCTCTGGGTGATTGCAGCCCTGCTGAACTCTTGCATGGCCACCAACCGCGCACTCTACTGCACCTGCTTCACCCTGTCAGGCCTTGTGCTGTGTCCCCTAGTGCGGAAAAATACTCATTGGGCGCTGACGTGTGGGCACGAGGGTATGGATATCGCCCTAAATGGATTCCAGGGATGGTCAAGGCTCTTCGCGGTCGCCGGCTTTGTGAAATACGTACAGACGACGGCATGGTTGTTCGCCATTACGATCAGATGCGCCCATGAGTGGTGGCCACACTGGTGCCACCGCCCCTTCCTTCACCTCCACCAGCCCGAGAAGCCAGTCCTGTCGCTGCTGCCAATCTACCGTACGTGTTATGCAGCCGCCGTCGCTACCGTTTCCGAGTACGCCGGAACCGGCCCCAGTCGCGACGCCGCCTTCTCCGGGACCCATCTCGTTGGAGCACACCCCCAGGTCCACGACACATATGGATGCTGCTCCAGAGTTTTCACCCATCATCTCGTCCAGGAGCCACGTTCCACGCACGAGTTTCTGTCCTGGACATTTTCGACCATACTCTCGTGTCTCTCCGCGGGATCTTCTCGGGGCCTCACAAGAGGCCATGGATGTCTCCGCACTGTCCATGTCTCCAAGGAAGTGAGTGTTTTTTTTTTCAAGGGGGAAAAGTGTTGTGACAGTGCCATGACATTTAACAGTGCCACCACGACAGTACGAGCAAACGGCGATAGAGGCGCTCCGTAACTCGGCTGAGCGCGGGAGCACCACCTAGCTACGAACGGCGCCGGCCGCATGTCACGGCACGGCAGTCAAATAAGAGATACTGAGTTCTTATCATGTAACCAGTTATTGTTTCTAAGTGAGTGTGTTTGAATATCCATGCAATTATTGGTGATTAAAGGTTATAACACCCAGACCTCAGTCCGTGCGATTATTGGCTTTGGGGTTACCTGAAGTCGCAAGTGTATCGTGATCGACCGACATCTCCAGGGATGCTGAAAGACAACATCCGATGCCAATGCCTCAGCATAACTCCAGACATGCTTTACAGTGCTGCTCACAACATTATTCCTCGACTACAGCTATTGTTGAGGAATGATGGTGGACATAATGAGCATTTCCTGTAAAGAACATCATCTTTGCTTTGTCTTACTTTGTTATGCTAATTATTGCTATTTGGATCAGATGAAGCGCTGTCTGTCAGACATTTTTTGAACTTTTGTATTTTTTTGGTTCTAATAAAATCCCATGTCATTCCAAGCATGTGTGTCAATTTGTACATCTCTATCTACATTATTCAATGATTTATTCAGTTTTCAAATTTATACTGACATTTTGATCACCCGATACTTTGTATGGATGTAGTCAGTTACAATATAATTTCTTATATTTAATTTGTTTCAAAAACTTGGATAATAAAACAAATATTTTGTATCAGTATATATAAATAATATTACTTTTCCATATTCAGATATTCTTCAATGTTATAAAAACTATGTGTTAGTAAAAGTTGTTTAAGATCTACCTTGAGTTTATGAAATTATTTAATTTTCTTTATTGTAGCAGGCAATGCACTAAAAAGTATTTTGGGCTGGCAGTTTACACTTTTTTGGTAGAGCACTCCTTTGTGTGTGTGTCTGTGAAAATCATCTCTGTTCCTTGTTTCACGGTTATGATCCTGATTATTTAATATCGAAAATTCCTGGTGAGTTTTCAGAAAGCAGAACCATTCATAGATGTATAATCTAGGAAGAGTCATTATTTTAAATTCTTTAAATATTTCCCTGCATGACATTCTACAGGGAACCCCTTTCATTATTCTAATAGCCCTTCTTTGAATTCTGCAAGCTTGTTTTGCCATACCTGTATTTGCCAAAAAGATCACACTATATCTAAGCAAACTATTCATGTAAGCATAATAGGCACACAGCAATGATTCAGTGTTGCAACATTCCTGAAGCATTCTTAGCACATATCCGCATTTACTTAGTTTTTTACTCAAAACTTCTAGATACTTTTCCCATCCCAAGTGCTCATTCACCCATATACCTAGGAATTTTATGCATGGAGCTTGTGCAATAACATAGTTCCCTAACCCAGCTTTTACTCTTCTTCTAGCTTTACTTTTAATATTACTGAAATTCATCAATACCATTTTATCCCTATTTATGATCCAAGTATTATCCCTAAACCATTTTCCTTCTCATTAATTGCCCTAGAGACACTCTGTTGTAGATTGTCCTCAGTGTGTCCTTTTATAAACTGTCAGATGGTTTGGCAAATCATTTATATACACCAAGAACAACAGAGGGCCTAACACAGAACCCTGGGGAACTCCATAGCTAGTTTTCTTGATATCTGAAAGATACCCTTTGCCTTCATGACATATTTGTACTTTCTGTTGTCTATCAGAGAGATAAGACTTGAACCATTTGAAGGAAAGTCCGCGGTCCCCATAACATTCTAGTTCTATAATCAATAAGTCATGGCTGATTAGATCAAATGCTTTAGATAAATCTAAGAATATCCCACAGTAATCCAAGGCATTTAGGACCATTTTCATGAATTTGATGACTGCCATTTCTGTGGATCTGTTCTTTCTAAATCCATTTTGTGCATTAGTCAATATTTTATTTTTATTCAGGAAGTCAGCTAGCCTTATATATATTATTCTTGCAGTTACTTTAGAGAAACCTGATAACAATGACACAGGCCTATAATTATTTATGCCAGCTGTACTATCCTTTTTGTAAAGTAGCTTTATTGTGGAGAGTTTTAGTTTTGATGGGAACACCCCTGTTCTGAAAGAAATATTAATAATGTCAGTTAGGTGAGTATCTCTACTGGTAGAACTATTGGTAGAACTATGTTTGATTACCTTGTCTGGAATTCCATCAATACCACAAGACATTTCATTTTTTAGTTTATTAATAGCATTTTTAACTTCACATTCTGTTACTGGGTACTGAAACATTGTCTTTTCACAAGTTGGTACTTTTATGTTTTTGTTGTTTGAATTGCACAGACTTTTAATTAGGTTTGGTGCTACGTTCACATAATGTTCATTTGTTGGTCACTGAATATATTGGCTATCTGTTGAGCATCTTCTATCACTTTACTGTCAATTTTATTTTGAAAGTATGGGTCTTGGTTTTACATTTTCCTATGCTATTGTTTATAATCTTCCAAATCGATTTTGATTTATTGCTTCCCTTGTTAATGTATGAATCATTGCTTAGCATTTTTGCTGCCTGTAAAATTTTCCTATAGGTCCTTCTGTATTTCCTATAGTATGGTTTTATTGTTGTGTTTATTTTAGCATATGTGCTTTAAGGGTGACTGTTGATTTTTTAATCCCTTGTGTTACCCATGTGTTTGTCTTCTCACTAACTTTAATTCTTTTTAACAGGAATGCTACATCGTAGCAATATTTATAATCAGTGAGAAAACTCTCATACTTTTTGTCTACATCATTTATTTTATTTTATTTATTGTATTTTTTTGCATGGAGGCACCAACTGGTGTCTTTTGCAAACGTCATAGCATTTTTTTACAAGTTTAGTACAGTCATATATACATACGTGATTACATATACATCATACAAATGTACCCTTGTACCTAATAAGACACAATATTGGGTGTTACATCGTACCTATTACAAATATTCAGATTTTACACAAAAATATATATATATATATATATATATATATATATATATATATATATATATATATATATATATATATATATATATATATATATATATAAAAAAAATAGGGGAAACATTCCACGTGGGAAAAATATATTTAAAAACAAAAGATGATGTGACTTACCATACGAAAGCGCTGGCAGGTCGATAGAAACACAAACAGACACATACATACACACAAAATTCTAGCTTTCGCAACCAATGGTTGCTTCGTCAGGAAAGAGGGAAGGAGACGGAAAGATGAAAGGATGTGGGTTTTAAGGGAGAGGGTAAGGAGTCATTCCAATACCGGGAGCGGAAAGACTTACCTTAGGGGGAAAAAAGGACAGCTATACACTCGCACACACACACATATCCATCCGCACATATGTATATGTATATGTTCGGATGGATATGTGTGTGTGTGCGAGTGTATACCTGTGTATACCAGCGCTTTCATATCGTGTATATATATATATATCACACAAACATACACACAAAATTCTAGCTTTCACAACCAACGGTTGCTTCGTCAGGAAAGAGGGAAGGAGAACCCACATCCTTTCATCTTTCCCTCTCCTTCCCTCTTTCCTGACGAAGCAACCGTTGGTTGCGAAAGCTAGAATTTTGTGTGTATGTTTGTGTGTCTATCGACCTGCCAGCGCTTTCGTTTGGTAAGTCACATCATCTTTGTTTTTAGATATATTTTTCCCACCTGGAATGTTTCCCCAAACTCTTTGCCTTTACAAATGTCTGCTTGTGTCTGTGTATGTGTGGATGGATAGGTGTGTGTGTGCGAGTGTATACCTGTCCTTTTTTCCCCCTAAGGTAAGTCTTTCCGCTCCCGGGATTGGAATGACTCCTTACCCTCTCCCTTAAAACCCACATCCTTTCGTCTTTCCCTCTCCTTCCCTCTTTCCTGATGATGCAACAGTTTGTTGCGAAAGCTTGAATTTCGTGTGTATGTATGTGTTTGTTTGTGTGTCTATCGACCTGCCAGCACTTTCGTTTGGTAAGTCACATCATCTGTGTTTTTTTATATATATATATATATGGGAAACATTCCACGTGGGAAAAATATATCTAAAAACACAGATGATGTGACTTACCGAACGAAAGTGCTGGCAGGTCAATAGACACACAAACAAACACAAACATACACATGAAATTCAAGCTTTTGCAACAAACTGTTGCCTCATCAGGAAAGAGGGAAGGAGAGGGAAAGACAAAAGGATGTGGGTTTTAAGGGAGAGGGTAAGGAGTCATTGCAATCCCGGGAGCGGAAAGACTTACCTTAGGGGGAAAGAAGGGGTATACACTCGCACACACACACATATCCATCCGCACATACACAGACACAAGCCATGATTAGGTGGGTGAGGGCAATGGAATGTTCAGTTTGGAACTGGTATAGGGACTGATAGAAAGAAGGATTACAGCCAGAGATGGGAACTTTAAGTGTGAGGACTTTGGGGGTAATGCCAAATGTCAGACAAGCCTGAGAAAATAAAATATGGGAGTGTAATCTGGCTAGGGCGAAGGCATGTTTGTGGAGGGAATGTAAATAAAACTTAATGGGGTTGTTGTGGGGATGTTGTGAGGGTGACATGGTATTAGAAGGTGGAAAGTGTAACATGAGGCTGAAATGAAAATGAAAATAAAAATATATGGCGAGAGATAAGGTGAACTAGAAAGCAACTGGAGATCTTGTGTGAAAAAAGGCGAAAAGGTGTTGGTTATAGCTGGGCTATGTTGATCCTGTGGTGAACTTGGGTTGGTAAACAACGATGTGCACAAAGGTTATGTGATTGTGTTGCCGCCAAAACACGTTAAAGGGTGGAGCAATTCGGGAAAATTTCGAAAAAACTGCGTGTAAATGTATTAAAAGGAGTGGTTTTGTGGTGGCAGATTGTGAAAATGAGGCTAACAATTGTCTGACGAAGAAATAATGACGTTAAAACCTGTGGGAAGCGGCTAAAAAAGATCAGTGATGTGGGAAAAACGGAAATGGAAAGAAAGAGAAAGTTATTGGAACTAGCCGAAATGGCTGTTCAATAGCTGAAAGGAACTGTTTGTGAACTGGAAACGGTGGATTTTGTAGCAGCAGTATTGTTGAAAGCGGAAGAAAAAAAAATTTTTTGTTATGGTTTGGAAGTGGGTTACGTATTATTGAGTATATATAGGCGGGATAAAATTGTATGGTAGATTCGGTAAAGAGGAGAAGGTGAATACAAAGTGAAACTACTTGCAAAAACAGAAAGAGAAAATAAGATGACAGGAAAGGTTTCGAAATGCAACAGTGACAATAACAAAATTGTTGGGTTCAAATTAATGATATGAATATAATAGAGGGAAACGTTCCACGTGGGAAAAATATATCTAAAAACACAGATGATGTGACTTACTGAACGAAAGTGCTGGCAGGTCGATAGACACACAAACATACACATGAAATTCAAGCTTTCGCAACAAACTGTTGCCTCATCAGGAAAGAGGGAAGGAGAGGGAAAGACGAAAGGATGTGGGTTTTAAGGGAGAGGGTAAGGAGTCATTCCAATCCCGGGAGCGAAAAGACTTACCTCAGGGGGAAGAAGGGGTATAGACTCGCGCACACACACACACACACACATCTTCATCCGCACATACACAGACACATATTGTGATTTACACAGTGTCTTTCTAAGACTACACTTGATTTGCTATTTTTTGCAATGTTTGTATCATCAGCAAACAAAACGAGCTTGGCATCTGGTAATGTTACTGATGAAAGGTCATTGATATACACAAGAAAAGGTAAGGGCCCCAAAATGGAACCTTGTGGGACCCCACATGTAATTAGTTCCCAGTTGGATGATGCCTGATAGCTTGATACATGTCTCTTTCCTTATAACACCCTTTGTTTCCTGCCACAGATATAAGATTTGAATCATTTTTCAGCATTTCCTGTTACACTACAATATTCTAATTTATTTGAAAGGATATTGTGATTTACACAGTCAAGTGCCTTTGACAGATCACAAAATATACCAGTTGCCTGCAATTTTTTGTCTAATGAATTAAGCACATTTTCACTGTGAGTGTAGATAGCCTTCTCAATATCAGAACCCTTTAGAAATCCAAACTGTGTACATTACTTTTTCTAAAAGTTTTCAGGATGCTGGCAACAGTGAAATTGGACGGAAATTTGATGCTATTTCTTTATCTCCCTTCTTAAGCAGTGGCTAAACTTCAGCACATTTCAACCATTCAGGAAACATTTCACTGATAAACGACTGGTTGAACAGAAAGCATTACATTTTTATACTGTTTGCAAATTGTTTCAAAATACTTGTTAGCTTTGGTTATTTCTCTATTTACACAAGATGTTTCAATTAAATCGTAATGATAAGGTATTTTAAATAATATAACACTCATGTTTGTTAACTTTTCCAAGTGTTGTCTGCAGAGCTGCTGTTGCTGCAGCTGTTTCATTACAGTGTACATAAGAACTGCAAAGTCACTCCTTGACAATACTCAAAACAAACTTCCTTCCTACTCAGCACCCACTCTCTATACAAATAAACTTCAGAGAGTAACATGATGCAAAGACACAGTTATTACATTTCATCATATCACAGACTTTCATTAAGGTTAGAACAGTTCAACTGTAATGACATTTACATATAAATTGTTATTTAGCTTTTGAGCACATTTTGTAAAATATAATTTGTTAAGTAATTTCTAAATATATTTTTTATAACAGATTTCTTAATAATATGTGTTTGCTGAAAATGAGTTTAGTTATCTGGTATAGTAGGCAAAACAGATAATGTGAGATAATTAATGTTTTCAGATAACTGGTGAAAATATATATGAAAGAACTTTCAAAACACAAAGGAAATAATGTAACATGAGAAATGAAACTTCAAATATAGGTCTCTAAACATCAAAATGGTTCCAAAAACCCACAGAGAGAAAATATGTTTTGTAAATGATAAGGAATACCACAAAGCCTAGTATTATATCGAGATGTTCATTAAACACAGCTGTATCATTATCTACCATTATACAGGTGTTACCGTAGGTTCATTTCAGTACACAAATGATCGGTCAGCAGGTCTATTCAGACACACACTGTGCTCATTCTTAGAGTTACATACCTTACTTCTTTCTCTGCTTTGGTTACTCATCGGTCTAATGGACACACGCTTTGCTCATTCTTAGAGCTACATAACTTATTTCTGATTGTTTGGCATTGGGCCAGATGAGATTTAAAGCATAAAGGTGGAAGAGATGATAGTCCACAAGAAAGAGATTACTGACAGAACAACATGCGTGACTTAATAAGAGAGAAAAGGCTAAGTGTATTGCATCTGACCGAGGTGGGAGGCACAGGGGGGAGGGGGGGGGCAAGCAATAGACAGGATAGAAAATCAAAGATGCAGAAAATTAAAAATGGGTTGAAGAAAGGAATAGTTACTCTGAAGAAATGCTGAGAGCGAAGAAATTAAGGTAAATTAAGGCCAGGCGGGTGGCTAGAACAAAGGACATGCCGTAGCACCAGTTCCCACCTGCAGAGTTCTGAGAAATGTGTGTGGTTGAAGAATCCAGATGGCATGTGTAGTGAAACAGGCAATGAGATCGCAACTGTCATACTGTAGAGCATGCTTTGCAACTGGATATTGTGTGTTGCCAGCATACAACCTTTGTCTATTCTCATTCATCTTAACTGATAACTTGGTGATGGTCAGGCCAATGTAAAAGGCTGAAAAGTGTTTACATTACAACTGGTATAAGACATGTGTCATTTCACAGGTGGCTCTCTCTTTGATAGTATGTGTTTTGACCATCACCAAGTTATCAGTTGGATGAATGTGCATAGCCAAAAGATGTATTCTGGCAACACACAATATCCTGTTGCACAACATGTTCTACAAAAAGACAGTCATGACCTCAGTGCCTGTTTCATCATACGTGCCATCTGGATTTCTCAGAACTCTGCAGGTGGGAACTGGTGCTGCAAAATGTCCTTTGTTCTCGCACCCAACTGGCCTTAATTTCTTCACTCTCAGCATTTCCTCAGAGTTCCTGTTCCTTTCTTCAACTCATTTTAATTTTCTACATGTGTGATTTTCTGACCTGTCTATTTTTCACTGCCCCCTCACACCTCTATCACATACGATGCACTCTGCTTTTCTCTCTTATTAACTCATGCATGATGTTTTGTCAGTAATTTCTTTCTTGGACATTACCCTATCTTCCACCTTTACACTCTCAGGTTTTCAAATCTTGTGTGGTGCAGTCCCCAACAGTCTTTCCTTCTCATCACATCAAGTAATTCTCCCCTGACCTGTGGTCCTGGGTGACTCTACCCTTTTTCCTAAACCGCACCAGTCCTTTTTCTTCACTGCTCTTCCTTCCTCTTCAATCTTTTCTTACATGGTAAGGCAATCAACAAACCAACACTTTTGTTGAGTGAGTTTCCGTTATAGGTCATCTAAGAATGTGGACATTACTATATACCATTCAGTATACTTTATATAAGCACAGAAACTACTATTATAATGTCTAGGAGGTAATAACTCAAGTGCTAACTTTCCTGTGGGTTCAATGACAAATACTTCTTAAATTTTTCTTGTAACTTATTCCAAGAAGAAAATTCCTCAGAGTGAGCTGTTTCCCATTCAGCAGAACCCTTTCTGAATAACTAGGGACAGAATCAATGTTTTTTAGACTAACTCCAACTCTTCGGCAGTGGTTTAAAAAATACCCTGGAGAAATATGCAGGATGACCATCAACTTCATTTTCTTTTTCTTGTGCCTTTGTCATGTGCATGGTTATTTTAGGGGGCGGACAGCATGCTCTTCTTCTTGCCAGCCAGTTACTCTCCTGAGATGGAATGTGTGTATCCTAACTGTGTTTGTGAAGTATTATTTGTGTGGTAGTGAGTGAAAATGTTTCAAAA
Source organism: Schistocerca piceifrons (assembly GCF_021461385.2). Taxonomy (NCBI): domain Eukaryota; kingdom Metazoa; phylum Arthropoda; class Insecta; order Orthoptera; family Acrididae; genus Schistocerca; species Schistocerca piceifrons. The sequence goes on along the minus strand of NC_060140.1, from coordinate 736,073,188 downwards.
TGATTCGAGAACATGTAACTGAGGCAACACTTGGGTATCAGCCCAGTATTCATCCAGTGGGATATGGTAAACTGCCTAAAAACCCCATGTATGTTGGTCAGCACACTGATCCTTATTGCTAATCCACCAGACAGATTCGATCTGTGGCTTCCACCACTTCCTGTTCCGGAAGTTAACATACTCAGCTGTCTAGGCTGATAGGATGAACATCATTTTCAGGTTCTCAATTTTGAAAATAGTTTAGAAAAGCTTGCCCACTCTTCTTAATGGAGTGCCTTCTGTATGGAAAGCACATTGTTATTATTTTTTGTTTTATTAATCTTGGCTTTCACTTTTATTAATTTGTCCAAGAACATTTGAAATTCTGCCTCTGTTCTATCTGTCTCAGCTGATGAATGAGGCATACTGAAAAATGACTCAATATTTTCCTGATCTTTTTGTTCAATTATATCACCCAGGCACTTCTCCAACGTTGTAAGAGTATATCTTGACACTGAAGTTAATTCTGAATCTTTATTTTACTCTAAAACTTTTAGTCAGATTGTAGTGTCCAAAGTCTGTTGATGTAGCTCAGTAAATATATTTTCAGTAACTTCTTTAATCAGTTTTAAATCTTTACTTCTGTCTCTAAAATGCTCATAAACATCATTTGTCAGCAACTCACACACCCAGAGTGTATATAATAACATTTAATTCTGCTTTTAAATCAGCAGTAGTAATATCTATTTTATCATTAGCTGTATCTAGCTATTCATTTGGTTTATATAATTCTGATTTCAAATCCAGTAGTAATATCTATTGTACCATTAGCTGTATCTAACTTTTCATTAGGTTTATCACTTTGGGTCCTTATGTTGGCATTTAGTTCAGTCTTTAACTCATGAACCTGAGCTTCTAAATAGCAATGTCTTGTACTAATGGCCCTATTCTAGCATTTATTGCAGATAAAGCTTTGAGTATTTCCTACATCTTCCTAGTCAATACAGGCATACAATTAAAAGTTTATAGTCAATTTTGTCATACCAACATCTGTCAAAATCGTTTGAATGCCTTGTCCACTTCAACTACACCGCACACACCATCACCAAATAAATAAATAAAATGGGAATATTGAAGAATGGGATAAAACCCATCAGCTTTGACCAACAACATCACAAGTTGAAACTTCCTGGCAGATTAAAACTGTGTGCCGGACCGAGACTTGAACTCGGGACCTTTGCCTTTCACGGGCAAGTGCTCTACCAACTGAGCTACCCAAGCATGACTCACGCCCCATCCTCACAGCTTTACTTCTGCCAGTACCTTGTCTCCCACCTTCCAAACTTTACAGAAGCTCTCCTGCGAACCTTACACAACTATCACTCCTGAAAGAAAGGATATTGCGGAGACATGGCTTACCCACAGCCTGGGGGATGTTTCCAGAATAAGGAAACATTCATTCTGGAAACATCCCCCAGTCTGTGGCTAACCCATGTCTCCGCAATATCGTTTCTTTCAGGAGTGCTAGTTGTGCAAGGTTCGCAGGAGAGCTTCTGTAAAGTTTGGAATGTAGGAGACGAGATACTGGCAGAAGTAAAGCTGTGAGGACGGGGCGTGAGTTGTGCTTGGGTAGCTCAGTTGGTAGAGCACTTGCTCGCGAAAGGCAAAGGTCCTGAGTTCAAGTCTCGGTCCGGCACACAGTTTTAATCTGCCAGGAAGTTTCATACCAGCGCACACTCCACTGCAGAGTCAAAATCTCATTCTGGAAACATCACAAATAACCACAGACGATGCATTGGAAAGACCTAAATGATTAAATGAATGTTGAGAAACAAATGATTGTAGTATGGAGAAAAAAGACTGTGGACATAGATCATGTACATCTATATACTATTCTTCAGTTGACCTATATAGGTCAACTGAAGGATAGGACACCAGTGACAGCAAAAGCAAAAAAAAAAAAAAAAAAAAGAAAGTGATACATGTAACATTGGCATGGAGCACCTCAGTTGACATATATATATAAATTTTATGTATGTCGGTTTTTTCATCTTTGCTAGTACTAGTATCAGCTGAAGCATACGATACTAGTAGTAGTGAAAGTGAAAAAAGTGACAAAGATAAAATTTATATCCTGTACTTCAGTTGACCTATATAGGTCAACTGAAGAATGGTATACTAGTAGTAGTGGAGAGAAAAAATAGTGACAAATGTAAAATTTGTATCCTGTACTTAAGTTGACCTATACAGGCCAAATGAAGAATAGGATACTAGTACTAGTGAAAACAATAAAAAGCGGCCAAAGTAAATTTTATATCCTGTATTTCAGTTGACCTGTATAGATCAACTGAAGAATAGGATACTACTACTAGTGAAGGCAAAAAAAGTGGCAAGTAAAATTTGTATCCTGTTCTTCAGTTGACAACTGAGGTACAGGATACCAGTGTTAAGTACATCAGTTTTTTTTTACTCTTACAAGTACTTGTATCCTGTTCTTGAGTTGACCTACATAGCACAAGATACGAATCAATTGCAGAAGTAACTGCAATTGGAATGACTCATTATGAGACAAACGTATAATTCGAAATGTACACAAATGATTTAAAATTACTACAAGTGCAAAAAGTGTATTCAATATCTCTCTTTTAATAGCATATTCATTTATTTCTATTTATAATTATGATGCTTCTTACCACAGAAGATAATCAGTTTATTATCTATGGCTCAAAAATAAGCAAATTAATATCTATGATTAAAATATGATGTCATTGGTCAAAGCCAACGAGTTGTATCTCATTCTTCAGTTTTCCTCAAAAATTCAACTTGGCTTTAATACAGCTCACTAAAGTTAGCTACAAAGCTCGCTGGAGTCAAAATGGTGATGTTGAGCTGGGCTATTGCACTTGGAAACACCATGTTGTGGCATGTTGGTAAGTGGCTCCCATAGAGAGCACTATTTGCTGCATCATTCCAGAGGGGTCTGATGAACATACAGCCGCCCTTTACACTGTCGACCTCTAATCTCCTGACTCATGGCCTTTATAACCTTCTGTGTCATACTTGTTGCTGATAACTATGGCTGTTATTTATCAACACTTCCCATGCAAATATTTATTTACACACTTCTTCTTAGTGTTCTATTGTTTGTTCAGTTGTCAGTACAACAAAGATAATTTATCAATAAATATTCAGTTAAAATTTGAGTTTTTTTGGATAAGTTCCATTTGTTTGTTATTATTAGCACTAATAATAGTCTGTTTCAATTTCAGAGTCACATGTTCTGGGTCCTATCACCAGCACACCAGCATGCTATGTTCCCACTGTTGATGACTAATTCATTCATGAGCTGTAATTACTAGATATTATTTAGCATGCCTTTTTATTTCTTTGTGATCATGGATAGTAAAAAGCTCAGACTTCTTCAGTTTCTGAATTAGACGCTGGGTGCATAAGACTTAGTATAATATGCAATTACAAGTATGTGATCAAAAGTATCCAATCGTGTGGCTGAAAACAACTTACAAGTTTGTGGCGCCCTCCATTGGTAAGGCTGGAATTCAATATGGTGTTGGCCCACCCTTAGCTTTGATAACAGATTCCACTCTCGCAGCCGGCCGCGGTGGTCTAGCGGTTCTAGGCGCTCAGTCCGGAGCCGCGCGACTGCTACGGTCGCAGGTTCGAATCCTGCCTCGGGCATGGATGTGTATGATGTCCTTAGGTTAGTTAGTTTTAAGTAGTTCTAAGTTCTAGGGGACTGACGACCATCGATGTTAAGTCCCATAGTGCTCAGAGCCATTTGAACCACTCTCGCAGGCATACGTTCAATCAGGTGCTGGAAGGTTTCTTGGGGAATGGCAGCCAATTCTTCATGGACCGCTGCATTGAGGAGAGATATCAATGTCAGTTGGTGAGGCCTGGCATGAAGTTGGTGTTCCAAAACATCCCAAAGGTGATCTATAGGATTCAGGTCAGGACTCTGTGCATGCCAGTCCATTAGAGGGATATTATTGTCGTTTAACCACTCCATCACAGGCCGTGCATTATGAACAGGTACTCAATCATGTTGAAAGATGCAATCACAGTCCCTGAATTGCTCTTCAACAGTGGAAAGCAAGAAGGTGCTTAAAACATCAATGTAGGTCTGTGCTGTGATAGTGCCATGCAAAACAACAAGGGGTGCAAGCCCCCTGCATGAAAAACTCGATCACACCATAACACCACTAGCTTTGAATTTTACTGTTGGCACTACACACGCTGGCAAATGATGTTCACCAGGCCTTCGCCATATCCACACCCTGCCATCGGCCTTCGCCATATCCGCACCCTGCCATCGGATCACCATATTGTGTATCGTGATTTGTCACTCCACACAATATTTATCCACTGTTCAATCATCCAAAGCTTACACTCCTTACACCAAGTTAGGCGTCATTTGGCATTTACCAGCATGATTTGCAGCTTATGAGCAGCCGCTCGACCATGAAATCCAAGTATTCTCACTTCCTGCCTAACTGTCATAGTACTTGCAGTGGATCCTGATGCAGTTGGAATTCATGTATGATTGTCTGGATAGATGTCTGCCTATTGCTCATTATGACCCTCTTCAACTGTCGGCAGTCTCTGTCAGTCAACAGATGAGGTCGGCCTGTATGGGTTTGAGCTGTACATGTCCCTTCATGCTTCCACTTTATTATCACATTGGACCTTAGGATGTTTAGGAGTGTGGAAATCTCGCATACAGATGTATGACACATGTGACACCCAATCACCTGACCAAGTTCAAAGTCCATGAGTTCCACGGAGCACAATGTATAATGACTACTGAGGTTGCTGATATGGAGTACCTGGCAGTAGGTGGCAGCACAATGCACCTAATATGAAAAACATATGTTTTTGGGGGTGTCCGGATACTTTTGATCACATAGTGTATGTAAATAAATACAACTATTCTCCGATTGATGTGATGTATATTCTTGTAATTTTATTAAGTTCTCTTCATGATGAACAGTTCCTTCTCCAGCAACATTAAAATGGCTGTTATCACTCAGAATATCAATGTAAATGTCAACCTGACAGACCAAAATATGACAATAGAATGAAATAAATTTTAAATATATTCTTTTTTTTAGTCAGCAGTGGCTTTTGTTCCAAGGCTGGGCTTTTGTTCCAAGGCTAATGATGGAGTGTACACAAATGCTCTCACAAATACTTCCACTTGAGAGGCTATACAATCATCGACCCACCTCAAAGACATACATCATCCTTCGAGATGACCTGCCACATGACAAAAACATACCAAAAATCCACAACAGTTGCATTCTTCTAAACTATAAATTATTACATCATTTTATAGTTTGCAAGCACCATTTGCTGGTAAGATAAATGAAAGGTTACACACCATTCTGCCAAAGTGATACGTAACACGACAGCTGGTATGCATCTTCTTATTTGTTCACATTCAACATGTTGAACAACAAAGTGAGTGCAGAGTGTATGCTATTGTTGAACAGATCAGTACTGATGGGGTTATTACAAAGTGTAGTGCTTTTGATGTATCATTTGAAACTGATCAAAAACATAATAAAATCATACTCACCAACATGTCTGTAACAAGTCAAGAATATGAAATTATACTTTGGCAAAAGGGAAATAAGAGGAGGGCATAATTATGCAGCCGTGGATTTCAAGAAAATGGAGATGATTTTTTTTGCTAAGCAAGAAGAGCATATGCAACGTGCAGCTGGTGAGAATACCTTACAAAGTTGTACATTCAGTCTCCCCACAACAACAAAAAGTAGCTGATAAAATGAAAAATACCTTGTAACACAGTATGTTTTATCCTAGGTTAAACAAGCGACAGCCAGAACAGACATCTATTGAATATTTTATTAGCAGCTCTGGATGGAAAACCTGTGAGATCAGTCCTTAACCTGCTTCATTGAGAAAACAGACACTGGCAGTTTCATGAAAAGTTGCAATGCTGCAAGTTTACTATAGTCTGATGGAGTAAAATACAATTCAATGCTTACAAAAAAGTTTCTGACACTTTACTAGCTTTTCTTCAATCTATTTTTATATAATGCAAAGTGACTTGCTTCAGGTGTGCCTTGTATATGAAAGGTAAGGCATTAGAAAATGTATACTGTACTCAAATGTATTCAAATGGTAACCTGTTTTAACAAAATCTTGATAAAAATTTCCCGCGATAATGAAAACGCATGTAGAAATTATAGGACTTCCAACAGCACTTCACAAAATTGAAAAATTGTCGTATCCTATGACTATGATATCAATGAGTCACTGTTGGAATTGGTCAATTCATATAAATACCTAGGTGTAACACATTTTAGGGATATGAAATGGAATGGCCACATAGGTTCCATCATGGGTAAAGTAGATGGTAAACTTTGGTTTATTGGTAAAATACTGGGAAAGTTCAATCAGACTACGAAGGTGATTGCTTTCAAACCACTCATGCAGTCTATCCTAGGATAGGATATTGTTCAGGTGTGTGGGACATGTACCAGATAGGACTCACACATGATATTGAACATGTACAGAGAAGGGAACTCACAGGTTTGTTTAATCCATGGGAGAGTGTCATAGAGATACTGAAGGAACTGAACTGGAAGACTCTTGAAGATAGACAAACCTATCCTGAGAAAGTCTATTAACAAAGTTTCAAAAACCAGGTTTAAATGATTACTCTAAGAACATACTACAACTCCCTACATATCACTCACATATGGATTGTGGGGATAAGACTAGAATAATTACTGCACACAGAGGCATTCAGACAATCATTCTTCCTGACTTACCAAATGAAAGTGCTGGCAGGTCGACAGACACACAAACAAACACAAACATACACACAAAATTCAAGCTTTCGCAACAAACTGTTGCCTCATCAGGAAAGAGGGAAGGAGAGGGAAAGACAAAAGGATGTGGGTTTTAAGGGAGAGGGTAAGGAGTCATTCCAATCCCGGGAGCAGAAAGACTTACCTTAGGGGGAAAAAAGGATGGGTATACACTCGCGCACACACACACACACACACACATATCCATCCACACATATACAGACACAAGCAGACATATTTAAAGACAAAGAGTTTGGGCAGAGATGTCAGTCGAGGCAGAGGCAAAGATGTTGTTGAATGACAGGTGAGGTATGAGTGGCGGCAACTTGAAATTAGCGGAGATTGAGGCCTGGTGGATAACGGGAAGAGAGGATGTATTGAAGAGCAAGTTCCCATCTCCGGAGTTCGGATAGGTTGGTGTTAGTGGGAAGTATCCAGATAACCCGGATGGTGTAACACTGTGCCAAGATGTGCTGGCCGTGTACCAAGGCATGTTTAGCCACAGGGTGATCCTCGTTACCAACAAACACTGTCTGCCTGTGTCCATTCATGCGAATCGACAGTTTGTTGCTGGTCATTCCCACATAGAATGCGTCACAGTGTAGGCAGGTCAGTTGGTAGTTCACGTGGGTGCTTTCACACGTGACTCTGCCTTTGATCGTGTACACCTTCCGGTTTACAGGACTGGAGTAGGTGGTGGTGGGAGGGTGCATGGGACAGGTTTTACACCGGGGGCGGTTACAAGGGTAGGAGCCAGAGGGTAGGGAAGGTGGTTTGGGGATTTCATAGGGATGAACTAACAAGTTACGAAGGTTAGGTGGACGGCGGAAAGACACTCTTGGTGGAGTGGGGAGGATTTCATGAAGAGTGGATCTCATTTCAGGGCAGGATTTGAGGAAGTCGTATCCCTGCTGGAGAGCCACATTCAGAATCTGATCCAGTCCCGGAAAGTATCCTGTCACAAGTGGGGCACTTTTGTGGTTCTTCTGTGGGAGGTTCTGGGTTTGAGAGGATGAGGAAGTGGCTCTGGTTATTTGCTTCTGTACCAGGTCGGGAGGGTAGTTGCGGGATGCGAAAGCTGTTGTCAGGTTGTTGGTGTAATGCTTCAGGGATTCCGGACTGGAGCAGATTCATTTGTTACGAAGACCTAGGCTGTAGGGAAGGGACAGTTTGATGTGGAATGGGTGGCAGCGGTCGTAATGGAGGTACTGTTGCTTGTTGGTGGGTTTGATGTGGACGGACGTGTGAAGCTGGCCATTGGACAGGTGGAGGTCAACATCAAGGAAAGTGGCATGGGATTTGGAGTAGGACCAGGTGAATCTGATGGAACCAAAGGAGTCGAGGTTGGAGAGGAAATTCTGGAGTTCTTCTTCACTGTGAGTCCAGATCATGAAGATGTCATCAATAAATCTGTACCAAACTTTGGGTTGGCAGGCCTGGGTAAGCAAGAAGGCTCCCTCTAAGCGACCCATGAATAGGTTGGTGTACGAAGGGGCCATCCTGGTACCCATGGCTGTTCCCTTTAATTGTTGGTATGTCTGGCCTTCAAAAGTGAAGAAGTTGTGGGTCAGGATGAAGCTGGCTAAGGTAATGAGGAAAGAGGTTTTAGGTAGGGTGGCAGGTGATCGGCGTGAAAGGAAGTGCTCCATCGCAGTGAGGCCCTGGACGTGCGGGATATTTGTGTATAAGGAAGTGGCATCAATGGTTACAAGGATGGTTTCTGGGGGTAACGGATTGGGTAAGGATTCCAGGCGTTTGAGAAAGTGGTTGGTGTCTTTGATGAAGGATGGGAGACTGCACGTAATGGGTTGAAGGTGTTGATCTACGTAAGCAGAGATACGTTCTGTGGGAGCTTGGTAACCAGCTACAATGGGGCGGCCGGGATGATTGGGTTTGTGAATTTTAGGAAGAAGGTAGAAGGTAGGGGTGCGGGGTGTCGGTGGGGTCAGGAGGTGGATGGAGTCAGGTGAAAGGTTTTGTAGGGGGCCTAAGGTTCTGAGGATTCCTTGAAGCTCCGCCTGGACATCAGGAATGGGATTACCTTGGCAAACTTTGTATGTGGTGTTGTCTGAAAGCTGACGCAGTCCCTCAGCCACATACTCCCGACGATCGAGTACCACGGTCGTGGAACCCTTGTCTGCCGGAAGAATGACGATGGACCGGTCAGCCTTCAGATCACGGATAGCCTGGGCTTCAGCAGTGGTGATGTTGGGAGTAGGATTAAGGTTTTTTAAGAATGATTGAGAGGCAAGGCTGGAAGTCAGAAATTCCTGGAAGGTTTGGAGAGGGTGATTTTGAGGAAGAGGAGGTGGGTCCTGCTGTGACGGAGGACGGAACTGTTCCAGGCAGGGTTCAATTTGGATAGTGTCTTGGGGAGTTGGATCATTAGGGGTAGGATTAGGGTCATTTTTCTTCGTGGCAAAGTGATACTTCCAGCAGAGAGTACGAGTGTAGGACAGTAAATCTTTGACAAGGGCTGTTTGGTTGAATCTGGGAGTGGGGCTGAAGGTGAGGCCTTTGGATAGGACAGAGGTTTCGGATTGGGAGAGAGGTTTGGAGGAAAGGTTAACTACTGAATTAGGGTGTTGTGGTGCCAGATTGTGTTGATTGGAATTTTGAGGTTTTGGAGGGAGTGGAGCTGGAAGTGGGAGACTGAGTAGATGGGAGAGACTGGGTTTGTGTGCAATGAGAGGTGGTTGAGGTTTGGTGGAAAAATTTTGAAGGGTGAGTGAGTTGCCTTTCCAGAGGTGGGAAACCAGGAGATTGGATAGTTTTTTGAGGTGAAGGGTGGCATGTTGTTCTAATTTGCGGTTGGCCTGTGGAGGATGCTCTGAATAGCCGGTGTGGATGTGGGAGAGGAAAGATTGAGGACTTTTATTAAGGATAGGAGTTGACGGGTGTGTTCATTGGCTGAGTTGATGTGTAGGTGAAGGATTAGGTGGGTGAGGGCAATGGATTGTTCAGTTTGGAACTGGTATAGGGACTGATGGAAAGAAGGGTTGCAGCCAGAGATGGGAACTTTAAGTGTGAGGCCCTTGGGGGTTATGCCAAATGTCAGACAAGCCTGAGAAAATAAAATATGCGAGCGTAATCTGGCTAGGGTGAAGGCATGTTTGTGGAGCGAATGTAAATAAAACATAATGGGGTCGTTGTGGGGGTGTTGTGAGGGTGACATGGTATTAGAAGGTGGAAAGTGTAACATGAGGTTGAAATGAAAATGAAAGATAAAAATATATGGGGAGAGATAAGGGTGAACTAGAAAGTAACTGGAGATCTGGTATGAAAAAAGGCGAAAAAGTGATGGTTAAGTTGATCCTGTGGTGAACTTGGGTTGGTAGACAGCGATGTGCATGAAGGTTAGGTGGTTGTGTTGCCGCTAAAACACGTAAAAGGACGGAGAAATTCGAGAAAATTTCGAAAAAAACGTGTAAATGTAATAAAAGGAGTGGTGTTGTGGTGAAAGATTACGAAAATGGGTTTAACAATAGTCTGATGAAGAAATAATGACGTTAAAACCTGTGGGGAGCGGCTAAAAATGATCAGTGATGTGCGAAAAACGGAAGTGGAAATAAAGTGAAAGTAATTAGAACTAGCCGAAATGGTTGTTTAATCCGTGAAAGCAGCTGTTATTGAACTAGAGACAGGTATTATCGCATACCGGTGCAAGGATTCTAAGAGCATAGCATGCTGTGGATAATTTCTTTGCCAAAATATTGACATGGTTTTTCCATTTCAATTGACTGTCTACATTCATCCCTAAGAATTTGGTACTTGTTACACTTCTAATTCATTATTATTAACTTTAATTCTCGTGGCAATGTGTTTTTCATTCAATTGGAAGTTAATATAGTTAGTTTTCTTTACATTTAGGGTTACTTTATTTTTTAATGACCAGTTGTGGACATCATTGAGAGCCTCGTTTGCTCTTTCTGACAGCTGTGTTGGATTTTCACCTGTTATTACTATGTTGCTGTCATCAGCAAAAAGTATTTTTTCTCCATGTCTGATACTTTGTGGGAAGTCATTAATGTATATAAGAAACAATATTGGACCTAATACACTTCCCTGTGGGATGCCTATATTCACATTTTCTGGGTCAGACAGGTGTTTTACAAGGGAATTGTTTGAAACTTGTGATATCTCAACTCGTTTAACTCTGTTTTCCAAGTATGATTTGAACCACTTCTTTGTCACACCTCTTATTCCTATTTGCCCTAATTTATGAAGTAAGATTTTGTGGTCAACTGTATCAAAGGCCTTGGACAAGTCTAAAAAGATACCACTTACATTTTCACCTTTGTCCAGAGCTTCTAAAATTACTTTAGTGAACTGTGCTACAGCAGATTGTGTGCCTTTTCCGGGTCTAAAACCCAATTGGTCATTGGAAAGAAGGTTATATTTATTCAGGTAATTTAGCAGTCTCTTTTTGACTAGTATTTCTATTATTTTAGAAATGATAGACAGTATAGAAATCGGCCTGTAATTCTCTACATTTTCCACATCTCTGTTTTTAAGGATAGGTATAACTTTTGCTTGTTTTAGGTACTCTGGAAAGTATCCAGATTCGAAAGATTCATTAATCATGTCTGTTAATGGGCCCTTTATGGAGTCTATACATTCTTTAATTACGCAGACTGGGATTTCATCAAGTCCTACTGAAGTTTTATTTTTTAGTTGGTGTACTACTAGTGCCAACATTGTTTCTACTACACTGTAGAAGTTTCACTGGGAAGCCCTTACACATCCTACATACAGTCCTGATCTCTATCCATGTGATTTCTATATTTTTTGGAGCCCTGAAGAAAGACATTTGTGGGCATATATTTACTTCAGACCAAGAGGTGCTCACCTGGGCATGATCATAGTTCTGTAGGCAAATGCAAACATTTTTCCATGAAGGTATTGACCATCTTGTCTCACAGTGGGATAAATGTATTAATAATTGTGATGGTTACTTTTGAAATATGAAGATGATTTTAAAAGTTCCCAGAACCACCACGAGAGGTCAGCACTAGCACAACGTAAACACATGCTATGTCAGTGCTCTTGGAAGAGAGCTGTGGCAGTGTCATGAGTTTGTTGTTGTTCCCGAGTAGTGATTTGCAAAGATGGAAAAATTCGATGTTCGAGCTTTGATTAAGTGCTTCGTAAAGAAAGGTATGAAAGCAAAGGACATTCAATCCGATTTCCAGAATTCACTGGGGGACTCTGCTCCTTCATATTCAACTGTTTCCAACTGGACAAATGAATTTAAATTTGGTCAGTAGAACTTAGATGATGAACCACACAGGGGTCAGCCAAGATGTGTCACTACTCCAGGAAACATTTTGAAAGTGCACAAAAGGGTCATGGAGGATTACCGGTTGAAATTGCTCATGCTTGCTAGATGTCATCTGAAAGGGTATATCTCATTTTAACTGAAGAATTAGAAATGAAAAAAATTATCTGCTAGTTGGGTGCCACGACTCTTGAAAATGGATCAAAAACGCATGAGAATGGACATATCGGAACAATGTTTGGCTCATTTTAGGAGAAATGAACAAGATTTTTTGCGCTGCTTTGTGACCACACATGAAACTTCAGTGCACTACTATACCATAGAGACAAAACAACAATAAAAGCAGAGGAAACATTCTGATCCTCCGCCACCAAAGAAAGCAAAGACAATTCCTTCAGCAGGAAAGGTCATGGCGTCAATGTTCTGGGATGTGAAGGGGATTCTGTTTGTAGATTATCTCCCCACTGGGCAAACAATTACTGAAGACTACTATGATAACCTCCTGGACAAACTGCAATGAAAGATATGCAAAAAAAGCCAGGTTTAGCAAGGAAGAAAGTCATCTTCCATCTAGACAATGCATGCCTGCACACATGTGCCGTTGCCATGGCAAAATTACACAAACTAAGGTATGAATTGTTGCCACACCCACCTTATTCATGTGATATGGCTCCGTCAGACTTCCATCTCTTCCTGAAATTGAAAATTTTTCTTGGTGGATGAAGATTCACTTCAAACGAAGAATTGATAGCTGGAGTTGACAACTATTTTGCAGGCCTGCAGGAAACTCATTTTCAAGACAGGGTAAAGGCACTGGAACATCACTGGACCAAGGGCATTAATCTACAAGGAGACTACATTGAAAAATAAAAAAAAGTTTCAGTGATGTAAGTACTTTTTTTAAAATTCCGTTTCAAGAACTTTTCAAACCAAACTTCGTAATAAAGTGTTCACTTACTTTTTTCCATCTGTAACATTTTCATTTGACTGCTCTTTATATATTGAGATTAGATTTGGTATACTGTTCATTTAGTAGACGCATAGCGAAGAGATTCCCAAAAATGTGGAATAAGACAGGAAAAAAAAAAAAAAAAGGATACATATTCACAAAATAACTGACTGCCTAATGTTTCTTCCAAAGTGAAATGGTCCTTAGGCATGTGGAATAAGTTTAAAATATTAAACATATTTAAAAATTAATACGAAAGTTCTGGCGTGATGTTTGCACTTGTTGTTTGGCTTCCTTATACCATTTCTGTACAGGCATTATGAACCTCATGACCACAGCAATATGATGCAGGCATCTTATTGTTGAAATAATGCAGTAGTAATAACCTTCTGAAGAAGGGGCCTAAGTGCCTGAAACCGGTTAAGAAATTAATTTTTTTTTCTACAGCTGGTTGCTGAGTGTTTTGATATATACAGAACTACCACAAAATATCAGAGTCATTTCAGTGACTGCTTCATAGTCTGTGCCATCTGGATCCTCCCCACTAACAGCAACTTTTCTGAAATGCACAGGTGATAACTCTTGCTGCAATATATCCTATGTTCCCATAACCCTCCTGGCGTCAACCTTCGTTAGTCATTATCTCTAACCTTCAGCCCCTTTCCTGTTCCCTTCCCAGCATTACACAGCCCTCTATTCCACCAACACACCCTCTGTCTTTTTACTTTGCTCCTTTTACAGCCCCCCCCCCCCCCCCCCCGCCCCTCCAACCACCCTCTGTCTAGCTTCCCGAGTGCACATAGCTGCCCTACCCTCTCTCAACCTCATCCATGTATGCTCCAACAAACAGTAATTTATTGTACCTCATCCCTACCCTGCTGTCCCTCCCCCTTCCTGCCCCAGCCTCCTCCTTATCTCCACCACCCACTTGCCTCTCCCATCATGCACTGCTGCTCGTAGTCCAACTTCAGCTACAAGAGACTATGGTCTTGTGTGTATGTGTATGTTTTTATGTTTTGTCTATTTTCAACATAGGCCTTTTTGGTTGAAAGCTCACTTTCTGGCAGTCTTTTTGTTGTGCCTATCTGCAATACAGCATCTCTGCTGTATGGTGAGTAGCATTTATCCTTTTCATAATATTGTTACATTCCATCATGGACACACATGGCGGATGGAAACTCTTGCAGCTTTGAACTGCATCAGTAAATTTTTGCAAAGTTCGCTGACAGTGAATTCCCTTGAAGCTATAATAATCATGAATATCTCATTGGCATATTTTTCTAAAAATATTCTTGATTTGCTGTGCATCTCAGTGACAGTGTTGACTATAAATGAAACAAACTTAGCAACTAGCAAATAAAAAAAAAGGAAGTTCCCTAAGATGCCAACATGTGGAACACCAAATATAACTGGTTCCCAATTTGTCTATGACTAATAACTTAATAATGACGTCTTCTATTTTGACATCCTTTATTACCTAACTAGAACCACTTTTCAGGTATTCATACCATCACAATTTACTTATTAGAATGTTGAAATTTACACAAGAAAATTTTTTCACAAGGTATTCTGACAGCCAGAAATTTATTGTCTGATGAAATAAGTACAATTTCACTTTATGTGTAACCTACTTAACATTGGAGCCCTTTAGTAACACCAACTGTGACTTGAACAACATGTACAATACGATATTGCATTGCCTGTGTTATTCTGATTATGATGCAAAGTTCCTTTGGACATTCATGCATGTCCAAAGAAGCAGGCACTGCAGTAACTACAGCCATTGTAAAAACATTAAATGAATTTGCAATTGTGAATAAGGACTACAGTCAGCTTTAGAATGGAATGATGACAATGAAAATTTGTGCCAGACTGGGACTCAAACCCAGAATTCCCACTTAACATGAGTGGTCACCTTATCATTTGGCGATCCATGCAATACTCGTGGCCAGACCCAAACTACCAAATGTCATCAACCACTCACCTACAACCTGTGCTCGTACATCCATTATGTATATTCCCGTACAGGTCAGACATTGTATTTGAAAGTTGCTTGCCCAGTATCGCCAGACAAATATGATATTGCGGTGCCTGTGTTATTCTGATTATGATGCAAAGTTCCTTTGGACATGCTTGCATGTATTTGTCTGCCGATACTGGGCAAGCAAATTTGAAATACGTCTGACCTGTACTGGAATATACATAATGGATGTATAAGTACAGGTCGTAGACACATGGTTGACAACATATGGAAGTTTGGGTCTGGCTGTGAATCGTGCATGGATATAGCCAAATGGTCAGGCGATGGCTCATGATGAGTGGGAAATCCTGGTTTGAGTCCTGGTCCGGCACAAATTTTCATTGTTGTCATTCCATTCTACAGCTAATGATAGTGGTTACTCGCTATCGCGAATTCATTTAATGTATTCGACAACGTGTTGTTAGGAGTCAGTGGTCAAGAAACTACTTGTACATTATATTTCCTAATATATCTGTGAATGTTAGCAAAAGTGAAAATTGTTGAAAGTTTAATCATATTTATTTATTCCACTTCTTACAGAGAGTATTAATTTCAGTGTACCACAACCACTAAGGAAATGTTTCTATGATAGAAGACCTTTAAAGAAATAACTTAAGATGTTAGTAAGTTCAGGATACAACTTTTGAATTAACTTTGTTTATGTTTCATCATAAGCAGGGGAATTTTTCAGGTTTAAGGATTTTAGGATAAACATTACTTTTCTTGTGTGCAGTGAAAGTGTCATATTCATGTTACTGAAATTACTTACAAAAACTGTTGTCAAAGTATTCCAACACAGTGATGTAGGCGCCTGACATCATCACCTTAGCAGTAACAAATATAAAGAGCTTGTTATTATGAAGGTAGTCCAATAAAATACCCATATTAGAAATGATGACACCATTTATTTTCAAAAACGAATTATTTTCCACAATCATCCATTTTAGGGATAAGTTTTCCCAATATCCCAGCGATTTTTTAACTCATCCAAGAAATATGAATGATTAAGGTCATACAATTCTGTCCTGACAATGACATCATCATTTGAGGAAAAGTTTTCACCAATAAGCTATTTTTTTCATGTCTGAGAATGAGAATAAACTGCAGAGAGTCAAAACTTATTACAGGAGGGTATGGAAGCAATTCAGAGAACTGTTAACATAGTTTTGCAGCAAATACTCCAGCCAAATACCTAAGGTGAAAGAGTGCTTTCTTTTGCACCAAATGTTCCTTCTCTCTCTCTCTCTCTCTCTCTCTCTCTCTCTCTCTCTCTCTCTCTCTTTCTTTTTCTTTTCTTTTTTTTTCACTGTCAGTGAGTGAATTCACCAAAAGCAACACATTATTTATTATTTTGACTTCCAGGATATAATAATGAACTCAGTTCTCATTAATGGTGATACTTCAATGTGAAAAGTCCCTCAAATCTTCTTTCAGTTCCTCCAATAACATTTCAAAGCTCAAAGCTACTTTCCTTTTTGTTCATTGTCATCAATCACAGCATCCTTTGTGCTGACAATTTTTTCATCTACTACTGATAGTACAAAATTATAATTGTCTTTCTCATTGACACATCAACGGCCTCTACTACTTATCGCTTTTTTGTTCAATGATCATAGAAAATCATGTCACAGACTTTTTCAACTATATCTTTGGTAATCACATCTGCTGGGTACCCTGATAAATTATGGATGTTGATCAAATTTACATTTACTGAACAAATGATCCACTTTTGTCATTCATAGTGAAGGGTTACAAAAACTGCATCCAATTTCATGTTCATCACATCATCACACAGTTTACCATCCAAAGTGAATTACTGGCTGATACTGCACTTTTCTGTCTTGGCCAGTAATGTGAAAATATAGTGTAACTTACTGAAATGGCTGCCAAATACAAACTAAAATATGAATCAATGTAATTTTAGTATAATCTAACAGCTGTCTTCAAACTGTCCTTGTAAGTTTTTTTGCCACATTGTAACTGTGTGTTAACAGAGTATCACTTACTCTTAAGCTACTTGCTCATCATCATTCACTACATTCCACATGGTTTTTATTTTGCTGCTAGATGTAACTATCCTCTTCTTATAATGCATTTACTTTGATATTTTGATACTAAAATATTCTGCAGTGTGCCTTGTAATGAGGTACAGTACCTAAATCAAAACTGTTCCTGCCTGACAGTTAATGTTTCCTTTCCATCCTACAAGATACTTTTATTCCTTGGGTAAATTGTTGTGTTGAGGATTTTTTAAAGTATAAGGGCTATGTTGACCATGGTGGGGGTTTCAGAAGAAGCATAAAATGGGGAGAGGGTGGGTTAGCAGTGTAGAAGTTGGGGAATTTGCTGTAGTGATGCCTGTAGGGGATGTGCTGGTAAAGTACGTTGGGTTACTAGATGCAGCATTGGGAGGCTGTGATGGGGGAGGGGAAGAAGAGAAGCAGAGAAGAGGAAAGGATGAAGTAGGTATACTGAGGGGATAAAAGGCATGGGTGAGGATGAAGTGGGATTGGGGGGGGGGGGGGGGGGGGGTAGGGGAGGGGGGAGATACTGGCATAGGAGATCAGAGTCTAGTGAAGACTAAGGGCAGGCAGAAGAGTTATGGAATCTAAAAACATCTTGCTTCACTGATTCATGGGCATTCCATTGGATAATGTTATGGCAACTGCACAATATTTCAACGAGATGTATTCTATGATTTGTCAACAATGATGTTATAGCCCCACCCTTTGGTGCCTGCACATTTCTAGTGAGCCAGCCTATATGTTGGTGAGTTACTGCAGCAATATATCAGTAAGAAGCTGAAGATGACGATAAGCTGTCTCATTGAAATATTGTGCAGCTTTCACAACATTATCCAAGTGACACCCAGGAACCAATGAAGCAGTTTTATGTTGGGAAGACCTCAGACAGCACATAAGAATAGGTTGCAGGAAAAGTTTCCATCTGAACAGTTCAGAAAAGCTGATGTTAATGAGAAGAATTCAGATGGCATGGACTGTGAAGCAGTTGTTGACGTTGAGCACACTAACTTGTGCTGTGAATGCAGCAACTGGATGATCCAGGTGTCTCTTGAACACATGTTGACGGTGGGAATTCTTGCAGACAGCCAGCTTGTTAGCGGCCACACCCACACAGAATGTTACACATTTAGTATTAAGTCTCCATGCTCATCGTCAAACATGTCTAGGAATCCTTCATGCTCTGTTTACTAGACAATCAAATCAAACAAGTCATATTAATGAGTTTTATTACAAAAAAGTAAATGATAATACTTAACTCCCCCCCCCATGAACCATGGACCTTGCCGTTGGTGGGGAGGCTTGCGTACCTCAGCGACACAGATAGCCATACGGTAGGAGCAACCACAACAGAGGGGTATCTGTTGAGCGGCCAGACAAATGTGTGGTTCCTGAAGAGGGGCAGCAGCCTTTTCAGTAGTTGCAGGGGCAACAGTCTGGATGATTGACTGATCTGGCTTTGTAACACTAACCAAAACGGCCATGCTGTGCTGGTACTGTGAACAGCTGACAGCAAGGGGAAACTACGGATGTAATTTTTCCCGAGGGCATGCACCTTTACTGTATGGATAAATGATGATGGTGTCCTCTTGAGTAAACTATTCCGAAGGTAAAATAGTCCCCAATTCGGATCTCCGGGTGGGGACTACTCAGGAGGATGTTGTTATCAGGAGAAAGAAAACTGGCATTCTACGGATCGGACCGTGGAATGTCAGATCCCCTTAATTGCGCAGGTAGGTTAGAAAATTTAAAAAGGGAAATGGATAGGTTACAGTTAGATATAGTGGGAATTAGTGAAGTTCGGTGGCAGGAGGAACTAGATTTCTGGTCAGGTGAATACAGGGTTATAAATACAAAATCAAATACGGGTAATGCATGAGTAGGTTTAATAATGAATAAAAAGATAGGAGTGCGGGTAAGCTACTACAAACAGCATAGTGAACGAATTATTGTGGCCAAGATAGACACGAAGCCCACGCCTACCACAGTAGTACAAGTTTATATGCCAACTAGCTCTGCAGATAACGAAGAAATTGAAGAAATGTATGATGAGAGAAAAGAAATTATTCAGATAGTGAAGGGAGACGAAAATTTAATAGTCATGGATGACTGGGATTCGACAGTTGGAAAAGGAAGAGAAGAAAACGTAGTAGGTGAATATGGAATGGGAGTAAGGAATGAAAGAGGAAGCCGCCTGGTAGAATTTTGCACAGAACATAACTTAATCATAGCCAACACTTGGTTCAAGAATCATAAAAGAAGGTTGCATACATGGAAGAAGCCTGGAGATACTGGAAGGTATCAGATAGATTATATAATGGTAAGACAGAGATTCAGAAATCAAGTTTTAAATTATAAGACATTTCCAGGGGCAGATGTGGACTCTGACCACAATCTATTGGTTATGAACTGTAGATTAAAACTGAAGAAACTGCAAAAAGGTGGGAAATTGAGGAGATGGGATCTGGATAAACTGAAAGAACCAGAGGTTGTAGAGAACTTCAGGGAGAGCATTAGGGAACGATTGACAAGAATGGGGGAAAGAAATACAGTAGAAGAAGGATGGGTAGCTTTGAGAGACGAAATAGTGAAAGTAGCAGAGGATCAAGTAGGTAAGAAGACGAAGGCTAATAGAAATCCTTGGGTAACAGAAGAGATATTGAATTTAATTGATGAAAGGAGAAAATATAAAAATGCAGTAATTGAAGCAGGCAAAAAGGAATACAAATGTCTCAAAAATGAGATCGACAGGAAGTGCAATATGGCTAAGCAGGGATGGCTAGAGGACAATGTAAGGATGTAGAGGCACATATCACTAAGGGTAAGATAGATACTGCCTACAGGAAAATTAAAGAGACCTTTGGAGAAAAGAGGTCGACTTGCACGAATATCAATGGAAACACAGTTCTAAGCAAAGAAAGGAAAGCAGAAAGATGGAAGGAGTGTATAGAGGGTCTATACAAGGGCGATGTTCTTGAGGACAATATTATAGAAATGGAAGAGAATGTAGATGAAGATGAAATAGGAGATATGATACTGCGTGAAGAGTTTGACAGAACACTGAACGACCTAAGTCGAAACAAGGCCCCTGGAGTAGACAACATCCCATTAGAACTAATGACAGCCTTGGGAGAGCCAGTCCTGACAAAACTCTACCATTTAGTGAGCAAGATGTATGAGACAGGCAAAATGCCCTCAGACTTCAAGAACAATATAATTATTCCAATCCCAAAGAAAGCAGGTGCTGACAGATGGGAAAATTACCGAACTATCAGTTTAATAAGCCACGGCTGCAAAATACTAGCACGAATTCTTTACAGACGAATGGAAAAACTGGTAGAAGCCGACCTCGGGGAAGATCAGTTTGGATTCCGTAAAAATGTTGGAACACGTGAGGCAATACTGACCCTACGACTTACCTTAGAAAATAGATTAAGGAAAGGCAAACCTACATTTCTAGCATTTGTAGACTTAGAGAAAGCTTTTGTCAATGTTGACTGGAATACTCTCTTTCAAATTCTGAAGGTGGCAGGGGTAAAATACAGGGAACGAAAGGCTATTTACAATGTGTACAGAAACCAGATGGCAGTTATAAGAGTCAAAGGGCATGAAAGGGAAGCAGTGGTTGGGAAGGGAGTGAGACAGGGTTGTAGCCTATCCCCGATGTTATTCAATCTGTATATTGAGCAAGCAGTAAAGGAAACAAAAGAAAAATATGGAGTAGGTATTAAAATCCATGGATAAGAAATAAAAACTTTGAGGTTTGCTGATGACATTGTAATTCTGTCAGAGACGGTACAGGACTTGGAAGAGCAGTTGAACAGAATGGATAATGTCTTGAAAGGAGTATATAAGATGAACATCAACAAAAGCAAACGAGGATAATGGAATGTAGTCAAATTAAGTCGGGTGATGCTGAGGGAATTAGATTAGGAAATGAGACACTTTAAGTAGTAAAGGAGTTTTGCTATTTGGGGAGCAAAATAACTGATGATGGTCAAAGTAGAGAGGATATAAAATGTTTCTGACGAAGAGAGATTTGTTAACATCGAGTATAGATTTAAGTGTTAGGAAGTCTTTTCTGAAAGTATTTGTATGGAGTGTAGCCATGTATGGAAGTGAAACATGGACGTTAAATAGTTTGCACAAGAAGAGAATAGAAGCTTTTGAAATGTGGTGCTACAGAAGATGGGTAGATCACATAACTAATGAGGAGGTATTGAACAGGATTAGGTAGAAGAGAAGTTTGTGGCACAACTTGACTAGAAGAAGGGATCGGTTGGTAGGGCATATTCTGAGGCATCGAGGGATCACCAATTTAGTATTGGAGGGCACCGTGGAGGGTAAAAATCGTAGACAGAGACCAAGGGATGAGTACACTAAACAGATTCAAAAGGATGTAGGTCGCAGTAGGTACTGGGAGATGAAGAAGCGTGCACAGGATAGAGTAGCATGGAGAGCTGCATCAAACAAAGACCAAAACAACAACAATACTTAACTTTGACAATTACACAGAAGTGTCACAAACAAAGGGCAATATATGAAATAAGCAATATTCGTCAGTTTAAACAATCAGAAGTCTGTGCTAGATAGACAGTACAAGCGAAGCAATGAGTGTTGATGCTTCTATCCAAGTCACTAATCTTGAAGCTACTATTGAACTGGTCCATGACCAGTCAGGTGTGGTGCTTATGTCCTCATCACATAGGTACTGCTGCTCTCACATTGTCATCCTGGAGATGGGTTGGTCAGCATGCTAAAGGCTGATGTCTTCTCACAGATGTCTCTTCTCTATCGTTCCCGACTAGTGTGCCGGAGCTTGGCTTTATGCCGTAACATTCATCCCCCCCTCCTCCCCCAAAGCAATGGACTGTCATCATATATGGGGCTCGACAATAGGAGGGGAGGCAGAAGCATGGATGCTGAGATGGACTGGAACCTGTGGCTGCAGCGGACGTCAGAGTTCTGGTCGTACCCGCTTTGCGGCTTAAGCTCTGATGGAAACATCCCCCAGAAAACACCCAGAAGGGTACCCGTCCACCTCCGGAGGTCCATATATAGATGTAGAAGGTGTCAGCTGCTGCATCATGGATGGGTCCAGTTCTATCAGTAGGACAAGAGGAGGCAGTGGAGGTGAAGGCTCCATCTCCATGGGATTGTCCCGCGGTGTCATGAGGACCAATTGGAAGACGTGAAAGTGCATCCACATTATCATGTTGAGCTGTTGGACAATACACAATCTCATACTGGTATTGAGACAACTACAAAGCCTATTTTTGCAATTTTTTGGCAGTTCGTACAGGAACTGGTGTCATCAAATGAAACAAGGGCTACAATGGCTTGTGATCCGTTACTAAGTACAATTTTCTGCCATAGCGGTGGAATTTGGAGACACCATAAACAATAACCAATGCCTCTTTCTCTACTTGTGCATAGCTACACTGAGCTTTGGACAATACTTTTGATGCGAAAGCAATAGGCCTATCTTTATCACCAAACCTGCACAAAAGCACTGCACCGGTTCCGCAAACAACTTGTTTGTCAGGATCAAAGTGAACCAAGCATCAATCACTGACCAATGTATCTTTAAGTTTTTGAAAAGCTTCTTGGTGCTCATCTGTACAGAAAAAGGGGACGTTCTTCCAATGCAAACAATGCAATGGAACTGCAGTTTGTGCAGCATTCGGTGTGAACCGAATACAATAGGTCATTTACCCAAAGTCTGACTGCAATTCTGTGATATTGAGAGGAACTGGCAGGTCACGTATGGATAACAAATGTGACTAAAGAGGATGTACATCTTGACTGTTTGTGACATGACCAAGATACAGCAACTCAGGTTTAAAAAAAAAAAATCACGCTTGTCCAGTCTACACTTAAGTCCTGCATCAGATATCACATGAAACAAAGCACACAAATTTGCAATGTGTTCTTTAGGTGTACAACCTGCTATGACTATATTGTCCAAATAGTTTGAACAGTTTGGTACTTGAGCAGTCAGCTGTTCCAGATACCATTGGAAAATGGCGGGTGCAGAAGCACTGCCAAAAGGCAAATGCAAATATTTAAACAAGCCCAAATGCGTGTTCACAACACACAAGGTTTGAGATTCTTCATCTGGTGGCATTTAAAGGTACATGTTGCACAAATCAATTTTTGAAAAGTAATGACCAGTGCCTAATCTGTCCATGAGATCCTCTGAGCATGACAATGGATAGTATCATCACAGTTTGTGGGTTGACTGTAGACTTAATGTCAACATGGAGGCAGATGTGACCTGAAGGTTTGGGAAGCAAAACTAGTGAATTTGTCCACTGACTAGCTTGTAGGGGCACAATAGCCCTGCTATGTTGCAGTTCTATAATTTCAGAAATGACTTTGGCATGTAATGCAAAGGGAATGGTTCTGGCCTGGCAAAATTTTGGCTGAGCATTGTCTTTCATAATAATATGTACCACAAAGTTGTTAGCCTTGTCTAAACCTTCAAAAACAGTTCAGGGATTTCTTTCAGCGAGCTAGCTACACTGGCTTTTGCATTGAATGCAGTCACTGACAACACTTCGTCACGAATTTGAAAGCCAAACAAATCAAGGCCAGGTATTTTCTGAAAATTGCATGACTGTAGCACAGTGAAAGTTAGAGTTCACGTATGTGAGCGATGCATGGCAAGCAAAGTGCATTTTTCAAGAACAGGAATGTCTTGCCAATTATAAGCAGTCAGGTGCATGACTGTTTTAGGCGTGCATAGGGGACCCAACAGTTCATATGTTACGATTCAGCAATGTAACAGAGGCACCAGTGTCCAACTTCAATTTGACATGTTTTCCACTAAGATGCAAATGAACAAAAAGTTTGTTGGACTAGCGTAGCATTGAAGAAACTGTTCGCTTGTTAGTTTTACTACTTTGAATACACCGCACTGATTACATGTGCCCTGTGACTAGATTTTAGTGAGTGGGCAGAATTTTTATTTTTGTTCCATTGCAAACATACGGATTTTACGTGGCCTTTCTTGCCTCAAGTGTAATACTGTGCTTGTCTGGAAAGGCAAACTTGGCATTTGTGCTATGAATAGCACCGAGAGCCTGACTTAATTCTGTTCGCCTGTTTAGAGAGCTGTTTATGCAGTGTGGCATGCGCAGGTTGTTGCTGCTTACTGGGCCAGTTGTGGGCAAGGGACAACTCAATCCGACAAATTGGTGGCTGCTCAGATTTATCGGCAGCTGAAATGATGGATCTGACTGTTTCAAAGTCTGTTCTCTAAGTCTGACATCAGGCACATTGTACACAATCACATCACGCAACATAACATCTGAATATAAAGCACCACAAGAACATTTGAATTTGCATTTCCTCATTATACCCTGCAAATCTGTTACCCACTCGCGATAAGTTTGGTCTGACCTTTTTTGCAATGAAAGAATTGGTGCCTAGCTGCCACCACATTCACTTGTTGGTCATAACAATTAGTTAGCGAATCTACAACCTGATCACAGGACAGTTCACTCAGAGTGGTGTTAGGGAACAATTTCTGAATGAGGCAAAAAACTGCTCTTCCTACTGTGGACAAAACGTAATGTCGTTTCACAGTACTTGGTACCGTGTGAGAAATTACGTGGACTTCACACTGGTGCAACCACCGGAGCCATTCCTCTTCTTTTTCATTAAACTGGCAAAAAGGCGTTATGGCACTTGGAGCTACAGTTGTTGCCTGTGGCACTGTATTTGTGACTTGATCGGCTAGTAACTGCTGTACCGTGTTTAGCAACATGGCTATCTGCTGCATCTGAAACTGAAACACCTGTGTTAGCTGTGTTGCATCTATTGCTAGCAGCTGAGCTGCCTGAGCAGCGGTTGGGAGAGGTGGGTTGCTCATTTTGGAATAGACAAATCGAATAAACAGACAATGCAAGCAATAAAAATAAGCACACAAGCAAAGAAATTTCTGCAATGCCCACCTGAAAACACTGACTAGGAAAAACACTGTAAGACACTGTTAAAACAAGTAAAAACACCCTTGCAAAGAAATGACAAGGTAGAATTAAGGCGCCACCAAAACACAAAAACCCAGAGCAAAACAAAATTTGGCAGCCACCAGGCTCTAGGTTCTTCTTACATCTTGTCGCCAAATGTTATGTCTCCATGCTCGTCATCAAATATGAGGTGTCTAGGAATCCTTTGTACTCGGTTTGCTAGACAATCAAATCAAACAAGTTGTATTAATGAGTTTTATTTTAAAAAATGACACGTCATAACTTTGACAATTACATGGAAGTGTCACAAGAAAAAGGGCAACACACAAAATAAGCAATATTCTTCATTTTAAACATTCACATGTCTGTGCTAGACAGACAGTACAAGCAAAGCAACAAGTGTTGACGCTTCAAACTAACTCACTAGTGTTGAAGCTACTATTGAAGTGAGCCATGACCAGTCGGTTGCGGTGCTTATGTCCTCTTCACATAGGGGCCACTGGTGTCGCATTGTCATCTTGGAGAGGAGTCAGTCAGCATGTGAATGGCTGACTTCTTCTCACAGCCATCTCTTCTCTATTGTTCCCAACTGGCATGCCAACACTTGTCTCTATGCCATAACATTTAGCAAAATTGGTAGTTCACTTGGTTACTTTCACAAGTGGCCCTGCCTTCCGCACAACAAAAACACAAGGCTTTCAAATGAATGACACAATCTTCATTTTACTTTCTCTACATAAAATGAATAAAACTATTTGTAACATTGAATCACTAAATATTTTGTGGTAAAACTGGATTTTACATACACAAGAAAAAAAATTCTTGAACAGTTGATGGATTTCCTTCAAACGTCAATACTAAAACGCATTTGCCACTCTTCCACAACACAGGCTCACCAAGTCTGTATAGTTATTAAGACTTAAGAAAATTCAGAAGATTTAAATTCCAATTCTTATTTAAAATTACAGAACACCAAGTTAAAAGGCAAACTGACCATTTTGCAAGCAAATGTTTCTGTACTATTTTGAGCAAATTTGTGACCTGCACTTGTTGATGAATGAAATATGAGCTAGGGAAGCAGTTGCTCACCATGGTGTGCAAAGCACATGCCAAAATAAATGCCTTGTAGAGTTTTTACAAGTATCAGCCAAACAGTGAGCATACTGTTGAATATGACTGTGAGGTACTGCTCTATGTTTCACCATTTGGGCAATTTGCATTCCTCACACAACAGCAACACTTTCAGACTTGAAATAAATGCTTTGAGTCTCCACTAGTTACTGTGTTCTGAGTGTCAACCAGTCTTAGTAGAAACTACCTCTGCCTTACTTCTTGTCATTCTTCCTGTCTCTATTTTTGTTTTGATTTAATTCTGCATTATCATTTTGTGTGTTTGTTCACTTTCATGTCTTTTTCAACCTTTTTTGTTGCCCTGGGTTCCACTTAGCATGAAATGCCCCTGTCTCCAGTTGGTATGGATTACAATAACCTATTGTGCTCCTCATCTTCACCTGTCAACCAATTCTGTTCCACACTCATCTCCTCTACCACTCCAACACCTCCATTCTGAGTGTCCTAGACAGATAGACTGGCTACAAAGGAGCACCTCATTCGTGAGTCAGTACCACCCAGGATTGGAGCAAGAGAATCACATTTACCATCAGAGTTTTGACTACCTCTTGTCATGATCAGAAATGAGTAATGTCCTCATCACCCTCCCTCAGTGATATTCTGTCACCCACTCAACCTATTCCATCCCTGTTCACAACCTCTCACACCATTGCTGATATATCTGTAATAGACTTAGATGCAAGACCTGTCCCATATAGTCTCCCTCTACCAACTACTACAATCCTGTCACAGACATTTGCTGCTCTCGTTTAATCTGTTACCAAAAGTTCATCATTTACTTTAACAAAAATTTTGACAGCTGGCAGTCTTTTGGTTGAAAATTTTTCTGCAACTTAATACATTTTAAAACTGGGTTTGAGGTGATTTTTTCCATCTGTCTCACTGTAGACCACATTACTGTACAGAAGACATGCAGAAGTTAGATATAATACAGAACTCCTCCATCAACTGATAAATATTATTTTTTTTTTTTTAATTCTGAAAGCTTGAGATACTTCAAAATTTGTGAATACATCAATCCTGCTGCAGTTGTTCATGATACAGATAAGTAACAGCTCCTCTATACTTAAAGTGAAAGCTGAAGGGAATAAAAGAAGCAGAAAGGATAGACAAGGACTGAGGGGCAAACAGAGAACAGGGAACATAGAACTGGAGTAGATTCAAATGGCATGAATAGTAATACAACTATTGAATTACATTATTTGACCTTCAGTATAGTCTGACAATGGGCATGCCTGTGAACAGACAATTGATAGACAGCTAAACCCATCTAGAATGCTGCACAGTGATTGCGACGAAGGTGTCACTTCTTTCACAGGTGGCTCTGCATTATAAATAAAGTGCCGTGTCCAACACCAGATTGAAGTGTGTAGTACACTGGTGTGCTTTACTCCTTATTCATGCACAAGAGTATTACTCATAGTGACTATGTATTTCACATTGAAAAGAATTGTAGGAATATTATTTTTTTGGGTGTATATGATAGTTTGAAGAGTTCCTGCATGAAAATCCTGGTAATTGTGGCAAATATGCATGATACTTTATTGGCAGAATGCTTGCTCATTATCAACATTGCTCAAGGAATGCTAGACACTAGTTTTATAGTGAGCTTCAGCCACTTTTCCTATGGACTGTTGTGACTATTGGGTGTTATCAATGGTTCACTTCCTGTTGCCATGTTTGGCAAGCCGTGATTCAGACAAAATAATATACGATAATTTTATCGCCATTAGGTCTTTAAAGCAATAGACAATTTTTTATGTGTATATAACATAATCATTACATTAGCAAATAGAAGTGTATGGCCGTGTCAGTTGTTAGGTTACAGTTCCACGTTTCGGTTAAAAAATTCTTTTAATTCATAGAAGGGGTTGGCAACAGACCATTTGTTTAATGTTTTCCTAAATTCACACTCTGGGAGGTCTTGTACCATCTGTAGAAGCTTATTAAATAGTTTATGACCCACTAGCTCATAGCTATTGATTGACTTTGATAATCTACAGTATGATATATGTATGGAGTTATTTTTTGTTATGTTGTGACCATAAATATTATTTCTACGTTTTACTTCATGTAGATTCCTTTTTGTATAGGTTAACACTTGGTATATATATATAGATTTATAACAGTCATTATTTTACATTCAGAAAACACAGGCTTACAATGTGATTTTTGCTTAGAACTGGTAATGATTCTGATTGCTTTCTGCTGCAGAAGTAATATGTTTTGAACATGGCTTGCCCCAGCGAATACGTCCATATGACATAAAACTTTGAAAAAATGCAAAATAAGATGTTTTAATACAAGCTGTTGGTACACATTTCATAAGACGTCTTAGTAAATTACTCTGCATAATTTACCAATAATGTATTTCATGTGTTGCTCCCAGGACAATGTGTCATAACCCCAAGAACTTTACATAACAGGAATTATTAAAAGGACTTTTGTCCTTTGGACTAAATACCATTTTTTGTGTTTTGTTGTCGTTCAGGACAAATCCATTTCACCTGAACCAATACGATGCTTGAGCAAGTGTATTGTCAAAAGAATCTTTTAACTTATTTAGATCATTGTAACAGTTTATGAAGGTAGTGTCATCTGCAAAAAGCACTGTATTGGAACTTATTATAGAGGGTAGGTCATTGATCATTACCAAAAACAAAAATGGTCCCAACACTGGGAACTCCCACCTTTGTTTCTTCCTAGACTTTTCTGTGCCAGTACATACAACTTGCCTACAATTTTGGAGGTAACACTTTAGTAGTTTTAGACTGTTATCCCTGATGCCATAAAAATGGACTTTCTGTAGAAGTGTGTCATGTCCTACACAGTCAAATGCTTTACTCAGTCACAGAAAGTGGCCTGAGTGAATCCCCTCTCCTCAAACACTTTAAGAACATATTTAATTACAGAGTTTATTGCATCTATTGTTGTCGATGTTTTTTTTCTAAATCCCTATTGTGCTACATTCAATATTCCAAGTATTCAAAATGAGCAGACAACTGATTGTAAATCATGACTGGAACTATCGATATTTTCTGAAACCTGCAGGGTTATCTTCATCACCATTTTTATACACAGGAACCACCCTAGATAATTTAAGCTCCTCTCGAAAGTATCCCTCTGATAAACATTTATTTATGCAGTGAATAAACAATGGAATCAATGGCTTTCTTCAGCAAATTGCAAGACGTCCTAAATATCAACATTATCGGATTACTTCAAGTCCCTTACTGTTTTTAAAACAGTACTAGGCATAACCGCAGAGAAAGTGAGAATATTGTTGAAGGGTGTCCATGATAATTTTTTTTCTAAGAGTTCTGATGGACTTGTATCAGGTTTACTGATGTCATTGCTTAAAATAATCATTAAACTCTTGTGGAGAGATATTGATTTTTACCTTATGTTAATCTTTGGCAACATTATTTATAAGATTCCAAGCAGGTCTGTATTTAGTGTTAGAAGTGCAATATACTAGGCATTGTGTGACCTTTTCACTCCAATAACTGCTTTTTTTTATAATCATTTCCCCACCTTACATACAAATATTTTGCTTTTTCAGACTTTGTATTGTACTGTATGGAACTGGGGACCTACAAATGACATAGAGGCTTCGTCCCCACTGTAGCCCTCAGTGGTTCACAACAGGCTATAGCAGTCCTCTCACTCCACCACCGCCCCACACCGAACCCAGGGGAGCCCCCCTGGAACATCTCATTCCAGATGAGTGTAACCCCAATGTTTGCATGGTAGAGTAATTATGGTGTATGCATACGTGGAGACAGTGTTTGCGCAGCAATTGCTGACATAATGTAACTGAGGCGGAATAAGAGGAACAAGCCTGCATTCGTCGAGGCAGGTGGAAAACTGCCTTAAAAACCATCCACAGACTGGCCAGCACACCAGACCTCGACATTAATCTGTCGGGTGGATTTGTGCGAGGGGCCAGCACGCCTTCCCGCCCGAAAAGCATTTTCAGAATAAGTATATTATTGTATATTTCTAACAGCACCATTACAGATCTTTCATAGCAGACAGTGTTTTTATTGTACCAAGAATTTTTCTTTTTTGACAACTTTTTACAATCTCTGTCTGTTACTTCACATTTTCTAATGGGAATACTATCATTACATATTTGCAGAAATGAGTTAAAGAAACATTCAAAATTTATCATAGCTGACTCATTTTTTGACAGACAAGGATTACTATCATTTCTCTGGCAGAACCAATCTCTATCTGCAAGGATTTTCCTGAACTTGCCAATTTTTCCATTGGCATTTGGCCTTGTGATCACCATTTTTGAACTGGCCATGTCACCACTAAGATTTGGATTGGATTGTTTCGGGGAAGACACCAGACAGTGAGGTCATATCGGTCTCATCAGATTAGGGAAGGACAGCGAAGGAAGTCGTCCATGTCCTTTCAAAGGAACCATCCTGGCATTTGCCTGGAGCGATTTAGGGAAATCACGGAAAACCTAAATCAGAATGGCCGGACACAGGATTGAACCATCGTTCTCACCACTAAGACTGACTGAGCTGATCCTGTTAGCATATGTTAAGGACACTGATTTCTAGTCAGAAAAGGGAAACATTGTTACATCACAATGAGTTGGGCACATTTAAAATTAACAATTGCTCCCTAGTAGGTTTATAGTTAATGCACTGTAGAGTGAACTGACATAATAGGTTTTTCAAATCACTAACACTGCGCTTATCAGTTGACATGTCAGAATCAGAATTAAGATCACCACCTATTATAATGTCATAGTTGATAAATCTGTTCTCAGTGAGAGCACATAAAAGGACATCCAATTTCTCTGAGAATACAGTGCTAATACCATTGGGAGACCTATACAATGATACTACTATTACCTTCATACTACTTATGACTATACCAGTGACTTCAAAATTCAGTTCTTCACATAAATAATATAGATCAGAGTTACTAATGGAGCAATCAATTGATCTAGCAACATAGATTGCTGCACCGCCTTTCTTGTGAACTCTTCTGTGGTAACTGTTTGATAAACCATAATTTTCGAACTTACAAACTGGAATTTCATCTTCAGTGGCCCAATGTTCACTTGCACACAATAAATCAAATTTATTTTCTAATGAAAAGTCATTAAATACTAATTCCTTGTCGTTCAAACCCTGGATATTTAAAAAACCAATTTTCAGGTCTATATTCTGCTCTTCTTCATTTTTTGGATGGTACTTATTTTCAGGTTTTTTTTGCTTGTTTATCCATTTTTTTTAATCGCATCAAGCCATTTTTGTTTCTCTATCTTATGACACTCCATTTTAAACAAAGTATTGAAATTAGAACTGTTGAAATCCCATGAACTGTAGCTTGGATTAACTTCCTCATTTTTGCATGCCCGATGTAGAAAACAAATTAAGTAATTTCTTTTACACCTTTTCATCTTCCTCTCATTCCTGTATAAAACTTGCTCTTCTTGTTAAGTCAAATTAGAGTAAAACCTTACAGTTTCAATTAAAACCTCCACCATCTTTGTCAAGAACAACTCATGGTCCCTGACTGTGTTTGATGGAACAGATTATAGGTGAAATCTTTTCAATTTAATTTGACAATGCAGGAAGACCAAGATTATTGTACTCAAGAATGTTCTCATATTCAGCTCATCCTATTAGTACAAGTTAATCAGTTCCTGGATGTCTTGATATATGTACCTACCCATCTCTTCCTTTCAGTTAAGTGTTCTTTCATAACCTATTCTGTCTAATGCCTTTATTCGAGCTGTCTGAAACGTCCAGTTTCTTCTATAATGCTTTTAACTGCCTTGTCTAATTTTCACAGCTTGAGAAATTTCTTCATAAAAGCTATTTGACTATTCAGATACCAGATGATTTCTTTCACTGTAGAAAATTTTCTTAATGTTGCTTCATAATGTTGAGGTCTCACTTGTTACAGTTATGGTGTGTATTTTTTAATTCTTAGATGGAAAATTCATTATTTTAAACATTTCTTCACCAATGTTGATGTTATGGTTTTGTTATTGTCCTTCCTAGTAAATGTTCATTACTTTCAAAGTGTTTACTTTATTCAATATTTGATTTAAGTTTTCGTTACCTCAACATTGGTACCTGTTTCCTGCTGAAATTTGCTTTCAGTTCTTATCTGCTTCTTAAGTGTGTAAGTCAAATAAGAAGGGCAATAAGGTTAACCCATACTTTATAAGCCCATTTTATCAAAACCTTAGCTTTCTTGAACTACTAGTTTTATGACTCTGATTTTTACAGGTCACTCTGTTGCCATTGTACTTCACATTACCGGTATCATAGGCAAGATAGACACAAAGCCAACACCCACTACAGCAGTACAAGTTTAAATGCAAACTAGCTCCATATATGACTGAAAGAAAGTCTGATGAGATAAAATATATTATTCAGATGGTTAAGAAATACAAAATTTTAATTGTGATTAGTGATTGGAATTCGACAGTAGGAAGATGAAGAGAAGGAAAATTAGTGGGGGAAACAAATGAAAGAGGAAGTCATGTGGTAGAATTTGGCACAGAGCATAAATTAATCATCACTAACACTTGGTTTCAGAATCATGAAAGGATGTTGTAGTGGAAGAGATCTGTAGACACTGTAAGGCTTCAGATTGATTATATAATGGTAAGACAGAGATTTCGGAACCAGGTTTTAAATTGCAAGACATTTCCATGGAAAGATGTGGATTCTTGACCACAATTTACTGGTTATGACCTGTATATTCAAACTGAATAATTTGCAGAAGGTAGGAAATTAAGAACATAGGGCCTGGGTAAGTTAAGAGAATCAGAGGTTAACTGAGAGTTTCAGAGGGAGCATTAAGCACCAATTGACTGAAACAGGGGAAAGGAATACAGTAGAAGATGAATGGGGAACTTCGAGAGATGAAATAGTGAAGGCAGTGGAGGATAAAATGGGTAAAAAGACAAGGCCTAGTAGAAATACTTGGATGTCACAGGAGATACTGAATTCAACTGGTAAAAAGAGAAAGTATAAAAAAGCAGCAAAGGAGTGGGCGAAAGGGAATATAAATCTCTAAAAATGGGATTGAAAGGAAGTGCAAAATGGCTAAACAAGAATGGCTAGAGGACAAAAGTAAGTCTAAGGAAACATACATGACTAGGGGAAAGATTTTTACCACTTACAGTAAAATTAAAGAGGCCTTCATAGAAAAGAGAAGCAACTGTATGATTATCAAGAGTTCAGATGGAAAACCAGTACTAAGCAAATAAGGCAAAGCTAAAAGGTGGGAGGAAATTACCGAGGGGCTATACAACAGCAATAAAATTGAAGGCAGTATTATAGAAATCAAAGAGGATGTACATGAAGATGACATGGGAGATTTGATATGAAGTATTTGGCAGATGACATTCCCTTAGAATTGCTGATATTGTTTGGACATGGACAACTAGCCATAACAAAACTATTCCACTGGTTTTACAAGATACATGAGGCAGGGGAAATACCTTCAGACTTTGAGAGAAATGTAATAATTCCAGAACAAAGAAACTAAGGGCTGACAGGTATGAATATTACCAAAGTACCAGTTTAATATGGCACGGTTACAAAACTTGACACAAATTATTTACTATAGAATTGTCAAACTGATAGGAGCCAAACTCTGGAAAGATTAGTTTGGTTGCGTAGAAATGTTGGACTATGTGAGGCAGTACTGACCCTATGACTTATCTTAGAAGATAGGTTAAAGAAATGCAAGTCTAGTTTTATAGGTTTTGTAGACTTAGAGAAAACTCTTGACAACACTGACTGGAATACATTCTTTGAAATTCTGAAGATAGAAAGGGGAAAACATAGGTGATGAAAGGCTATTTACAACTTGTACAGAAACCAGATGACAGTTATAAGAGTAGAAGGACGTGGAAAGGAAGCAGTGGTTGAGTAGGGAGTGAGACACGGTTGCAGCCTATCCCGAGTATTATTCAATCTGTACATTTAGTACACAGTAAAGGACACCAAAGAAATATTGGAGAGAAGGAATTAAAGTTCAGGGAGAAGGAATAAAAACTTCGAGGTTGTCTGATAACATTGCAAAGTGCAGCTGAGCAGAATGGACAGTCTTGAAAGGGGGATATAAGACAAACATTAACAAAAGAAAAACAAGGTTAAAGGAATGTAGTTGAATTAAAAAAAATTTGTTTAGATTTACACTCTGGAGTCAATAGCATCAGTTCCTTCAGTTGCATGGCAATGAGCCACACAATACAGCATTGTCACATTAAAACAGGATGTGAGTTTGCCAAACCCCTTATGAGCATCTATACGACTGCTAACATGTAGAGAGGATACGTAAAAATGCCTCAATAATGTTTATGATTTACTTTAATCTATTAGTTATCTGATAACAATGATGGCAATTGTTGGGAATGGCCTTACACAAATCAACTTTCATTTCCAGTATTTTCACCAAATTTATTCAAAACTTGTAAAACAAAAGAGCACACAATCCCAAAGCTAAAAAAACTGTTCCTATAACAAGCTGAATTCTAAAAAAAACTTTGCCAGCAGCTACCTGTCAGTACAATCACATCACCAGTAACTATGCTAGTTGCCATTCAACGTATATGAGCTCACCTGATCTAATCTTAGCCATTCCACTTATAAGACCACACTGGTTGTTTTACAGCACTGTAGGTGGTGTAGAACTAGTGCCATGTGGACAGTTGACCCTTCACTGCTGACTTAAATCACGGCAATGAAGTTGAGGGTATGTGTCAGCCATTTGTACAGAATCAATGCAGGAAGATGGATTTGTGTGTAGATATGAGAGAAAGGAGTTATTGTTTGGAAGTACTGGTAAGTTGCCTAATTTCTCATACATGTCAGTGTGAACTGTCCAATATGTCGACAAGGAATGGTGTACCACTCACTATCTGGTAACACAGCATAAGACCAGTCAACATAAAAAGATTCTAAACAACAGGGACCCCAGACAAACATTATGCTTTGTAAACGATAATTGGTTTCAAATCTGACAGGAATTGCTACTGTCGGTAAATGCATGTTCATTTCAACCAGCTTCTGGCCAAACACTGCAAACACAACTACATGTAATGGACATATGGAGTCAGGTACCTCACAAAAGACACTCATAGTAGTGCAAAGCTGCACTTCTTTGATGGACCAAACAACACACAGTCTGCAAAGCAGTTGACTGGAAGCATGTGGTGTCATCCAAGTTACGATTGTGCCTCTTTTCCAGTGATGCAACACGGCGAGTGCACAATCAGACATTTAATCTGTGGTGTGTAGAGGGTGTGGTTCAGGACTTCACGAAGCTGCAAAACCGCACCAGGATATTTATTTCAACATCCTCAGTGACCAGGTATTGCCACAGCTTCATGATGAAAATGCTGTGGCCACTCCTGTTTTCCAAGATGACAAGAGCCATTTTCACAGTACTGCATGCATACATTTCTGACTTGCTAATCACTTAGACACTGCATTACACCTTGACTGACCCACTAAATCACCTGATCTTAATCCCCAGAAAATGTTTGGAACAAGTTGAAACAGTGTGAGCAAGATAGCAATCGATATCCCTACTAGCTGGTACTCTGTGGGATGTAACCATCAATCATCCGGATATGGAATGTGTAAAGAAACTCGGGAAGTCTCTTTCTTGCCAAATTGAGGCCATTATCAAGGCTACAGTTGGTGTTGTACAGTATTAGCATGATGTCTCCTGAGAATGACTAGTCTTTTGTCTGATGAGCTTCTACACATATTAAAAAAAATTATAATTTCTTGATGAGTGGTGTTTAAAATGTTTCTGTTCATTCATTAATATGTCATTGTCATCATCATTAGGGCTTTTTGTGGAGTGCGGGAAGAATGATCATTTAAACATTTCTGTGTGTGCTGTAATTAATCTAATTTTTTCCTTATGATCCCCGCGGGAGTGATTAGTACGGAACTGTAGCATATTCCTAGAGTCATCATTTAAGGCCAGTTCTTGAAACTTTGTCAAGAGGCTTTCTCGGTATAGTTTCCATCTATCTTCAAGAATCTGTCAGTTCAGTTCTTTCAACATCTCTGTGACACTCAACATGTGTCACACACTTGAGCTATATTTTAGGAAGGGTTGCACAGTGATTAAGTTAACAGTTCTCACTTGTGACTCATGAGTATTATATTCAAAGGATAACACTTTTTTTGTTTTGTTTTGTGAAGTGTACAATTTTACATTTCTGGACATTTACAGCAAGTTGCCAATCTCTGCACCACTTTGAAATTTTATCAGTGTCTGAATATTTGTGCAGCTTTGTTCAGAAGGTATCTCACAGCAGAAAACTGTATCATCTGCAAAAAGTCTGAGGTAACTATTAATATTGTCTGCACAGTCATTAATACACAACATGAAAAGCAAGGGACCCAACACACTTCCCCGAAGTTACTTCTACAAGCTGTTCAGAAAATACTATTACAAACTTCTAGAACCTGTAGAGTGTGTGTGGAGGGGGGGAGGGATGTTTACATTGGATTGGCAGATGTCATTTGATGTCTGTCCTACCTCTCCAACCTGGTTCAAGCTTCACTCTGGTGTCTGTGAGTGTCTGAGCAATGTGGCTGAGTACACGTTTGCAGGATACACCAACATGATCCTACTGTATGGAGAAGCTCACTGTAATGGAAGAGCGGCTTGTTGCCTTTATCAAGATCGTTACCCACAATGTCTGACTCAATCACATACCCTTTCCACCACAATTATGCAACAGGTTTAAGAAAGGCATAACTTCACCGTCATCAGGTGTGACTTTGGAGCTCCAAAGGTAGGCAGCACACCCAAAGTGGAAGAAGCCGTACTGTAAATAGTTTGTGGAAACTGATTAAGTTTCATTTTTGTTTCTTTGGTTGTTAACGTGTGGAATTGTAAAACAAGTGATCTACTGGGTTGTTGTTGTTGTTGTGGTCTTCAGTCCTGAGACTGGTTTGATGCAGCTCTCCATGCTACTCTATCCTGTGCAAGCTTCTTCATCTCCCAGTACCTACTGAAACCTACATACTTCTGAATCTGCTTAGTGTATTCATCTCTTGGTCTCCCTCTACGATTTTTACCCTCCACGCTGCCCCCCAATACTAAATTGGTGATTCCTTGATGCCTCAGAACACATCCTACCAACCGATCCCTCCTTCTAGTCAAGTTGTGCCACGAACTTCTCTTCTACCTAATCCTATTCAATACCTCCTCATTAGTTATGTGATCTACCCATCTAATCTTCTGTAGCACCACATTTCGAAAGCTTCTATTCTCTTCTTGTGCAAACTATTTAACGTCCATGTTTCACTTCCATACATGGCTACACTCCATGCAAATGCTTTCAGAAAAGACTTCCTAACACTTAAATCTATACTCGATGTTAACAAATTTCTCTTCTTCAGAAACGTTTTCCTTGCCATTGCCAGTCTACATTTTATATCCTCTCTACTTCGACCATCATCAGTTATTTTGCTCCCCAAATAGCGAAACTCCTTTACTACTTAAAGTGTCTCATTTCCTAATCTAATTCCCTCAGCATCACTCGGCTTAATTTGACTACATTCCATTATCCTCGTTTGCTTTTGTTGATGTTCATCTTATATACTCCTTTCAAGACATTATCCATTCTGTTCAACTGCTCTTCCAAGTCCTGTACCGTCTCTGACAGAATTACAATGTCATCAGCAAACCTCAAAGTTTTAATTTCTTATCCATGGATTTTAATACCTACTCCATATTTTTCTTTTGTTTCCTTTACTGCTCGCTCAATATACAGATTGAATAACATCGGGGATAGGCTACAACCCTGTCTCACTCCCTTTCCAACCACTGCTTCCCTTTCATGCCCCTCGACTCTTATAACTGCCATCTGGTTTCTGTACACATTGTAAATAGCCTTTTGCTCCCTGTATTTTACCCCTGCCACCTTCAGATTTGAAAGAGAGTATTCCAGTAAACAATGTCAAAAGCTTTCTCTAAGTCTACAAATGCTAGAAACGTAGGTTTGTCTTTCCTTAATCTAGCTTCTAAGATAAGTCGTAGGGTCAGTATTGCCTCACGTGTTCCAATATTTCTACAGAATCCAAACTGACCATCCTCGAGGTCAGCTTCTATCAGTTTTTCCATTCATCTGTAAAGAATTTGTGTTAGTATTTTGCAGCAGTGACTTATTAAACTGATAGTTCGGTAATTTTCACATCTGTCAACACGTGCTTTCTTTGGGATTGGAACAATTATATTCTTCTTGAAGTCTGAGGGTATTTCGCCTGCGTCATATATCTTTCTCACCAGATGGTAGAGTTTTGTCAGGACTGGCTCTCCCAAGGCTGTCAGTAGTTCTAATGGAATGTTGTCTACTCCTGGGGCCTTGTTTCGACTGTCTTTCAGTGCTCTGTCAAACTCTTCACGTAGTATCATATCTCCCATTTCATCTTCGTCTACATGCTCTTCCATTTCCAAAATATTGTCCTCAAGTACATTGCCCTTGTATAGGCCCTCTATATACTCCTTCCACCTTTCTGCTTTCCCTTCTTTGCTTAGAAATGGGTTAGGTTATGCCTAATAAATTATTTGTATATGTGGTCACATTATCAACATATTTTCAAATAGTTGTGGCATGGAAATGGTACATTTCCGGACATGGGTTCCAATTCAGAATATTATCTAATCAGCCTCTCGACAAGTTCCAGAAGTCTGTAATGGGAATATCCTAGTATATTTGTTGATGACTCTCCACCCAAGATAACATGCTGTGTCCTCCCTACCAAGAAATCCTCATTCCAGTCACAAATTTCATCTGATATTCCTTTTGATCATACTTATGATAATAAGCATAGGTGTTGTACTGAGTCAACTGCTATTCAGAAATTGAGGACTACCGCATCTACCCGACAGTCTTGATCCATGGCTTTCAGGATGTCATGAGAAAAATTTGTGTTGTGTATCACTTCATCTGTTTGTTTGAAATCCATGCTGGTTGGCATGGAGGACATTGCTCAGTTTGAGACACATCATTATGTTTGGGCTCAGAATATATTCTAAGATTCTGCACCATATGGATGTCAAGGATACTGGATGTGACCTGTGCTTCCTTCCACTTACTGGGCAAGGTTTTTTGTTTGAATGATTTATGATAGATTATAGTTAACAGAATAGCTAACTTAGTTGCGTATTAAATATATTGTATTTCCCTGGTGGTCTGCTCAGGACACAACCCTCTCCATCTTCTCCAATCTTCACACCATCTCCCTGTCTCAGTATTATGGCCCATCTTCTCTCTTTCGAATGCTTTCTTCGAATCCTTTTAGCCAATAGTCCAGCGGTCTTCTGCCTGGTCTTTTACCTTACATCTTCATCTCATGCATCTTCCTAAGAATACTCGTCTCATTCCTTCCCTTCATATGCCCACATCCTTTTCACATTTTCTCTCATTCATACACTGTGTTCTGTAAATCCTGTCATGAATGAGGGTCTTCAGAAGTATGGAATGAGTCAAGTCATACATTAACAAGACCGAATCTGTCACTGTAGGCTATTTCTGTAAAATATACGAACAACAAATTATGACTAATGCTGAACTACCGAATGGATAATTACAGGAATTACTTTTAGATTGCCTTGGATATACGTAGTCTTCAGTGGCTACTCTGCCTGTTAATGCATAATTTCACATACATCACAGTTAGATTATATATGGACAAAATCAATGCCTACACTGCAGGAAGAAAAATAAATAAATAACAAGAACATAATTAGTACACCTTTTTAGATGATTCCAATTCACTCAAGATTTATTGTTGCAAATGTGCATATGGAGTACATGAAATGATTAATGTTTACAGATCAATAGCACAAGCAGTTCTGAGGTAATCGGTATTGACCCATGTTGAAACACCCATATTAGTACATGGTGTACACTCCACAGGCAGCAATGCAAGTGCTAACACTGGCATCCACTCAATCATACAGATGGCAAATACTGTCCTGGCATATGTTATTTCATACCTTCTCAAACTGTTCACATAGTTCTGTAATACTTGCAAGTTGTGAGTTGCATGAGTAACTTCTCATCCCTTCATATCCCACAGGCACTCGAATGGAGACATGTCTGGGAAACGTGCTGGCCAAGGAAGTTACTGAGTGTCTTGCAAAGTATGTTGAGTTTCACAGGTAGTGTGTGAGCGAGCATTATCCTGTTGGAACAATGCATCACATTCCTGTTACAAGAACGGCTACAAAACAGGGCTAACAACATCCTGCACCCACCAAGTGGTGGTTAGCACCCTCTACAGAAACACCAGAGGTGAATGAAAGTTGTGGTTTATCATACCCCAGACCATAAGGCCAGGGATGGGGACAATGTGTCTTGGACGAATGCACTGTACAAGACAGTACTCACGAGGTCTATTTTGCATGTGCAAATGACCATTATTTGCATGCAGGCAGAAATTTGCTTTCATCACTGATGACCACAGCATGCCATTCCACCTTCCAAGTGATCCTCTGATGGCACCAGTTGAGCCACGCACATCAGTGCTGTGGTGTGGGTGGAAGATGGACTAGAGGTATGCAAGCCCATAGTTCCACTGTCAATTACCAATTTGCAACTGTTAGTGTGGACACATCTGGGCTCACAAGCCCTCTTGCCTGTGCTGTGGTAGCAGTACAATCTGCAACTGCTGCCACTACAATACGACAATCCTGGCAGGTGTCTGTGCTGCAAGGATATCCAGAACCTCATCTATGGACATGAGAATGTTCATGTAACAACTGATATCGGCATCATTGTGCAACTGATGCAGCATGTCCAACTTAAGCAGCAATCTCCAAAAAGACCATACTGCCACTCAGAAGGCTACAATTTGACCTTTTCAAACTCATTCAATTGGATGTAGGAAGCACGAGTACATCTCTGTGACAAGCCAGTTTGCTTCCATGTTTGCACCACACTGAACCTTCTGGATCATCAGTCAAAGCCTTTGGCAAGTTCACAGAAAATCCTAACAGAGAATTTCTCTCGTTTAATTCTACCAGAACTGAATTTTTACACTACCTACCTACAGCTTTTTTGGTGTACAAGCCTTTATTGAGGCCAAATTAAATTGTCAAAAGGTTATTCTCAAAAATTTGGTTCAGTATCTGAGTGTAAGCCACCTTCTCTAAAGTTTTTGATAACTCAAGGAGGAGGAGGGTGGGGGGTTGAATGGGTTTATAATGAGAGGTCATTTGCCTATCTCCACTTTTATAAATAGATCTTACTACCACATATTTTAGTCTTTCATTGCAGCTTTACTGTTTGTGGTGGAGAATTTCAGGAAATGCACCTGCATCATCCACCAGAAACAAAGAAAACTCACAGACAGTACTGCCAAATTGGCACAATATTTTAGTGCTTTGCCTGAAAAATAATCACGGTCAATGGATTCACTACTTTTCAGTGTTTTTTTGATCTCTCTAACTGTTGTTTTGGCAAACATGGTGCCTAGTAATGGAGTATACAATGTTTCTATAACTTAGTGTAACAAATTTTCTGTTGATGTCCTATTTGGTCACTGCTTTTTCGAGCTGCTGTTAGGAAGAATTCAACATCATTTGCCTTACCAAATTTATTAATTTTGTGCTTGCTGGTATTACAAATTGACTTCACATTGTTCTATAAATTTTTTATATGTAGTGCATGTATTTTGCTTTTTTGATGATACAGTGAAGAATTTTGTGACATGGGTTGCAGTGCATTTTTAAAGCTCAATTAGAGCTAGTCCTCTGCATTAAATTCAGCTCTAACTAGCACAGATATTTTTCATTCCAGATTTTAGCCACATTTTTTCTTGGCTTTCATTGCAATTGTTCCATTGCATTGTTCCACTGTAATTACAACTGTCCCATTCTAAAAGAAAACTGAAAAAGTGTTGTAAGAATATTTTTAGGGAAGAATTAAATTTCCCATTTACAGTGTCTCCCGCCTAAAATGCATCCCATTGTTCATTCAATTAATTATCTCTGCAAAATGTAACAGATTCGGCATTTACAATTACATGAACTCACACTTTTCCCTACACAATTACACTTTATTGTTGGTGTTACCTTACAGCTGTCACTTGACCATTGCCATAAAGGTGAAACATTTATTATGGGTCTCATATTTCTTTTCTTATTTATTTAATGAAAGACTGCTGTATTTAGAAATAAAATATCAATCATTGTTGCACAGCAGCAACTCTAATTGGCTTCTATCGCGTCATGAGATCAACAGAGAAATCTACACATACAGTGACTTCCCAGTTACTTCAACCAAGTCTTATTAATCTTCTCTAATTATTGGGTGAAATTTAAAATATTTGCTGACGGGATCCTGTAGAGAATTCCTATATTTTATGTTTCCAAATATAGTACTGAATTACTGCACTTAAAGGGCTGTTAAATGCAGTATGTAATTATGTGTATGGTCTATGACTTAATTTTCATTTCAATTCAGTATGTTAAGCCACAAATGCCCCTTTTCTGTACATTATGCATACAGTAATGTGATACTATCTTGTATTAATTTACATGTGACTGTTCAGTTTCTGTGGCTTACATATGATTTTGTTATGCATAACATACCTGTAGAATTATATTTAAATTTTTAAATATCCTTTAGCAATATGGGAAGCTCATCTTTCTTAATTAACATGTTTGTTATGTTTTGTGGTAAAAGTCCTCAATACCCTGAGGCAATATGAGAAGCTCATCTTTCCTATTTAACATATTTGTTATATTTTATTGCAAAATTCCTCAATATCCTGAAGCAATATGAGAAATTTATCTTTCTTATTTAATATGTTTGTTACATATTGTTGTAAAAGTCCGAATATATTATGACTTCCGGAATGAGATTTTCACTCTGCAGCGGAGTGTGCGCTGATATGAAACTTCCTGGCAGATTAAAACTGTGTGCCCGACCGAGACTCAAACTCAGGACCTTTGCCTTTCGCAGGCAATTGCTCTAAAGTTTGGAAGGTAGGAGACGAGATACTGGCAGAAGTAAAGCTGTGAGTACTGGGCATGAGTCATGCTTCGGTAGCTCATATGGTAGAGCACTTGTCCGCGAAAGGCAAAGGTCCCAAGTTCGAGTCTCGGTCGGGCACACAGTTTTAATCTGCCAGGAAATTTTATATTATGACTGCTACTCTTTGTACAGTCCAAGGTGCATTTTTGTTTGTCCACTGATTATAGAAACTGTGTCTAAAGTTATTAGGTAGCTTTGACTTTGAAAAACATTTAGCCTACAAACAGCCTAGTGAAAATACTGGGAATCACAAGGACTGTTGGCAGCCCTCTGGTTACACAGAATGCTTCTGGAAACCAGCCATGCTAGTAACCTCTTGCCAGAAACATTTATACGTAGACCACACTCTATATGCCATGAGAGAAGTGTTACCTCAATCAAACCCACTGAGTTCACCACATTTTGTTGATTAACCCCTGAAGCTCTGCATTTATACATGTGACGTAACACTTTATCCAGGACAGTATATCACTATTCGTGTTTCAAATTGATACTGATGTGGTAATAAAGGAATGTACAGCAAGTTCGACTTTTTCAAGAACTTTACTTCCCTGTGAAGCCATTGTCTTCAAAAACTTTGCAGCAATGTGTTCGTATGAATTTTATGCAACAAATGGGGCTGAACTAAACCTGATCATGATTCGAGGAGATTCATATGTAACATATGTATCTTCTGAAATCTACCATTGAGCCAAAGAATAACCAAGACAGATACCCATTTAAGTAAAGTCTACCTTACCCATACATGTTCCATAATTTCCATCATGAATGAGCAGAGCCATCAGGGATGT
Organism: Schistocerca piceifrons; assembly: GCF_021461385.2. Taxonomy (NCBI): domain Eukaryota; kingdom Metazoa; phylum Arthropoda; class Insecta; order Orthoptera; family Acrididae; genus Schistocerca; species Schistocerca piceifrons. Next base: position 736,029,121 of record NC_060140.1, on the reverse strand, counting down.
AGAGTTAAGTTAAATTATACATTAAGTGGCAGAAACAATAACTACAGGTTAATTCAGCAACTACTGACATAAAATAGTTACCAAAATTATTAGTAGATTATTTTATTAATGTGTATATTAGCAGGATTGAAGCTATTTAGAAAATAACTTTCACTTATAAAACTAAGTTGCTGTTTTAATTTACTCTTTCATAGTAAGTACTTGTTTATATCTAAAAACAAAGATGATGAGACTTACCAAACAAAAGCGCTGGCAGGTCGATAGACACACAAACATACACACAAAATTCAAGCTTTCGCAACAAACGGTTGCTTCATCAGGAAAGAGGGAAGGAGAGGGAAAGACGAAAGGATGTGTGTTTTAAGGGAGAGGGTAAGGAGTCATTCCAATCCAGGGAGCGGAAAGACTTACCTTAGGGGGGAAAAAGGACAGGTATACACTCGCACACACACACACATATCCATCCGCACATACACAGACACAAGCAGAAGTACTTGTTTAAGTTTACTTACTTCAGAGCAGAATAATGCACACTGTTCCGAAAAAGTTAAAATTTTTTAGCATGGATGTCATTGTTAAACATTAAGTACATCCAAGAGTCTAAACATTACATTAAATTACAAAAGCAGTGGCTAATAAGGAACTCTTTACTTTGGTTTTGTATATCTGAGGTATTTCCAGTTTTCTGTCACATATCAACAGACAATCTGTTTCTGCACCTGAATACAGAGGGGACATGTAATCTACTTGGAAATTATTTTTATTTCTAGACTGTGGTTGTGTATTTCACAGTACAACCTAAATTCACTCATATTAGCACAAATACCACTAGGGAGTTGAGTGTATCGTGAGTAAGAATTCCTGGATTTGAGAACAGGATTCTGCAAAAAATTTGGTTACCCATTATTCATGGCATTCTTTTTGATTATAACAAATGCCTTTTTTGACCATAACTGTGCTGCCCCATAAGTTTACGCAGTAGGAAACAATTGAATAAATACACACAATGTATGCTAGCTGCCCTATCTGTAGGTCAACAAAATGGGAGAGATTTCCAAATGTGATGTATGTGGAATATTGCCTTTCAACATGATGGTGTGACCTTAGTTTGTCATTTATGTGGCTGACTAACAATTTCACGTATGGTATTTAGTAATATTGCACGTGCCCATTGATACTTACTTGTGAAGTCTGTTAGTCAGCTTTATTTGTAACGAATTATACGATTTTTTTGTAATATTATGAATTAAGCTCTTTGTTTTGAACTCTTTATAAGTAGGTTCCACTATTATGCTGTCTGTGTTTAGGTAACTGGATCAGCAGCAAACATCACAGGTTTGGAACAGTTTGTGACTGTCTTGGGTATATAATTTATGTAGGTCAAGATCTAGAGTGAAGTAAGTACCAAACCTCGCAGGACACCATATTTAAGGTTTACCCATTATGAAATTATGTTTTATTCTGGTGGTAGCATCTATTTTATGTTGTTGACATACAACTTCATCCATACACTGGAGACACATTTAATATCATTTTTTGAATAAAAAAAATTCCTTGCAAAGTTTGATGACAAATTCACTCAAAACACTTGAAATGGGCACAGAAAATTTCGACATGGCAATTTTAATGTTTATTTCTATCAGAATTGAGTTTGTGCAATCACATATTGCTTTCACTAAAGAGTAACTTTTAAGGAAGGCTAATGAGTTTCTCACAGGGTTTTTGAAGAATCATGATTCAATAGTCCATTACAAGTTACCTTCTCATATATTCTGTCAGAAGTTGGAAGGAGATGGGAACAGAATTAGAATGAAACACTTACCTCCGTTTCTACAAACAGCCATTAACACTGCAAATTTCAGTCTTACAGAAAGTATTGCCAGACTCATCAACTGGTTACAAATGAAATCAAGGGAGGAACTACCAACACAACAATAAACACATTCACAGCCACACAGACAACCACACACTCATTTCTATGCCTAAGGATGGACTCATTGTGCATTAGGTGTGAATATGTGTACAATTACTAGAAAAAAATCTAGTGTAAATGCTATTATCTGCTATGCATTACTGTGCTTCACGCATCGATCCTCTATAGGTGAGTGGTAGCCTTCCCTTAACTTTATGTACTACAACACTTAATATTAGTACTTTGAGTACAGTACCATCATGAGCAGAAGAACAGATGATTTTTTTTTATCTCTTAACAGCTAAGATGGCAAAACCGGTGTCTGCTGGTGTAGACTGCAAATCTTGTCTAAGTAAATCCAACAGATCTCTCAATGGTCTACTTTCCATCCCAGTACTATCTGCTACTGTTTCATTGAATATTGTGGCCAATGATTTGATTTTATCGTCACGTCACACAGCTACTGTCACCTTGTAGTTGGGCAACATTTGCGTAACTGTTTTTCTTCAATTCATGTGTGTGATGCATGGCTTATGCTTTTTGACAACTTGGTGAAGAATACTATGGTTTTGCTTTAAGTATTGATTACAGCTGGTTTTCTCCATCAAATAAATGACTCCATCAAATACAAGGGTAATCGCAAAAAGTACGGTCTCCTATTTTTTATAAGTACATAGACCTGTTTATTTCTACAATCGTTTACATCAGTTTACAGCTTGAACATTTAGCTATTTTTCGACATAATCACCATTTCTGTCGATGCATTTTTGTAGATGCTGTGGCAGTTTTTGTATGCCATTGTCACACCAGCTCGCCGCCATGCTGTTAAGAAAGTTATGAACCTCTTCTTTCACCTCATCGTTGGAGCTGAATTGCTGGGACCATGATTAATGCTGACAGTTACTGTGAGACTCTGAAAAAACTCAAACAGACAATTCAGAACCGGAGGAGAGGAGTATTGAGCAAGGGCATACACATTCTCCATGACAGTGCTCACCCACACATCACTCGGCAAACCGTTGTTCTCCTGCAACAGTTTCAGTGGAACATAATCACCCACCCACCCTACAGTCCTGACTTGGCGCCCAGTGACGACTATCATCTGTTCTGTAGGTTAAAAGAACATTTGGCTGGAAAGCGATTCAGCTCCGACGACGAGGTGAAAGAACAGGTTCATAACTTTCTGAAGAGCATGGCGGGGTGAGCTGGTATGACATCGGCATACAAAAACTGCCACAGCATCTAGAAAAATGCATCAACAAAAATGGTGAGTATGTTGAAAAATAGCTAAATATTCAAGCTGTAAACTGATGTACATCACTGTAGAAATAAACAGGCCTATGTACTTATAAAAAAAAAATGAGACCTTACTTATGGGATTAACCTCGTAATAAATACTTTCATTCTATATTTTAGTCATACTTCCTATTGATTTCACTTGTATTGGTCCTAGTTTTATTGCAAATGAAAGTAGGGTTATTTGCAATAGCTAGTGTATTGTGGCGACATATTATTCCTACACTCAGTTATTAGCTATGGGAGTTTTTCTGCGGTCCAAAGGCACAAAACATTGGCCACAAAAGGATGGTTAGAACAATAATTACAAGTAGTAGTCAGGTTCATATTAAAGAAGTATTTAAAAGCTGTCTACCTCTATAGCACGAAGTGAGTACATCCATCAATCTGTTGTGCATATCAGTCGGATCTCAGCAAAACAGACACAGTGGCTTTGTGTGAATGTGTGCATGTGTTTTCTGCTTCGGAAGAAGAGCTTTGTCTGAAAGCTTACATATTTTAGCAGTCTTTGATTGTGCCTGCCTGGGACTCAATGCCTGCTCTATGTGGTGGGCAGCAATCTATCTTTTCCATATTATTGTTACTAAGCATTTCAATAATATTTCTACACATAATCTCAGAAAACGGACCACTCTGGATTTACATTTACCAAATAAAAACAAAACACACCCAATTTAGCATTTTCTACCAGGGAACAAAACTGTATAACAAACTGACCCGAAAATGAAATCTGCTTAGAATGGCAGTTAAAATATTCTTAATAGTAATGCATACTACACAATTAAAGATTACTTAGAGGACGCAGAGTAGTTGTTAGTAATGAAAGGGGATAACTACAACACCCTATTACATGATCACACTGTAATGCTTTTACAAGAAAATCTTGTGCCATGACCTAGTGCATGACAGTAATGTCTTGTCATTCTCCTGCGCTCATCATCTTTCCACTCAGGGGGGTAAGGGAGGGAAGCTGATGATTCAGTTTTTCAGGCAAATTGATGGTAGGAAATGAAGATGTGCATGGGGCATAGCTGCAGACTTGAAATCAGTTTTCCAAATGAAATGGAGTTAGTGCAAGAGGCTTAGCAACATTTTAGCGGTCCAGGAGTCATCAGCTAATGTTCCCAATATGAGTAGCAATAAAGTGCAAAACTACATTTTCCATATAAGTTACCTGGAGCAAATTGTGTGTAAAACATAGAATGCTGTACAACAGGGACCACCTGAATGAGGCAGTGCAGCTGTCAAGACACTGACCTCATATTCGGGAGGCTGGAGTTTGCTCTGTCCAGCCATCCTGATTTAGGTTTTCCAAAATCATTTCATTTCAGGCAAATGGTTCCTTCATTAAGGCCACAGCTGAACACATGTTCTATCCTCATAAAAGCATACTTATATATTCTGTGCTTATGTATCTTCTGAACTCACTGTACGATGATGACAAAGCCTATTTCGTGGTGATCCCTGGATGGATGAATGAATAAGGAAATGTGTTGTAGCTACATTTTTCAGGGAAAATTAACTTTGTCTATTGTGTGTCCTCTTTGAACACTATGGTTGAGTATGTATTTATGAGTCCATGAAACTGAAATCTTCCGTTTGTAGCTAAAGTTGATTGATTGGAATGATGACAGAAGCCATGGTCAGATGATCCATTTATTATGGACTCACATCAATTTCATGAAAGACAGTTGGATTTAAAAAGAAGTAATCCATAGCTGTTGCAACATGTCCATGTTTTGTTGGGAATGTCAGAGTGTGTGGGAAAAAAAGCTGGATATCAGTGATTGTAGGTGTCCTTGATTAGTGCTATTCTATAGAGAATCAATACTAGAACCAACACACCACGACTTCTTGGTAATTGCTACTATGACTTATTAGTGCACTAACTGCATGAAGAAGATCACCACACCATGACTTCTTGTAATTTCTACTATGACTTATTAGTACTCTAACGGCATGACGACGATGACAAAATTTTTTGTTGGTGCTTGTATTGTGTCAGAACAACTTTCTTGTATGTTTACAAGTCTATTATTAAAGTACAGAGCTAGAATTGCTAAACTCATTATTCACTTAAGTTTAAGGACTGGAACCGTGTTCAATTTTTTGCTTATATGCACAATCTCCTTTTTTCTTGTAATATGCCCAACAGTAATTTGACAGTAGCTTGCATCTGTTCAATTCATGTCTCATTCAAATCATGTTCTGTCACAAACAATGCATTAGCATCAATAGCTTTGGCTTTCCTGTTGTGATGCCACAAGTTCCTCTCTTTTGAAGCTGGCTTCTTACGTTCTGATAAGTCAAAGATTTTGATTTCTGCCCTTGGTTATGCCCACATTGCAATTCTTTATTTCTTCAATAATTGTTGCAGCCATGTTTTTAGTTACGTTATCACTCTGTCCTCATAAACATTTACTCCGAAAAAGACCTATTGGAAATTTTTGAAATCACATGGATTGGACAGATAGTGCTCTGAATGCTTTTATTCCACAATTTAGTATGCTGTGGGACAATTCTCATTTGTTGTAAAGAAGAACCATACATTTCCACCAAGTACCTGCTCCTTTTCTTACACCCAGTACATGTTCTCTATTTGTACTTCATACAGCATTTTATCTCACACAGTGCACTATCAATCATCATACAAGCACATTTATTTTAATTTCTGTACACGTCAGTCTCATCTATTCTGAGTGCACTTCTTTGTACATTATGCCATTGTCCTTTATTAACAACTTGTACTACTCATGTCATTTGCTTGCTTGAAATCAGTTAAGAAGCTGAAGTATTTCAAGACTGTTCTCAAGTCTGAATGAAGGAAGAGTGAAAAGCTAAAGTTTCAACTCTCATGTTGAGGTCATTATAACTTTCTTCATGAAGGAAAGCAGGAGGCAGATGTTGTTGGGGTCTTCAGTCTGAAAGACTGGTTTGATACTGCTCTCTATGCTAAGCTATCCTCTGAAAACTACTACATCCCTGCATAACTGCCACAACCTACATCCCTTTGATCCTGTTTACTGTATTCTCCATTTTGGTCTTCCTCTACAATTTCTATCCCCTTCCACTACCAAACATACTACTCTTTCATGCTTCAGGATGGGTCCTATCAATATTTTTTTTTTCTCCGAAATCTGATTCAGTCCCTCCTCACTAGCCATCCATCTCATCTCCAGCATTCTTTGATACTATAACATCTTAAAATCTATTGTTTTTTGTCTGACCTGCTTGTTGTTTACATTTCACTTCAGTACCAGGCTAGACTCCAGACAAAAACCTTCAGAAATGACTGCCTAACATTTAAATTAGGATTCAATCTTCAGAAATGTCTTTGTTTCATAAATGTTTTTCTGGCTACTGCCAGTCTGCATTTTATATCCTCTATAATTTGCTTGTTATCAGTTAATTTGCTGTCCAAATAGCAAAACTCATGTAAAATTTTTAGTATTGTATTTCCTACAGTCTGAATTGCATCAGCATCACCCAATTTAATTCACCTACGTTCCATTATCATTGCTTTACTTTTGTTGATGTTCACCTTATAAGCTCTTTCTCAAGACACTATACATTCCATTCAACTGCTTTTCAAAGTCCTTTGTTGTCTGTGAGAGAGAACAATCTCAAACAACAGAAACTTCCAGTTCGAATATCAACAACATAACGAAAAGATAAATTGTCACTTACCATACAGATGACATGGTGAGTTGCAGACAGGCATCACAGTGACACTTACACATCAGCTTTTGGAAAAAGCCTTCTTCAGAAAAGAAAACACACACACATTCATTCACACATGCAAGCACATCTTACACACACATGACCACCAACTCTGGTGACGTGGAATAGAATGTAACAATCAGACAAAGTGGAAGCAGCTATCTGGAGGGAAGGGTGAGGTGATAGAAGGCTACAGGTGGGTGAAGGGAAGTGCACTGTAGCATACAACAGGTGACATTAGTTCAAAAGTGTCACATTGTACACAATATTAGGTTGATGTACAGCACATAGCAGTCTATCATGAATAGTTCTCTCATCTCATAATTCAGTCTCTTCATGATTTACGGAATAAGTTGGCATTTAAACTTGTACTAATGTGATTGGTATTGGCTTTAATGTGTTCATTATGTTTATGGCAGCCATTAACATTAAGTCACTGGTCAAGGTCGATGACTTGTACTGAACATTTCTCTTGACCCAAGAAATGTATGCATAGTACACACTGCTTTAAGGAGCCATTAGATTTAGTAACTGAATACTGAACACACCGGTAAACTGATCTGAAGTTTATTGTGGTTTCTGTATGAAATAAAAAGCTACATCATCACAGCTTGAAACAGAATGCACTGAAATTTTTCTTACCCTCCTATGTTACAGAACTTCTCCTTGAAATGTATCCTAAAATATTTTCCTAATGCCTATTTGTAACAAGTGTTAAATGCTGAGCACAAAAAAGTAATTAAAACCTTTGGCTTCAGTACACGCCACCAGATTTTCTGTAGAGAATATTAAAGAAGTGGCAGCATAGTCGTTTCATAGCCACAGCCTTGCCAACAGGTATTATTAGCCTCAGCAGACAAAAAAAATTTTTCTTGCACACTTACGATAAAATCACGAAACCTGTATTTGCTATGATCTTAAGAAAGTCATATTGCAAAGCTTCTCTTTAAACATTTCTACGACAGAATTTTCACATCGAAATTATCGTACTACTTGGGACTACATAACAAGAAAGTTTTGCGCTTCACTCTGTTGGGCACCGTATTTCAACCACTGCTTTCTGCGTCAAACAATGCTATGCTGCTGCAGTAGAAAGAAATAACAGTTTTCTGAGGAGACCGTATCTGTTGTTACATTATACAGCTTACACGATAAAACGCTGTGTACCTAAAATTCTCAGGTTACGTAAATATAACAACAAAATGGCAAAACATGAACAATAAAAATTAATATACTTTACTATATCAAAATCACAATATATCAAGATACACACGAAACTGTAGCTAACATGAAAATAACATTTTTCACTTTCGTTTGTAATTCTTCCCGATGCACGACATGTTAAAACTTCTCATAATAAATATTTACAACAGACTCGAATGTTAAAACAGACACAACAGTAGTCCCTATGTCTTATATTTTCTTAGTGATGCACAGTGCTTAAATCTTCTCCTTGAATACTTCACAGAACTAAACATTTTGCGCGGTCCCCGATTCTTCTACAACACCAATTACACTTCGGGCATCATCGGCTCCTGACATGACGTCACGATGGCGGTCGTGAGGAGCTGAAGCCAATAGCTGCCCTCCTGGCGATCACATGGTGCACATCGACCAATGGCAGACCCGAGTTCTCATTAATAGTCGGAAATTTTCTGACAAGCGTAGAAAAACTTTTCATCAACAGCCGCCATTTTGAGTTACTGGGACCGTGTGGAAATTTGGATATTATTCTTCAAATTACCGTCATTTTCCTTCTAATAATGGACGCTAGTGCGTTGTATTAGAGACGTGAAGTGTTTTGTGCCGCCGCACTTGGTCCATAAATGTTAAAAGACGTATGATGTTGAAAAATTGTGGGTGATTTACTTTTGGATCATTGTGCAGTTCCGTCGGAAGATGGAGAGTGGGACTGTGTAGGCTCATCCGCCAATTTGGGGCTTCATTAAGCTCAGTAGTTGACTCTGGAGTATTAATATGTGCCTTGAGGGATGCAGTGTTCGTCGAACTATTCCAGTGATATTTCTGAGGTGTTATTTATGTTGTCGGGAACAAGCAGAACCGTGCGTCGTGGATTCAAATTCCATTAAATACGATACTGTGTAGGCTAGTAGACACGGCTTGGTAAACAGGGAGATATGGCCGATCATCTCGTCGACGGGCCGCCAAACAAGCGGCAGAAAATGACTGACTCCTTCCAAGGGCCTTCTGACTCGTCCGGTACGTCCGTCGTTTCTTTTAAAACAAAGAAAAAAATATTAGATATTTATAAATTAGTAGTAAAGAACGAATCTCAGAATGCATCATATAACATGTTATTTGACATAATGGCCAAGTGTGCTAGGACTTTTGTATTCAAAGTAAGTTTCAGTGGACAGTGTCTGTGGATGATGAAGTAAGTGTCCAGTTATTTGTTATGTATATATTTGATTTCTCTCGAGGAACTGAAGCGTGTATGATGGTTATTAAAGGGCAGTGTGACGGCTTCTTTTGTCACAAGAAAACCCTTTTCAGTGTGTGTTTAACTTACATTTACTTGTCATTATCAGTAATTAAAACAGTAATTTGTTTACATCGTGCAGTTTTTTAAGTAGTTTATTTTTTAGGCCGTATTCTGTGATTTTAGTGCAACTGTCCGATTTGTTAGTAAACAATGATTGAATAGTAATTGACCATGGCAAACTAAACAAAGTGTAACCTGAGAGAGAGTAATGAAAATAATGTGCGTTCACTTTGCTTTAAACTGTTAACAATAAGCTTCACGTGTTTAGAAAACAGTAACTTTCATTGGTCAGGAAAGGTGAAGTTTTATCGGATTTTTTCGTTTTAATGGAAAGTTCGTTGCCCTTGTTTCTGTGATGTAAACAAATAACTGTTGTCCACTTCGCATGACATTACATCATTCACGTTTCACTTTTCTCAGTAATAGCATGATAGCAGCATGTGCATGGACTGCTTTTTGTAGATTGAAATTGATTTTTTTTTAAGTGGTGGTTTGTGTTACTTTTTACATTGCATGATGTAATTGATAAAAATTTTAGTAACTGAAATATTACCATATCGACTTAAAATGGAGATCACCATTTTTCTTTTTTACAAGAACATTGCAACTGATTGACAGTTGTTTTATCAGTTTTTGCTGATGTTATGGTGTCACATTTATGGTGATGTTTACTCACTTATTGAGAATGTAGGTACGAAAAACATTGAAGAAAAATATTTTATGCCTACTTTTATATCATATTTGTACTTGGGTTTGTTTACATTCTTATCAACCTTGTATTATATGGTGTGAGGTATTTGTAAGTGTAGGTGTGGTTGGCTTATTTTTCAAACATCATTAAGGGTTTACTGCGTAGCAGAAGCATTTATTTTTTTTCTGTCCCATTAAATACTTTTTTTCTCTCAACTTTTTCAGTCAAAAGTGGGAATTGATATGAACAGAAAAGTCTTTTGTTTTGTATCCTTTTTATGAACTCTCTTAATCTTTGTGACGTGCCATCCAATTCCACAGTACCGTTGGCGCCTTTAATGATGCACCATGCTTACAACTTCGGCTTGGCTACACCTCTGGGGAACAATGGTGGCAGGGGAACACAACAACCGCAACAGCAACAGCAATGGAACACGCAGAAGAGAAGTAATAACTCATTTAGTCCCAGTTCCTGTATCCGTCCTATTCATAAATGTCCTAATGAGGTGGAAGATGATAAAATATCACTGTTGATTCACTTACATAATATGGTTGTGGTAGCTTTCTAACCAAAAATGCCTTGTGTCTACTATAAGATGCGCACAACTGATCTTTTAACCTTTAGGTAGTTTTTTGGGATGGTGATGTAGTGTGACAGCAATTACCAGTACGTGTTAAAGCTACTTCTTTTGTGACAATAACTGAGCATTATGACAGATATTTGTGTAATTTCTTCTCTTTCCTTTTATGTGCGTGGATGGGGTTTGGTTCTTGTGGTCACAGTGAGCAAGTAAACCAATGCTAACAGTGCTGGGATATGATGATATTTAATTTGCAGTGAACATTTCTGTGCTTGTCTGTCAATATGGTGAATGAGAAGTCCATTATCTTTGTATTCTTAATCATTATAAGTATAGGTTTCGCCCAGTTCCTGGTTTCCTCTGCCTATGACTACTTCTCTCTGCTGAGCAGTTGTTTAGTTGTGTAAGATCTAGTGGATTTTTATTGTGAATTGAGACCAGATGTGGTGCAGACATCCGGGAACATATAAAATTCAAGTTTGTCTTATGATTAATGATATTTATTATTTATGGAGCCAGCATACCATTTCATGCTGAATGCTTAGCTAAGGAAAAGTGCAACCACTGCACATCCTGTAATAGGTGTAGCCTAGTATCTTCTTTTAAATTGCACATAGCCAATCTTCAGTTTTTTAATCATATTTGACACTTGAGTGTTCAGATTCCCATCTAATACTGAAATTTGATGGCTTTTTTTTTATCACTACTGTTATGATGATGCAGTTGACATTACAGTAGCCTGTTTCATATTTCAGTAATGAAATTTGAGTCTCATTAGCTTACCTTGTGCACTCTGCTGTTCCACTATTAATGGCACTGTGCATTCTTTGTGGCTGGATAGAGAAATCAATTGTTTAATTGATTTAGTGAAAGTAAATACATGTGCACTGTTTTGGCTGTAAGCAGCATGTTTTTACTTTGCAACCTTTATGTTGAGAATGTGTTTCACAAATACTTGAGTGTCACAAGGAATGATGTGGAATGGAGCCTTTCCATCCTTCCCATTTAATGTTGTCGGCTAGATATAAGTGACTGTGGTGTCTTGTGCTTTTTGCATCACATCTGTAAAGATTACTGTTTGGCTTCGTAATTAATGAGTACTTAAATCTATATATTTGAGTTAAATTGACAGGAGCATGTAATGATGCATTGTATTGGTATACAAATTGGGGAAGTTTAATTTATGCGCAGTGACTGCTTTGATCAGACTTCTATCACTGAAGAGTATGGTGCTGGAAGGCAAAGAAGAAGGGGGAGGAAGCGAGGATAGTTGCAGTGTCATTATTTTACAGTGTACATACCACAATTGCTTTCCATAATTGTAATGATTCAGTGAAGGCTCTGAGTAATCCGTTTTGGATGGGGTTTGGTTCTTGTGGTCACAGTGAGCAAGTAAACCAACACTAACAGTGCTGGGATATGGTGATATTTAATTTGCAGTGAACATATCTGTGCTTGTCTGTCAGTATGGTGAATGAAAATGTCCATTATTTTTGTATTCTTAATCAATGTAAGTATAGGTTTCACCCAGTTCCTGGTTGCTGGTAGTCATCATCTGTTACAAATATCCAAAATTAATGTTATCTCATCTGTCTGGAACAAAGACATAAGTAAAGATTAGCTGAGGCAGGACACAAAAAGGATGCACAACTTCACATTCTTGCATACTTTTAGGCCCTAAATATTGTACAGTTCAGCAGAGAGTAGGTTTACTCATAATTAATTTTTGAAACAAGAAGGTATAGAGGTAATGTTTATAGACACACACATGTGGTGGCAGGAGGAAAGGGGAGGGGGGAGTGCATTGTCTATCTGTGTACATCTGCACTTGCTTACTGTGAAGTACAAAAACATTGCATGTATTGCATGTTTATGTGTTGTATGTTATTCAGTGTACACATTAATTTATTGTCGAATGACACTATAGTGTTTATGTTAGTCAACTTTAGAAAAGCTGATTTCAGTGTCAAAATAAGTCCCATGGTTTTAATTTTCAAACTTTCTGAAAAGGGCAGTTGAGTGTGTGAAATATCCAGTTTCTTTGCCATAGCTTCTCAAATAGCATTGGCAAAGGTGCTTCAATGCTATCTCAAGAGATCTGTATAGCTAACTGTCTTGACCAGAAAGTGCAACAGAAGCTAAAGTTTTAAATATTTCTTTGCATTTTCAATGTGTGTGTTCGTTTTTGTGTTGCATAATATAGCTTCAACTTCTATTTGTCCTGTAGTTCATTAATAAATGTTTTGAAGTAAAGCATTAACACAGTTGACCCAAGTTTATTGTTGTAGCCCTAGAGTACATATGTGCATATGTATGAATGTTTCCACAATATTTTTTTGGAATGCTTGTAAATTATAGACAAGTCACTGACAATTGAAATTACATTTTGTTATTTTTTTAAAAACTTTGTGTTTACTGTGTCAGTTTGGCATAATTTGCTATAAGTTAATGTCAGTTTATTTCTGTTTCCATTTTCTTGTTATGCTCATACGTAAAGCTTGACTTTATCATATTTTGCCCATTTTCATTGTTATCATACACAAAGTTCGGGTTTTTGTTATTACAGAATTGAAGGGATCAGCATTTAGGATTTTGAAGTTTATGCCTTGTGTAACATTGATAAATGTCAAGTAACCACTGACATTGATAGCCAGTTGTAATTTGGGTGTAATTCTAATTAATTTGCATGCACTTTGTTTTTGATTTTATGTTCTTTGTCTTAGTGATAAGTGTAAATTTTCAGCGTACTTAAAAATGTTTGGAAATCATTACATAACTTGTGTACTAAACCAATAAATGTGTAGCTATAATAAGTGAACTTCAGAAAAAATAAATTCGTGGCTGTTTATCTGGGTATAAATGTGCAAACAGTCACTTTTTTGGATTTTAAATAAAATTTATTATACTATTAACTAGTTTTTGAGCCACTGCAGGTTCATCATTAGATGGAGGTTTTACTGGAACATTAAATTGTGGACCAAGTTTAGGCAGACACTATGGTGACGGGTCTGACAAAAATTTATTTATTGGTAACAAAGTGTTTATGAAACGGAAATTTTGTGTTTAGTACTTAACAGTGCATTGTATCGTGGTATCCACAGCAAATTCAAAACCCATAATGTACAGTATGAGGTTGTACACACAACAAATTTTGTAGTAGGTGTGAAAGATGACAGGCAGTATAAATATTGTTGTACTCAGCAACAGTCACTTGTGATGCTGCTAACATGTTCGTACATACCAGACATGAGGCTTTGAAACAAATTTTATCCTTTGGGAAGCTATGCATGATGAATCAGAGAATATGAAGCTACACAGGTTACAAATTATTGAGTGATGAAAGAGTGACTAAGGAGGAGCCGGCTGGAGTGGCCGTGCGGTTCTAGGCGCTACAATCTGGGGCCGAGCGACCGCTACGGTTGCAGGTTCGAATCCTGCCTGGGGCATGGATGTGTGTGATGTCCGTAGGTTAGTTAGGTTTAATTAGTTCTAAGTTCTAGGCGACTGATGACCTCGGAAGTTAAGTTGCATAGTGCTCAGAGCCATTTGAACTAAGGAGGAATCAATGTGGCTATAGTTTATGTTGGTTGATCCAGGTGTATGCCTTTTCTTGCATGTTCTGTGATTCTTGAGAATTTCGATAGAAACTTTATTCTAGATGTCAATTTTCTTCCAGTTCTGATATATGCAATTGTTCAGCAGGTAAGTTGGCATTCAGGCCATCATATTAATATCATTCAATCACTAGTGTTAACTTACATGATTTTTTTAGCCATAAAACTGACATTCATGTTAATAAATTGTTGCAGCTCTTTCATATGTTGGTTAGGGTGATATATGTGAAGGGAATTAGTTCACTGAAACTCTGGAATTACATCCAACATATTTTTGGTTCCACAGTTGGTCTTGGTGATCTGTATTAGATGTATGTGGTGCTTTTCAGTCATTTTGTTGAAATGGTTTAATGATTACTCAGTTGAGGTTATTGTGAATCCCTTTCTAATTCCACAGTTTGTTATTTACTAGATAGCACCTTTTATGGGTGGCAGAATAGTTATCATGTATTTGGATACCCATTCATATCATTATTACATGGGAAAGGATTCTGATGTTTATGGTGCGCTGCAAGTGCCAGGTTTTTAAATCAAAGTGGGTGATAATAAAATTGTTTGTATTTGAAATATAGAAGACAGTTGTAACAAGAATTAGTGCTGATACACATAAATTAGACCCAGTAGGATTTGCTGGTTACAGAAATATAACAATTCCAGTTTCCGGAGTAAGAATGATAGGATTGCAGAAATTAATCCAGAGCCCACGTCAAGGGTGGTGGTGGTGGTGGTGGTGGTGGTGGTGGTGGTGGTGGTGTGTGAATTGCTTCCACAAAGATAATGCTACCAATTTGAGCACACAAAACGATCATTTTGGTAGTGCATAATGCGATGAAAGGAACCAGATAGGTTATTAATTTAATGTACACACAGCGTATTATCAATGGTGTTTCACATTATCATTGTTTGCCCAATTTTTATTCAGTTTGTTGCTGCTCTAGAGACACAAACAATTGCTTGTTGCTCTTTCATATTTCTTCGTGATAGTTTCCTTCCAGTTTTTCCTTTGGCTCCTGCAACCCTTAAATTTCTATTTTTCTCCAGTGCTTTTCTCATCTTTTTGTGTTCATGTGCCTGTTTCTTTCCATTGATCACAATGAGTTTCTTTGCTTAGGTTGTAGATGACACTCTTTTTACATGTGTAGCATCTGAATCTTGGCTCTGGTGTTGTTGTTACTGCTTTTTCCTTTTATATTTAATTCTTGTCTGTATTCATAAAGAGATTTGGTGGACTTCCTTGTTCCTTCTACAGAATGGAAACATTGTTCAAACATACTGATATCCATAAATGTGACCATGTCTTAATTTGTATGTCAGCCCTGTACAAGTTACCCCTGTCTCAACATTGGTAAGTATTCATTCACCTTCTTGTTCAAATATTATAACATTTTTACTTACGGTTTCAACCACGAGAGACCTACCTCAAGTGTGAGGTTTAAAAGTTGTGAGATTCAATAAGCATTTGTTCACACAATTTTATTTTGTAAAGAAAAGGCTGTTTTTCCTGTGACTCTGAGGAGAACCGTGTGCTTGAGGAGGTATGTCAGACCTCTCCCATCCATACAATATCTGTTTCACTTGCGTAAGCTTCTGGAAATGGCCTCATTTGAAGTTGGATTTTAGTCTTCCAGAATTATTGGCAGTACTTTGTGTGTTTCATTACCTCTCCACTGTCTCACAAGTTATTTTATATAGCACATAATAATTATGAGTAACACCTAAAGGATAGATGTTTCTTAATACTTTCAATTGATATTGAATTGAAAGAAACATCCCATTAAGGTGATTATTAGAGCTATTCAAACTCTCATTGAAAAGGATAGAAGAGAAAATTAACCCTGTTCTTGTCAAGGGAAACACCCCAGTATTTGCTTAATGTGTCTGTGTGAATCCACATAAACCAATATTTTGATAGCTGGCTGAGGATTCATACCTTGTTTATACCAAATGAGATTCCGTTGTGTTAGTCACCATGTCAATGTGGTCAGTGGACGCATGATTATTGAATTATGCCAAAAATCCTGGGTGAAATGCTAGTAAAAGAATTACAATAATGTACACTTATAGTTTCAATATCATGTTAATGATCTTCAGTAACAGCTGAACACTTAATTTTCTCATTCAATTACATTACTCATTCCATTATTTGGTTCCACTTATCGCCCATTAGCTCATTATTTTTTTTTTTAATATACTCAGTTAATCAGGAAATGCCAAGCTATTTCATGAAAACAAAAATGGTTGTGCACCTGATAAATTGATTTTTATTTTGGTGAAATGAATACACATTGCATGTGCTGAGCAGCTGCTATGACAAATGCCAAGATTATGTCATGATATGCTACACCTGTGTACATTTCCTGTCATTAGTTGGCGAATGTAATGATTGTCAGTATTTTCAAATAGTTTTGAATATTAAATGTTGGATTACATAGATGAGTACACCACTGAAGTGCTTTATTTTTTTATTTTTTATGTTTACTTACAAATGACAAAATATTGGGTTTGAAATCTTTAGCAGCTTAAGATGCAAATGCTTTTTTAGTACTAATTTGTGAACCTGAGACTATTGCATAAAGTTGTTTTCAACAAAATGTCAGCCCAGACATAGACATTCGCAGTTGTATTTGTATGCAGTTTAGTAACCATTTTTAATTATCACAGTAACAAATCTATGATGCTTCAACACCTTCGTGTTACTGGAGCAGAATTTTGTTACTAGTCACTAATATGAAAATGCAATATTTGGTGCACCTGAAAATACAATACTAAATATTTTTCATTTTACTGTCTACACTGCACCCTTAAAATTATTGAGAGACTACACTGTTTCATGAGTAAACAATGAATGACATATCTGGAAGTAATTCCATTGGTGAAAGACTTTAGAAAATGGTAGGTTTCCTTTACCAAGCTGTCTTTAAATTTTAAAGCTTGCTAACGAATGCATTATTGTGACCATTTGATGAACGGTCATTTCCTTACAGTGACATGTGTTAAGTGTTATTTTAATGCTTCTTATGTCAGTAAGAAAGGTTAGATGCAGTCAGTAATGACTGTGCTTAGTTTTTCTAATCTAAAAATCAAGTAAAGTCCTCAGACATCATAAAGGAACATCTAGCGAACCTTTCAGTAAATATGCCACTGTACTGTAAAGTGGTGAGGTATAAATCATTTCCATTCCATGCAAAATGCCTTTGAAGTAATAGTCACTTATATTGTGTTGTCATACAAAATTAACAAAGTAAACCTTGTTCTTCATGGACAAGCAGCATACCTTGTACATCTCCTCCACCTGTCTGCTACAAGCAGTCATAAGAATTCTTAGGCTGTAATTGGAAGAGCCGTTACTAGATCATGGGAACAATCTATGTACACACTACACAGTTAGTTTATTGTTCAACTTTTCACCTCAGAATTGACTATGTTGTTCATAATGAAAAGCACTTCCAGGTTGTGGCATCTACATTTATACCTAACTATTACATGCTGTGATGACGATGGGTGTCAGTAAAAGTACATCAGTGTCAATTACTTATGCAAGTACATAAAAATAAAAGCAGAAAAATTTAAGAAAGTAATTGACAGCTGAGTTGTGCCATATAATGTGCCGGATGTGTTTCATTGAGTTCAGATGGAACACATTTGGTTGCCAAGATATCAGCATGAGTCCACTGTTGTGATCCTCAAACCACTGTAGCATGATTCTTACCATGTGACATGGATGGTTAAGCTGCTGGAAGATGCTGGAGGTATCAAGCATGAAGGGATCCAAATGATCCACAATAATCTTCACATAATCACAGCTGTCATGGAATGTCCGATTACTTACCACAAGTACCATGGCAGCTCAAGTGAATTTCCTCCATACCATAATACTGCCACCAGTGACCTGCATAAGTGATAGAGTGCACATTTGAAGCAGTTCCCATGTCTGGACTCAACAATCAACTCGATGTAACAAGAAACTTGATTTACCTGAGATTGAGTACCGTTGATCCACGATCCAATCTCAGTGGTTTTTTGTGCACTCCAATCGTAATTGGCAACTTCATTTGGTCAGTATAGGAACATGGGGACATCTGCTGTGGAGTCATGTTCAACATCTACACTGAACAATGTGCCTGCACCAACAGTGTACTCTGTCATCAGACCTGCTACAGATTGCCACCTGTCCTGCTTTACAGAGTGGGCTAGCTTCAGATCTTCGTGTTCTGTGTTGGTGTGTGGATGTCCAACACTTGTAGTTTCACTGTCCTCTAGTGTCTGTACAGCTGACCAACTTCAATGTTTTTGAGATGCCAGTTTCCAGGAGCTGAGCCAAACAATCTGCCATTTCATATAGCTTGCTGCCCCGGGTGACATCGCCGACAACAGCCAATATTTCGACAGGGATACACCCTGCCATTTTCAAGGCATAACTACTGTATGGGAATTTAAAATTTAGGATTGTAGAGAAACTCCGGAAAGATAACATACGTGCACACCATAAAACACAAGCGCCATCACACAAACCGAAGATGACTGACGTTAGAAGTTATCGATAGTGAAATTAATAATAAATGGGTGAGGTAGTATTAACTCTGTCCTGTTTTTTGACAAGGAGAAGGGCAGGATTTAAACAAAACTCACCATTCTATTTACAAAGGTTATTTTCTTATTTAATTTCAGTTGCTTCCGTAATAACACTATCCAGATAGCTAGAGATTCATGGCAGAATCTCCATGTTGTTACATTTCATAGGATGACTGGTGCAAAGACATATGTTTTGCAATGGCGGATTTGCTCGGCTGTTGTAAGCAAGTGGGACACTGAAGTTCAGTACACCAATCCTCCACAGTCCAGATAGGCTGACTGATATATGACATGCCACAGCTGCAAAGAATATGCTAATCAACTGCCTTATGCAAACCAAGATCATCCATTAGGGAACCTAAAATGACCCTGATCTTTAGAAGGTGGTCAAAAACACATTTCACATCATTTTTCTCCCAAATACGACCAGTCCTGTTCGAAATGCTCCCTGTGTAAGGTGAAAAAACTGTAGATTTTTGGTACCTCCTCAGTATTATGTTGATAACGAAACGCACATCTGATCCGTCTGTCACTATAACATTTCTGACAAAAGGTGACGTGAAGATGGGTTAACTCATCTGACAAGCTGTAAGGCTCCAAGATGACATGGATCTTCTGAACCAAGGTATGAAGTACCCCTTCATGATGAACTAAGTGGTGACAACTATCAGCCTCTAGATACAAGTCAGTGTGAGTAGGCTTTCTGTAAATGGAATGCCGTAACATACCTTCTACCTTCCTGCTGACCAACATATCCTTTTCCAGCTCCACAGTAAACAAATATTCGGGTGGATTGAATTCAGGTGTTCAAAAAAATCATTTAGATTCTCATGGTCAGGAGGCCAGGTAAATAACACAAGATGTCAAAGCCATCGGCTTCAAGGCATGTTCCTCAAAGTCTTTTGTTAACAAATTGGCAATAGTGAATGAGGGCTGTCTTCCCACTGTAAATGCATCTGTGTGCTCATAGTACTGGTCCTCGAATAAAAAGTGAATAGGAGTCAACACATGTCGAAATGGTTCATTAATTCACCATCAAATCGAACCTCAGTCTACCATTTTTTTAAAAAAAGAAGGAAAAAAAGAAATTGGACAGAGGAATGCGAGTGGAGAGAGAGAGAGAGAGAGAGAGAGAAAGAGAGAAAACATCAAAATTTGTTAGAATAGGAGTCATGCAATCGCATTTCCCCTAATTGATGTAAGAAATCCACTGACTTCTTAATGTGATCCTTACACTGACGTGCTACAGGGCTCAATAGAGTAGCAAGGTATTTTGCTACATGATATGTCACAGGACCAATGTTATTCGCTATCGGATGAAGAGGAGCCCCTTCCTTGTGGAACTTAGGAAGGCCATATAACCTAGTGGGAGCAGCACAATAAGAATTAAGACTCTTGATAGTCTGCTGTGACAGGAAACTTTTCTTCAGGGGGCTGTTAAATCTTACTTCAGTCTATTAGTGTTTATTGTGATGTCAGCACTAGTCCTGTGATATGCTGTAAACACTGCATCTTCTGAACATAATCCTGCTTGCCCAAAAGAACGGTAGCATTGTCCTTGTCTGCAGGTAAAATAACAGTATCAAGATCAACTCAAAAGTGAATGTAAAGCAGCCCTCTCAACTGCTGTGATATTACTCTTCGATGGAAGTGCCCCGGTCAACACATGACGTGCCTCCCTCCTTGCCGCCTCTGCAAAGTCAGGAGGTAGTTTAAAGACAGCTTGTTCAGCAGAGCTAATAAAATCAATTGCTGACAAATACTTGAGCATCAGCGCAAAATTTATACCTTTCCCTAATGTGGCTAAAGCTGTGTTGTCAAAAGCTTTCGCCATGAGATTTATCACAGAACGTTGTGATGTAGTATTAGACGCCAATCCATGGAAGCATTCAAACTTCACCTTGTGTCGGGCAGTTACAGAACGAAATTCATAGTCAGGTTGTGATTATGAAGCAACGTCTAGCCAGTCATAAGAAATTGCCAGACTTTTTGAAGCAATCATTAAATTAAGCTGAAACAATTCATTGGAAACAAAATCTTACTGTCGATGAGTATAATGGATTCTTTCATGAACAACAGCTAGGTGAGCACATTCCTTGATACAGTTGGTTGCAGGAGAATTAATATGATGCTCAATTTTGGCAAACACCGGAACAGTATTTTGATCATGACAACGCACAGTGCAATCTTACTCTACTGCTGCATCCTTTATCCAATCTCTGCAAGCAGCGATACATTTCTTATCCAAAGAGGTAAACAATGTGAGACCCAAGTTTTCAGTGTGTACAACATTCAACTAATAAGTAACTTTTGAGAATGCAGCTGGGTTATGTTGTCAACAACTGACAATATTTCAACAGGAGCAGTCTGCCATTTTCAAGGATAACTGTGGCAAGTAAATGCTGTGCAAGGGAATTCCCTTTAAAATGTCAGGATTCTCCTTTGAAATATCGGTGGTTGTTGATATCACCCAGCTGCGTTCCCGTAAGTTATTTGAACACAGCATACACTGGATGAAATTTGGGTCTCAATCTGCCATTTGCCAAAGTCACTTATGTCAGTGGAATTTCCAATTTGTGGCCTGTATCACCACTAGCATTTCCCATTTGTCACTGCAGTGCTTATATATTTCACTTCTCATCATGTGCCTGCAGTGCCACCAGGTGGCATTCATTCTCATGATGGGCAATGGCTGTGATATTTGTCTCATCAGTGTGTGCTGGATGTGTATTCAAGAAGAGTAAGGTTCAGATCTGTGCCTAGATCCCAAATTTCTGTTTTCAGTAATTCTGTAAAATACGAAAAAAACTTCCCCTCCTCCCACCACCACCACCACCACCACCACCACCACCACCACCACCACCACCACCACCCTGCTGTGGCTGTTTTCTTACACATTCAGATCTCAGCGATTCAACAGGTTGGAGGTTGATAGCTAGAGTATGCAGACACTTGCTGGGTAGGAAAACATGAGGAACTTGTTTGGAGCTATAACAACAGATTACATACACTGAAGAGCCAAAGAAACCGGTACACTTGCCTAATATCGTGTAGGCCCCTGCGAGCACCTAGAAGTGCCACAACATGACACGGTATGGGCTCAACTAATGTCTGAACTAGTGCTGGATGGAAGTGACACCATGAATTCTGCAGGGCTGTCCATACATCCGTAAGAGTACGAAGGGATGGAGATCTCTTCTGAACAGCATGTTGCAAGGCATCCAAGATATGCTCATTAATGTTCATATATGGGGAGTTAGTGGAAGTGTTTAAACTCAGAAGAGTGTTCCTGGAGCCACTTTGTAGCTATTATGGGCGTATGGGGTGTCACATTGTCCTGCTGGAATTGCCCAAGTGCGTCGAAATGCACAATGGACATGAATGGATTCAGATGATCAGACAGGCTGCTTATGTACGTGTCATCCGTATCTAGGTATATCAGGGGTCCCATATCACTCTAACTGCATATCCCCCATAGTATTACAGAGCCCCTGCCAGCTTGAACAGTCCTCTGCTGACATACAGTGTCCATGGATTCACGAGATTGTCTCCATACTCGTACACATCCATTGGGTTGATACAGTTTGAAACGAGACTTGACCAACCAGACAACATGTTTCCATTCGTCAACAGTCCAGTGTCGGTGTTGACAGATCCAGGCGAGGCATAAAGCTTTGTGTCGTGCAGTCGTCAATGGAAGACGAGTGGGCCTTCAGCTCCTAAAGTCCATATCGATGATGTTTCGTTGAATGGTTTGCACGCTGACACTTGTTGATGGCCCAGCATTGAAATCTACAGCAATTTGCAGAAGGGTTTCACTTCTGTCACATTGAACAATTCTCTACTGTCGTCGTTGGTCCCATTGTTGCAGGATCTTTTTCTGGCTGCAGTGATGTCAGAGATTTGAAATTTTACCAAATTCCTGATATTCACAGTACACTCGCAAAATGGTTATACGGGAAAATTCTCACTTCAGCACTACCTCGGAGGTGCTGTGTCCCTTTGCTCGTTCAAACTCGCTTAACTTTTGATAACCTGCCTTTTTAGCAGCAGTAATCATTGTGACAACTGTGGCAAACACTTGTTGTCTTATATAGGCGTTGCCGACTGCAGTGCCGTATTCTGCCTGTTTACGTATCTCTGTATTTAAATATGCATGCCTATACCAGTTTCTTTGGCATTTCAATGTATGTTACTACTGTAACATGTGACCTTCTATTGTGGGAAGAAGGAACATTTATCTAGTTATTCTTCAGCTGTAGTCCTTCTTTTCTAGTTTAGCTTCAACATGACATTAAATCCACCTATTGATTTAGCTTATAATTGAGCTAGTTTATCCACAGTTCTAATTTTTTTCAATCTTGCACATCGCCTAACAAAAAGTGTTTCACATCTCCTTTTAGTATGTTGTGTAGTTTAAATTAATGGCTGTTCATTCGTTGAGTAACATATGTTTTTCTCTCTTTATTTTCGGAGGATTAGAATTCGGTTTTTTTCCATACAGATCTGTGTTTAGCATAAACCTTGTATTTGAGTGTATAATTTGAGATGTAGTGCCGCACATATCGTGTAACGTCACATATAATTAGCATGGTGCAAACTACAATAGACATAAGAATTTGAACTCAGTATTGCAGATTTGGGAATCCTTTTACATGAAGATATAGGGCCACGAAAGTGTTGTAAACATTTTATGTTGGTTCCTTGGCTTATTTGGCATGTTCATATGTTAAAAAAAATCTTTGTCTCCAGTGCGTTTTCTGTTTAACTGCATCTATCTCAGAAGTATGTACTTTCTTCTTTTTGTGCGAGAGATGCAATTCATTCCCTGCATTCACAATAAAACATTCAACAATGTAGAAGCTGAGAAGTAAGGCAAATGAATATATATATCCTCTAATGCATGTTGTGTTGTGGTTTTCTGAATAAGGCGAATGCGTTATTGGAGGTGGTATGTCCTTCCTTAATTCAGTTACATTTTCAAGGTGCTTGTTAAATGATTCTGAAGCACATCGTAAGTTTTCTTTTCCGTCCACAGAACATGCGGAGGTGGAAGCCATATTTAGTGAAAGAAAGGGGTGGGGGAGGGCTTGAGACCGATTAGTAATTGAACAAAAAAGCTTTCACTCAATAATCTGGCATGTCAAACTGATATGCTGTTCTCATAATGGATCAGCTGTTTGTTGTTTCATCTGTGAATATAAGGACCTTTCTGCTGTTGATTTTGATGATCTATTTTATCCCCATACATCCATGAGAAACTCTGAGAAATTTGAAATGTAGTTTCTCTGCCTTGCTCTCTCTCCATTTTGCTTCATTAATAAATATGTTGTAATATTTCTGTATGTGGTCTTTCCTGTTCATGCCTATGACTGTTGGTACTTCAGAAGCTGAGTGTAGTGAACAGCACATGTGGCTCAAGTTTTAATGTTGGGGGCATTAAAATACACAAGAGAGCCAAGAGAAATCAAAATACTATAAATTAATAAACTGTAATGTAACTAAATATTTTAAGTGTTTCATTTAATAACTAGTGCCAGTTTGGCACATGCATATCCTTTGCCTGTTGTGATTAATGTCTATAAGCTGGGAATTGCATCATTGTAGAAATGAGTGACTCAGTTATCCTCCTCGTAGATGTGAAACAAACCTAATTCTTTGACAACTTAAAAGTTCATAAGATCATGGAATTCATTACTTGTATGAAGAAGCTAAAACCCTTATCACAAAGAAACCTTGTTTCCACGTTAAACCAAAAGATTTGTTTCAAATTAATTGATGTCTTCCTGCTTAAAAACTGCTGGCATTGCATTTAATGGCAGTCATATTCGAAAATTTCTCTAAGTCCAGTCATGTAATTTTGCTGCACACTGTTGTCCGAGGGTTGCCCAGAAAGTAATGCACAGCATTTTTTTCTTCAACAATTCTATATTGAGCATAATGAGAATTATACACACAAAAGAATGGAGTTTTATCTACACACCCTATTTTTCTATGTAATCTCCATCCCGTTCTATTGCCTTCCTCTAACGCGAAACAAGGGTGTGTATGCCCTGTCGATACCAATCCTTGTCCTGGTGGCAGAGCCAGTGCTTCACTGTGTGTGTCATCTTCTCATCGTCCTCAAAATGTCTTGCTGCAACATGTCTTGCTGAAACATGTCGGGTGCGACAGCCATGGATGGTCTCCCTTCTTCAGTAGCGCTACAGCCCTTGGTGAGCCTTGGCTTCTTCAACAATCTTCCTCCACACTTCTCAGTTATTTGCTGCTCTTTTCCACACCTGGACTCCCATACTGGTGGTATCCATTATTACCTCGTCGATCCATCTTCTTCTAGGTATCCCTTTTAGCCTAACTGAATGGATCACACCTTTCATCATTTTCTTTGGAATTCTGTCCTCTTCCATTCTCTCCAAGTGTCCTAGCCACCGTATTCGCTGTGATTTCACAAATTTTACTATGTCCCTGCCTTGTATTAACTCTTGTAATTCGGCGTTGTAGCATATTCTCCAGCCTTCTTCCTCCTTTATTGACCCATAAATTTTGCGTAGTATTTTCCACTCAGTGGTTCTTTGTGCATTTTTTATTGTGTTCTGTCAACGTCCATACCTCTGACCTGTAGACGATAACTGGGCGGACTGACCTGTATATGATAACTGGGGAGACTAGGGAATTATATATTAGCAGTTTAGTTTTTTTTTTGTAACAAGGCTATTTTTGAAAAATTGCATATTTGCAAAGTAAGTTCTGTTTCCTGCTTGTATTCTTTCCCTTATAGCCTTTCCAATACTGTTACCTTTTGTTATTAGGGCTCCCAAGTAGTTAAAAGAGGACACTCCTTTGAAGCATTTCCCGTTGATGTTTAGGTTTTTAGGGGTTCTTCTGGCCTCAGATTGTGACATTACCATATATTTTGCTTTGTTTTCATTTACTGTGAGGCCAATTTTTAAGGCTTCTGTTTCCATTGCTCGGTACGTTTCTAGGAGTGTATTGGTATTTCTTCGTACTATGGCAGTTTCATCAGCGTATGCACATATCTGGCTAGTTTTCATAAATATGGTGCCTCTTTCGTTGATTTTATTTACTACACTATGCAGGGCTATATTGAATAGGACAGTGGAGAGACTATCCCCTTGCTTGACACCTTTATTAAAGTCAAAGCTTTCACTTGTTCTGCTAAGGACCTTTACTTTTGCTCTTGTCTCTGTCATTGTCATTCTGATTAGTCTTATTAATTTAGCACATATAGTTCTTGCCAATTTATGCTGTCGAAGGCTTGTTTTAAGTCGATGAATAGGAAATGCAGATCTATATCATATTCATAGAACTTTTCCGTCATTTGTCTTATCACAAATATTTGATCAGTTGTTCCTCTATCTGGTCGAAAGCTACAATGATATTCCCCTAGTATGCCTTCTGCACACTTCTTTATCCTTTCACTTTATATACCCCCCCTGCGGGTTCGGGGGTAAGAATAGGCCCGCGGTATTCCTGCCTGTCGTAAGAGGCGACTAAAAGGAGTCTCACACGTTTCGGCCTTCTGTGATGGTCCCCTCCTGGGTTTGACCTCCTTTTTTCCAAATTTCCGTTGTTAGTGCGTGCCATTTGGGGAAGGACGCCTTACGTGGTGTTTTTCTATTGGTCCATCATGCACCACCATCTTGCATGTTACCTATTGTCATGTGGCGGGATTTACACCCAACGTCTTCTGGGTTTCCTCCTTCTCGTCTTGTGCGCAATCCCCTTCTTAGCGCCCACGACACCTGTGGACCCTTTCAACACCTAAAATCCAGCACGGTAGCCAGTCCGTTGTGGTGGGGTCGTCATGTACCCTCTTGGTGGTAGCCCCCTGACCACGCAGGGATCGCACTACAGATGCCAGAGCTGTTTCCTCCCCATGCATGCCAAGGAGTATGTGCCCATCTTGTCTGGGGCACGGGGACTCCGGGCAACGGGATATCGGCCAGGTACCCGTTGCTTTGCCTGGGTGGCGCCCTTGGGGAGAGCCCTCGTTCAGAGTAGGTGGCATCTGGGCGGATGTGCCGCAATGAAGTGCAATAAATCACACCAAGCTGGTAGTTGCCCGGCCACCAGCGTCTCTAAGCGAGGCAGAGTTGAGTTTGATGCTGCGCAATATGACCCTCAGTCGTTCCCCTCGTTGGCTGCGCCATGGGAGGGACGCCGATCTAGTGCCAAGCGGGAGCCTTACGTACCGCAATACCTTGTCTGCAGCAGGACTGATGGTGACTCCTTTCTTACGACAAAGCCTCTGTTTTTTGTGGAACACCTAGAGGATAAGTTTGGGGAAGTGGCGGGGTTGTCTAAAATGAGGAATGGGTCCAGCCTCCTCAAGACGTCCTCCCCAGCCCAGTCACGAGCGTTGCTCTTGTGTGATAAGCTGGGTGACGTCCCTGTTACCGTCACTCCCCACAGTAGCTTAAATATGGTCCAGGGGATTATTTACCATTGTGACCTCTTGTTACAATCCGATGACGAGCTGAGAGCCGACTTGGAACGACGTGGTGTACATTTTGTCCGTCGTGTACATAGAGGACCCAAGACTAACAGGGTGGCCACCGGTGTCTTTATCTTGGCCTTCGAGGGTGATGTCTTGCCCGAGAAGGTCAAGGTAATGGTTTACCGTTGTGACGTCAAGCCATACGTCCCTCCCCCGATGCGGTGCTTCCAGTGCGGGAAGTTTGGGCACATGTCCTCCGGTTGCTCATCCAGCGCTACATGTCGAGATTGCGGACGCCCCTCTCATCCCGATTCTCCATGTGCGCCTCCGCCTGTATGTGTCAACTGTGGGGAGCACCACTCTCCATGCTCGCCGGATTGCCCCGTTCTTCATAAGGAGCGGAAGATAATGGAATTTAAGACCCTGGACCAGCTTACTTATCGAGAGGCTAAACAGAAATATGAAAGGTTGTATCCTGCTTCCATTCGAACATCTTATGCTGCAGCCACATTATCGTCGCCCTCGCGAGCGACGGTTGTCGCCTCATCTGTGCCGCCTTCAGTCGGCCCTCGGGGCCGCGCATCTCTGTCTGCCCCCCTCGTGTCTGGGGGCAAGCCTTCCTCTGTTGCCCCCTTAGCAGTTGGTGGCAAACCCTCTTCTGTCGCTCCCCCCACGCTTACTTCGGGAGTGACATCTCCTCCAAAATCGGGGGGCTCGATCCCTCCCCCTCCTTCTCCACCGGCGTTGCCTCTGCCGGTTCCCTTCTCATGGAAGGGGTCCCTTGGGGCTCACCCTTCCTCTGTTTCTTCTCCTACCCAGCCGGATGTCAGCCAGTGGCTGAAGGTTCCCCCACCTGCTGGTCGTAGGGCTTCTGCGTCGTCGTCAGCTTCCGACGCTCCTTTGGAGAAGCTCTCCCAGCCCTCTAACCCTAAGGACAGACGCGAGAAGAAGGAACGGAACTTGTCCAAGAAGAAGGACGTTCCGGCGGTTTCAGTACCGCCTGCTATAAATAGTTCAGGCTCCGGGGATGAGGTGGAGATCCTCGCCTCTGCCGCGGATCTCGCCCTCACGGAACCCTCGGGGGCCTTTCCTATGGACATGGCTGACTCTCCCCCGGTGGCGGCAGTTGGCTCTGAAGCGCCGTCTGCCTCTTAGTTGCCTTCACGCCCTCCCAGTCCCTTACTGCTTCCATTCTCCAGTGGAATTGCGGCGGTTATTTCTGCCACCTGCCTGAGCTCCGGATGCTACTGAGTGTTTCCCCTGTTCTCTGCATTGCTCTGCAGGAAACTTGGTTTCCAGCAATGCGGACCCCCGCCCTTCGCGGTTATCGAGGCTACTATAAGAACCGCACTGCCTGCCAACGAGCGTCAGGTGGAGTTTGCCTCTTTGTTCACCACTCTGTCTGTAGCTCGCCCGTACCCCTTCTGACGCCTTTAGAGGCAGTCGCTGTCAGGGTTGAGCTCTCGCCGGCTATTACTGTTTGCTCTGTTTACATTCCTCCGGATGGGGAGCTCCCCCGACATGTCTTGGCTGCGCTGCTGGCTCAACTCCCGCCACCATTGCTGCTTCTGGGTGATTTCAATGCCCACAACCCTCTATGGGGTGGGACTGTCTCTGATGACCGCGGTCGTACTGTGGAGCATTTGTTGGCTCAGCTCGATCTTAGCCTCTTGAACACCAGTGCTCCCACGCATTTCAGTGTGGCCCACGGCTCGTTCTCGGCCATCGATCTCTCTCTCTCTTTGCAGCCCCGGACTTGTCCCATCCCTCCACTGGAGAGTGCATCCTGACCTGTGTGGTAGTGACCATTTTCCCATCTATTTGTCACTGCCCCAGTGTCATTCTTCTGGGCGCCTGCCCAGCTGGGCTCTCCACAGGGCTGACTGGCCGGCTTTTACTTCCGCTGCAACCATTGAGTCTCCCCCACAGGGTGACATTGACGAGGTGGTCCATGTCTTCACCACGTCAATCATTTCGGCGGCCGAGGCTGGCATCCCCCGCTCTTCTGGACTCCCTCGGAGGAAGGCTGTCCCCTGGTGGTCGCCGGAGATTGCTGAGGCTATTCGCGACCGTAGGCGGGCTCTCCAGCGTCATAGGTGGCACCCGTCTCTAGAGACCCTCATCGCCTTTAAGAGGCTCCGTGCCTTGGCCCATCGTCTTATCGCACGGTGTAAGCAGGAGTGCTGGGAGAGGTATGTCTCATCGGACGCTGCCGCCATTGCTGAACACCTTGCTGCGCACTTTGCTCAGAGCTCTGCGACTGCCACTTATTCCCCCACCTTTCGCTCTCTAAAGGAGCGAGCCGAGCAGACGCCATTATCATTCCACACGCGTCGTTCTGAAAAATACAATGCTCCTTTCAGCGAGAGGGAATTCCTCGCTGCCCTCGCCAACTGCCCTGATACGGCACCAGGACCAGACTTCATCCACGCACAGATGCTGAAGCATCTCTCCCGGGACTGCCAGAGACACATCCTCACCATCTTTAACCGCATTTGGAGCGAGGGCGTGTTCCCGTCGCAATGGCGAGAGGGTCTTATTGTCCCCATCTTGAAGCCCAGTGCGGACCCACTGGCGGTGGGCAGCTATCGTCCCATTACCCTCACCAACGTTTTGTGCAAATTGCTCGAACGTATGGTGGGGCGGCGTTTGTGTTGGTTCCTTGAGTCGCGCGGTCTCCTCGCTCCATCCCAGGGTGGCTTCCGTCGGGGCCAGTCTGCTGCGGACAATTTGGTGCGGCTGGAATCTGCTATCCGTACGGCCTTTGCCCGACGTCAGCATCTCGTTGCTGTATTTTTTGATCTGCGGAAGGCGTAAGACACCACATGGAGGCATCACATACTTGCTACGTTGCATGAGTGGGGTCTTCGTGGTCAGCTCCCGGCTTTTCTTCAAACCTTTTTATTGCGCCGCTCTTTCCGGGTGCAAGTGGGTGCCGCTTCTAGTTCATCTTATATACAGGAAAATGGGGTCCCACAGGGCTCGGTGTTGAGCGTCTCCTTATTTCTAGTGGCCATTAATGGTCTGGCTGCAGCCGTGGGGTCGTTGGTGTCTCCTTCTTTGTATGCCGACGACTTCTGCATCTCATTTAGCTCCACGACTACGGGAGTTATGTACTTCTGCAGGCGTCGGACGGTCCACCCTCATCCTGAACTTTTCCTCGACAGCCACCTGCTTGACGTGGTGGACACTTGCCGCTTCTTAGGACTCATCTTTGATGCCCGGCTCACATGGGTTCCTCATATTACTCAGCTGAAGCAAAAGTGCTGGCGGCACCTCAACGCCCTCCGCTGCCTGAGCCACACCTCTTGGGGTGCGGATCGCTGCACGCTGTTGCGATTATACAGAGCCCTTGTGCAGTCCAGGCTTGATTATGGGAGCCTGGCCTATGGGTCTGCATCACTCTGCAGAGCTGGTGACCATATTGCGCGCTCTTGAGCATATGCGTTCCTGCTCAGGTACGTCCATCGTCATCTGCAGTGACTCCCTGAGCAGCCTCCTGGCCATCGGCCGCTGCTATACCTCTTCTCCTCTGGTGTCCTCTATTCAGGAGTCTGTTTTCGCCATTACCCGCTCTGGTCGTTCGGTGGTCTTTATTTGGATGCCAGGTCACGTTGGCATCCCGGGGAACGAATGTGTCGACAGGCTGGCCAAAGGGGCGATCGACGCCCCAGCTTTGGATATCGGCCTCCCGGCTCGCGATCAGCAGCTGGTGTTGCGCCGTAAGGTACTTGGGATGTGGACTGCTGAGTGGCATGGCACGACATCCCCGAATAAACTGCGGGCTGTCAAGAAGACGACCGATGTGTGGCGCTCCTCCCTGCGGGCTTCTCGCAGGAACTCTGTCATCCTGTGTCGGCTGCGCATAGGCCATACCTTCGTGACGCACGATCATCTTTTGCGTCAGGAGGATACCCCTCTGTGTCGGTGTGGGTTCCGGCTGACGGTCGCCCACATTTTGCTGGAGTGTCCCCGACTGCGCACCCTCCGGCAGTCTTTTAATCTCCCGGGCACTTTGCCTCTGGTTTTATGTGACGATGCCTCCATGGCTGACAACGTTTTAAATTTTATCCGTGGCAGTCCTTTTTATGGTTCTATTTAGGGAGGTCCTGCACCTTTCCCTTTCTGTGTCTTTTGTCCTCGCTCTCAATCTTTGTTGCTGTTTTGGTGTGTCGTCAGATGGTTGACTCTTTCCCTTTTTTTTTTTTTTGTTCTTGTGGTCAGTCAACCAGTCTCCGGCCATCTCCTTTTCTTCTGTTTCCTTCTGTATGGTGTTCATCTGTGCTCGTCTTGTCTGTTGTGTTTGTTGCTGCCTTTGTGTTCTTTTAGCGCCTGGGGGGGCGTCTCCTCCCCCCTTTGGTTTTTACCTGCTCCATAACTTTTCGGCACGCCTGTTTTTGGAATGGGGGACTGATGACCTTCGCTGTTTAGTCCCCCTTAAACATCCCAACAACCACCACCACCACCTCTTTATATACTTGTGAAGATCTTATAAGCTGTGCTTAGGAGTGTTATACCTCTATAGTTTTCACATGCTGTTCTGTCCCCTTTCTGATGAATGGGGATTATTATTCCAATTTTCCAATTATCTGGCATAGTTTCTGTTTCTCATATATCTGATATTAATGTGTGCAGTTCCTTTATTACAGCCTCACCACCATTTTTTATTAATTCAGCAATTATGCTGTCTTCCCCAGGGGCTCGATTGTTTTTTGACTTGTGCACAGCCTGGGAGACCTCTTGCAGTGTTGGCTTTCTTGCCTCATTGGTTTCATTGTCTACTTCCAGCTCCACTCGTTCCTCTTGTGCGGCTGTCTCTTCATCTTCTAGGCTGGTGGTTAGTGTATCTTTGAAATACTCAGCCCATCCTCCCAATATCTGTTCTTCTTCCCTTATCATTTTCCCATCTTTACTGGAACAGGCCATTGTTTTTGGTTGGAATCTATTCTTCATTTTTCCTATGGCATGATAGAACTTTCTTATTTCACTCTGTTCCTTTAATTCTTCTAGTTCTTGAAATTTCTTCTTATTCCACTCTCTTTTCTTTCTCTTGCAGTCTGTTAGCTCTTCTCCTTAATTCTCTATATTGTTCCACATTATTTCTGATTTCTCTCTGTAGCACTTTTGTTCTTGCCCTGTTCTTTTCCTCTATTGCTGACCTGCAATCTTCATCAAACCATTCCTGGGTTGTTCTGTTCCATCTTATGCCTATTATTTCCTCTGCAGCATCCTTAATAGCTTTTTCAATCCTGTTCCACCTTTCATCTACTCCTGCTGCAGTCTCTTCATTGCTCAACTTTCTGCCTAGTGTTACTTTGTATTTTTTTACTTCATCAGGCATGTTCAGTTTGTCTGTATTCCATTTCATCATCATTCCTATTCTGTTGCCATTTGTTAGTGACAGTTTCTCTCTCAAGACTGATTTATCACAAAATGGTCTGAATGACAGTTTGGTCCTCCGCAACTCCGTACATCCATAACTGATGTGGAGTGGCGTGCAATCACTAAAATATGGTCAATCTGATTGACTACTCCATTGGTTGTAGACTTCCAAGTACCCAGATGGATCCTTTTGTGTGGAAAGCAGGTTCTTTTAATAATCATGTTATTCCTTGCTGCGAATTGACATAGTAAGTCTCCGTTCTCGTTGTTTTCTTCATGTAGTGAATATTTTCCAGAAACTCCGTATGGATGTTCATTCCTTCCTATTTTTGCATTAAAATCTCCTGTTACTAGCATCAGGTCATATTTAGGTACTGTGCAGCATACTTTTTCCAAGTCTTCATAGAACTGTTCTTTAATTATATCCTCTTTCTCCTCTGGTGGTGCATGTGCATTAACTATTGATATATTCCTAAATTTCCCTCTTGGTCTGAGTCTGCACATCCTTTCATTCATGGGTTCAAATTCTAGAACGCTTTTCCTAACTTCCCTAGTTATTATAAACCCTGTTCCAAGTTGGCCCTTTCTTTCTTCTGGTCCACTATATACCAATGAGTACTCAGGTTTATCTATCTGCCCATTCCCTTGCCATCTTATTTCCTGTAGCCCTACGATATCATAGTTGAATTTTAAAAGTTCGTTGGCTATTTCTTTCATTTTTCCAGGCTGAAGCATTGTCCTCACATTCCATGATGCTACTGTTTGACCCCTTATCCGTTTCCTTTCCTGGGGTCGTGATACATGCTTTCCATCCAGTTTCCGAGGCTTCTGTTGAATTTCCATAATATTCTTTTTTTTACAGTATGGGTATTTTGAAACTGTCCTGCAGCTATGCTATCTGTTGAAAGTGACAGAAACTTGGCGTGCTCACTCAGGAGACTTCAAATAATATATATGTAACGTTTCGCATTTGTACCTTTGTTTTCAAGGAAAAAAGTCTTACTTTACTTCCTGGGCAATCCTCGTAGAAGTGTGTTGGAACAGTTGTTGGTGTCTTCTTCATTGCCATCACTAACAACAGTTGGTGCAAGTGTTACAGTGTTGTCATTTTGTATGTGAAAGCCAACCATAGTCCTATGAACTAGAGGAGATGAATGTTGATGTTTTCATAAGGAAATGTAATCATAGATAATGACCTGAAATTTTAACATTCTAAAATTTATTAATCAGTATAAAGTCAATGTAAGAAGAAACTTATTAGCAGAAACCTCAGATCGAATTTATGAGAATTTTTCCTAGTACAGATTTATTGCTGCGAAAAGGTAGACATTGGCAAAATCCAAGCCAATAACTCATCTGGAATTGGTTCAGAACTGTTTTAAGAGATGTGACAATGCAGTGAGTTATAAAATAGCAATGGATATTTGGAGTGCACTTTATTTTTCAAAATGAAGTTTGCCCCCAGATAGCACATACATTGTATGACTGCACCATGACCGCTAACGTCTGTTAGGACTTTGTCAGTTCCAAACAGATGATATATTCAGTTCTTAAAGTTTTAGAGGCATTCGGTGTTCCATAATGTCGTAAAGCATGTATTGGAAATAGGCAGTGGGATCATTACAGGTGCATTCAAGTTAAAACACCTAAAATATTTTTTCTCACAAACTTATCACACAAAAACGGCGAAACTTGTGCTACTTTTGGTTGCATCTCCTTGCAGCCGTACAAATTTTACACAGTTGTGACACTGCGATTCCATGGCCGCTGTGAATGTTGCTGTATGAGTCTGGTGTGACCAGTGGCAACTATTGGGGAAATACGTTCCACGCTCATTCAGTAACAGTCCAAAACAACTTTTTCCGTTCAGTTGAGCATGTCATTAGAGCGGCTGCTGCTAGACCAAGATGGTTGTGGTTTGTTGTCTCATGTTTAAAAACAACAGTGACATTCATGATTATAATACCAGAAAAAAAGAAAGACTTGCACTATCCTTTACTCAACCTATCTTTGCCACAGAAAGGGTTAAAATATGCTGCTATAAAAATTTTCAACTAATTACCAGATGAAATAAAATGTCTGACTGACAGCAGTAATAGCTTCAAAAAAATAGATTGAAATCATATCTCCATGACAACTCCTTCTATACCATAGATAAATTCTTGAGTAGGAATAAATAAATCTATAAGTATAGTATATGCATTTTGTGCCATTTAAGGGAATGGGGTAAATAATAGAAATATTAATTTTTAACTCTATATTGTATTTCATATGTGCATTTATAGTACACTTGACACGCTCCACATCATAATGGCTACCTTACCATGCAGTTTATCAATGGAACTCGCAACCAACTAACTAACTTCTGTCATCATTGAATTGAACATCTTCAAGAACGGCCCTCACTTCTACCGCTGCTGGTAGTTTTCTGTGTGTCGTACTGTGCTGCCATCTCTGTCAAGCAGTCACAACAAGTGCATGCTTATTTTAAAACAAAACACATGTTTCTCTCTGTTTCCAGTCCTGAGAAAAAAGAAACAAAGTGTTATAACTTGAATGCATCTTGTACTATAAAATATAGATATTGGTATTGTTGATATCCGTGACTTCATTATCATGTTTGATGGGGACTGATGAAATGTATGTGATGAAATGACATTGTAGTGCCTGATATTATGAAGGGGTTGTGAGAATGTATTTGTGTAGGTAGTGAAGTGTTCATTAGTTTCTATTGTATGTGGTGGTTGCGAAGGACCACTCATATGTCTTAAAGTACGCAGAATGTGCCAGTACTTGTCTTGGTCTCACTGATAAGCTCTAGATTCTATAATAATCTTACATCTACATACATACTCTTCTTGAATTACTGTTGAGTAATTTTGGAAAAAATTGATTTAACTTTTAGATTTTAGTATTTAAAGATGGTTTTTGTGCAATCTTTAGGTGAACTGGTTCAAAAATCTCCATGTGCATCAGTGCATTGGCAGTGGTGAAGTACAAGGGTTGTCGGATAAATCTGATAAATTCTTTAAAATGACAGAATGTTGTTGGGTTGCGTCATTGAATGTTGTTGGGTTGTGTCATTGTTATGCATGACTCTTTTAATGATTATAAACAAAGTTTGAATCAGACACTGTAGGCAGTTAGCTGTTAGCAGACATCAGAAGTGGTCATTGTAGCAACTGCTGTGTACTGTTATTAAATATTTTAGTTTGATAGTTTGGACTGTTGTACCAGTCAAAATTTGGTTGGTTGACTTTTGTAAAATTACCCCAAACCAAAAACTGTTTTATTTTGGGTTAATGAGTTTGTGTGGCCGTAGAAGCACTACTGCTGACAAGCAAGGCCATCACAACTGTTGAAAGCATCTACTGTGATGAATGCAAGGTTACCAAATAAATATGTGTGAGGTGGATGGAGCTTTAGGCTTTGTGAGTGAGTATACAGCATCCTGCACGAGGAAGTGCAGATGACAGCTGTGTGAATGATGGATGGAGAGATTTCTGACTACTGATGGAAACCACATTTGGAAGAATGTTTCAACATAGTGTGTGACATCATCTGTCACTATCTGCAAGACTTTTTGTGCTGACTGTGGGTGATATCTGGATCAATCATTACACTCCGTAGTTGAAACAGCATTAGTAGAGTGGACAAAGGTGGATGATAGTTTTCCTGAGTAGGTAAAGACCAATTTGTCAGCTGGTAAGGTATTCACCATTATTTGTTGAGATTCCTTAAGTATGATCCTCATATATTACTGAGAAAAAGAACGCAACTAGTCACTGTTGTGCTTTATCATGTGTTTCTTTACAGCGAGAGTTGAATGAGAAGTACTTGATTGACCAGAAGATGTCACTGGAACCACACTCAATGTCATCGTCACTGTCATTTGACTCGTGAACATTTTTCTTCAACTTTTTTGGGCATCTTGTCACTGGATTTAGTTCTTTCATACCATACGATGTAACTGTAGATTTGAAGGTCATGAAAAGTGCCAACATGAAAACTGTCCCTTAGTGTTTAACCATTTTTTTTGGTTTACTTTAAAATATGAACATCTATAATATTCTTTATTAATTGCCATAGAAAGCTAGTTGGAAACGCAATATAGTTGGATATGGATAAAAATTTGATCATCAGGCAGCAGGCAGAAACATGCAATGACTCCTGCCATCTGGGTTCAGAGGTCATCCTCAGTTCGTACAGGCGGTTGGCGGAATTGGTGAAAGCGGAAAGCCTCGCTCGCGGGGTGGAATCAGAGCTAACTATTTGTAGTATCGTTCCCAGAACCGATCGCGGTCCTCTGGTTTGGAGCCGAGTGGAAGGCTTAAACCAGAGGCTCAGACGATTCTGCGGAGATCTGGGGTGCAAATTTCTTGGCCTCCGCTATCGGGTGGAGAAATGTAGGGTCCCCCTGAATAGGTCAGGCGTGCACTACAGGCCGGAAGCGGCTACAAGGGTAGCGGAGTACGTGTGGAGTGCGCATGTGGGTTTTTTAGGCTAGAGAATTCCCTCCCTAGGCCCGACAAGACGCCTCCTGAGACGCGGCAAGGTAGGAGTAGGCAAAATGCAACAGGGAGTAACAATATTAATGTGCTAATAGTAAACTGCAGGAGCGTGTATAGAAAGGTCCCAGAACTGCTCTCATTAATAAACGGTCACAATGCCCATATAGTACTAGGGACAGAAAGTTGGCTGAAAACAGACGTAAACAGTAATGAAATCCTAAACTCAGATTTTAATGTATACCGCAGAGACAGGCTGGACAGTGAAGGGGGAGGCGTGTTTATAGCGATAAGAAGTGCAATAGTATCGAAGGAAATTGGTGGAGATCCGAAATGTGAAATAGTTTGGGTGAAGGTCACGGTTAAAGCAGGCTCAGACATGGTAATTGGATGTCTCTATAGGCCCCCCGGCTCATTGTGGCTCAGCACCTAACGGATAATTTGGAAAATATTTCGAGTAGATTTCCCCACCATGTTATAGTTCTGGGTGGAGATTTTAATTTGCCAGATATAGACTGGGAGACTCAAACGTTCATAACGGGTGGCAGGGACAAAGAATCCAGTGAAATTTTTTTAAGTGCTTTATCTGAAAACTACCTTGAGCAGTTAAACAGAGAACAGAGTCGTGGCGATAACATATTAGACCTTCTGGTGACAAACAGACCCGAACTATTTGAAACAGTTAACGCAGAACAGGGAATCAGCGATCATAAAATGGTTACTGCATCGATGATTTCAGCAGTAAATAGAAATAGTAAAAAAAGGTAGGAAGATTTTTCTGTTTAGCAAAAGTGACAAAAAGCAGATTACAGAGTACCTGATGGCTCAACACAAACGTTTTGTCTCAAGTACAGATAGTGTTGAAGATCAATGGACAAAGTTCAAATCCATCGTACAATATGTGTTAGATGAGTATGTGCCAAGCAAGATTGTAAGAGATGGAAAAGAGCCACCGTGGTACAACAACCGAGTTAGAAAACTGCTACGGAAGCAAAGGGAACTTCACAGCAAACATAAACATAGCCAAAGCCTTGCAGACAAACAAAAATTACGCGAAGCGAAATGTAGTGTGAGAGGGCTGCGCGAGAGACGTTCAATGAATTCGAAAGTAAAGTTCTATGTACTGACTTGACCGAAAATCCTAAGAAATTTTGGTCTTATGTCAAAGCGGTAGGTGGATCAAAACAAAATGTCCAGACACTCTGTGACCAAAATGGTACTGAAACAGAGGATGACAGACTAAAGGCCGAAATACTAAATGTCTTTTTCCAAAGCTGTTTCACAGAGGAAGACTGCACTGTAGTTCCTTCTCTAGATTGTCGCACAGATGACAAAATGGTAGATATCGAAATAGACAACAGAGGGGATAGAGAAACAATTAAAATAGCTCAAAAGAGGAAAGGCCGCTGGACGTGATGGGATACCAGTTCGATTTCACACAGAGTACGTGAAGGAACTTGCTCCCCTTCTTGCAGCGTTGTACTGCAGGTCTCTAGAAGAGCGAAGCGTTCCAAAGGATTGGAAAAGGGCACAGGTCATCCCTGTTTTCAAGAAGGGACATCGAACAGATGTGCAGAACTATAGACCTATATCTCTTACGTCGATCAGTTGTAGAATTTTGGAACACGTATTATGTTCAAGTATAATGACTTTTCTGGAGACTAGAAATCTACTCTGTAGGAATCAGCATGGGTTTCGAAAAAGACGGTTGTGTGAAACCCAGCTCGCGCTATTCGTCCACGAGACTCAGAGGGCCATAGACACGGGTTCACAGGTAGATGCAGTGTTTCTTGACTTCCGCAAGGCGTTCGATACAGTTCCCCACAGTCGTTTAATGAACAAAGTAAGAGCGTATGGACTATCAGACCAATTGTGTGATTGGATTGAAGAGTTCCTAGATAACAGAACGCAGCATATCATTCTCAATGTAGAGAAGTCTTCCGAAGTAAGAGTGATTTCAGGTGTGCCACAGGGGAGTGTCATAGGACCATTGCTATTCACAGTGTACATAAATGACCTTGTGGATGACATTGGAAGTTCACGGAGGCTTTTTGCAGATGATGCTGTGGTGTATTGAGAGGTTAACAATGGAAAATTGTACTGAAATGCAGGAGGATCTGCAGTGAATTGACGCATGGTGCAGGGAATGGCAATTGAATCTCAATGTAGACAAGTGTAATGTGCTACAAAATAGCAAGTCAGCAACTGGAAGCAGTTAATTCCATAAATTATCTGGGAGTACGCATTAGGAGTGATTTAAAATGGAATGATCATATAAAGTTGATCATCGGTAAAGCAGATGCCAGACTGAGATTCATTGGAAGAATCCTAAGGAAATGCAATCCGAAAACAAAAGAAGTAGGTTACAGTATGCTTGTTCACCCACTGCTTGAATACTGCTCAACAGTGTGGAATCCGTACCAGATAGGGTTGATAGAAGAGATAGAGAAGATCCAACGGAGAGCAGCGCGCTTCGTTACAGGATCATTTAGTAATCGCGAAAGTGTTACGGAGATGATAGATAAACTCCAGTGGAAGACTCTGCAGGAGAGATGCTCAGTAGCTCGCTACGGGCTTTTGTTAAAGTTTCGAGAACATACCTTCACCGAGGAGTCAAGCAGTATATTGCTCCCTCCTATGTATATCTCACGAAGAGACCATGAGGATAAAATCAGAGAGATTAGAGCCCACACAGAAGCATACCGACAATCCTTCTTTCCACAAACAATACGAGACTGGAATAGAAGGGAGAACCGATAGAGGTACTCAGGGTACCCTCCGCCACACACCATCAGGTGGCTTGCGGAGTATGGATGTAGATGTAGATGTAGATGTAGATGCAGAAAGGATATGGAAATGTGCAAGCCTTCAGAGCCAATGTTTCCATCTGGCAGAAGGTTCAAAAGGAAAGAAAGAGGGATGAAGGAGAAGACTGTTAAGGTTTAGGAAATAGGGAGAGTTATAGAAAGAGAAACCCAGGTCAGGGGAAACTTACTGGATGGGATGTGAAGGAAAGAGTGATTATTGGTGCCTGCATTGTACAAGATTTGAAACCTGAGAGTTTGAAGGTGGAAGATAGGACACTATGCAAGACAGAGATCACTGAAGGAAGAGGAAAAAGTCGTGCAGGAGTCAGAGTGGAAAGCTAAGTGTGTTATACTTGGTTAACAGGTGTGGAAGGGGGATAGACAGGTTGAAGAGTAAAAGATATAGAAGCCAAATGGTACGTGAGGTGAAACAGGCACCCAGGTCACAGCTGTCATGTTATACTTTGCAACAGGATATTGTGTGTTGGCAGCCAGTATATACCCTCTGTTTACAGAAATGTGGAAAGGGGGGGGGGGGGGCAGTTGGGAGACAAAAAGCTGTTTTAGGTCTGGCAGGCAAAAGTCGCACAGAAGGGATCTCATTTCATGGCATGATTATTTCACTTTGGTATGAAAACCTCCATTTGTTCTGAATAGCTAGTCTTCATAAATACCTATAAGTTGCTAAAAATTTGGTGGTGGTAGTGATGATGATTTTTATGATGATGATGATGATGATAGCTAGCTTATATTGTAATATTGGAGTTTCTGGTATTGTTCAGTACATTGTACTTTAATTTTTTTCCCTTGCAAAAAATAGATAAATGAATTGATAGATAATTTTAAACAATGCTATTGGCCACTATAAAGTTATCAAAATGAAACATCACCAATATATTTTGAGTGTTGTATTTCAGATAGGCTTTTTTTTCTATCACAGACTTGTTTACAAACACTACAATGTTTGCCTTGGAGAATGATCTTCCGGATGATCTCCTGTCAACTGGCTCGTGGAGTACATCTATGGAAAGTGCTAAGCAGCCTCCGCCAGGTCCAGGGCCAGGTTCTGGAGGTCAACCAGGCACAGCACTCCAGAATGGGACTGTTGAACAGTCTCAACAAGGTGCTGGGACCACAGCTGAAGGGGCTCGTCAACATGTAGCAGCACAGCAGCAACAGCAACAGCAACAACAGACACAGCAGCAGCAACAGCAACAACCACCGCAACAAACTCAACAACCACAACAGCAACAGTCACAGCAGTCTCAGCAGCAACAGCAACTAGTGCAGCAGCAACAGCAGCAGCATCACCTTCTGCA
This sequence comes from Schistocerca piceifrons, assembly GCF_021461385.2. NCBI lineage: Eukaryota > Metazoa > Arthropoda > Insecta > Orthoptera > Acrididae > Schistocerca > Schistocerca piceifrons. Next base: position 735,987,759 of record NC_060140.1, on the reverse strand, counting down.
GCAGCAACAACAGCAGCAGGTACATAATGGTTTTTCTTATATGTTGTTATACAAAATTTTATTACAGTGAAATCGTCCATTGTTAGTAATGTGTGTTCCATTTTAGTCTTGTTACTGTCTTGTAAATGGGCAAGATGTGTGCTACATTGATAAGGTTTCTAGAATTGTCATTTGGTCTCTTGCGGATTGTGTTACTTCATCAGCTTTAAATATATTGAAAAGGGAAGGGGAAAACACTGTTTTATTGTGACGACACACACTCAGTCTGCTGATGCCTTCTTGTGTATCACTGATAAAAAGGATCTGCAATCTTCAAGGAAGTCAGAGCTCTGTAATGTTACTAAGTGCAAAGTATCCAAACAATTGCCGTATAGGCTTTACATTAACCCACAATTGGTGCGCTTGAGTCTGCAGGATGAAATGCACACGATAAAAGAATTTATTCAGTGGACCTTCCTTTGTTGACTTGCATCTGTCTTATTTAATGGCTAAAAAAAGTGCACATTTCCAGTTGCAGGTTACCTATATAGCAGATTCCTGGAGCAACATAAATTTGATTTTCAGTATTTCAAATAGTTACTGACTGAATTTAAACAATTGAAAATTCTGTCACTCTACTTATTAAGAGATATAATCTTACATTGACAGTTGAGCATAATAAGACAAGTATTAAAGTGAGAAACCCTATATATGTCTTGAGGCAGCATAATTCATGACACACTGATTATTTAGACTAGATTCAATAGTATGTGAGATTTAAACCATCACATAGAAAATGCGGGTAAGGCAGAAATCCACTAACGAAGCTGCCTACATTGTACATGCTCATCCTCATCTGGAGTATTGGTTCATATATGGGTTCGTTGCCAGAAAGGATTGACAGAGGACATCGAAAAGTTCACATAACAACAGCTCATTTTCTAATTATCACGAAATAGGGGAGAGAACGTTATGGATATGATAAGTGAGTTGGGGTGGTAATCATTAAAACAAATGATTTTTTCAATGCAGCGAGATCTTTTCATGAAATGTATCCCCAACTTTCTCCTCCAAACGCTATTCTTTGTAGAGATTGAGTTACTTGTGGATTGAACAGAAAAGCTATCAAAACTGTATTTTAATACAAACACAGCATTACAAGACTGCACGAAAGGTTATAATATATTTGCATATCAGTTGGTAAAAAGTGTGGGTTGTTACATAGATAGCAGTTACTTCAGTGAAAGTTGAAAATGTTGTAAGAAGGGGCATTAGGGTAGGTGGATGTATAGAACAAAATCAGCAATGCAGGCAGTTGTGATTATAGGAATTGTTTGGCACTGTTAAGTTACAGAGGGTCATAAGATTTCATCTGTTTGTGAGGAAGGCATCATTTATATCTTTTGAAGTGTTGCAATGTAACTAAATATTTCTCTTTTCAGTGTAACCAAATATTTCTCTAACTTAATTGAATTTTGTGCCGTGTGTTTGTCAAGTTTTGTCATGTTTGTTATGTCAGTTGTTGGTCATTATAGAAGACTAGCTCTTTTAAGGCAGTCATTGGAGGAAATTCATTATCAGCATACTTAAACATTGTTACTATGTTTCTGTGTATCAGTATCTGAAAAATATTTTGTGCTTTCAGGGAAACAAAGGATTGGTGGTCAACTCCATGGGGCTCACTGCTGGAGCACTTGGCAGTAAGAGCCCCAATTTACAGTCTGCACCAAATGTATCTGTGAGCAAAGGTGTAAACTCATTAGTAGTTAGCTTGAGCAGTTTGCCCTCCAGCATAGCTTCAACACAAACAATGACAGGGATCAGCATGGGAATGAATAGTGGAGGTGGCATGATAATGACAAGTGCTGTTCATAATCCTGTCCAGAATGGGCCGCTCGTTGTGTCACGAACTGTAGGCTTACAACAACAACCACAGCAACAGCAGCAGCAACAACAAAGCCATCTTGTTGCAAGGGGACAATCACCACACCAGGTGCACACAGTTGGAATAGGTGGACCACGGATGCAGGTGAGCGTTTTGCAAGTCATTGACATAAATAAAAATTGATTGTTTTGTCTGATTTAATTTGTTGCTGAGTGTGTTACAGAAGTTTTAAAATGGTTTGTGCTGTATTGCAAGGACTGAGTGAAATGATAGGGGGGTGGTAACAAAATGGTTGAAAAATCCTATTTTCTGTTCAATGTTTTGATGAAGTCATTTTTAACATGACCAAAAGGAAGACTAAATGTTGTGAAGGATTGTCACCTTGCTGCACTTATTTCTTCCATGTTATATACCAGATGTTGGCAACATGTCTCCAGTCAGGTTGAAGGCAGCTAGTGGGAGGATAGCCAATGAACAGCATTTGCTTTTGCTGCACATTGATGTTTCCGTTTCTACATTACAGATCAATTGGTCACCACAAACTAGATTCTGTGCTTGAGACACAATCATTAATAATATTTCAACACAGATAGTCAAAAGTGCTATATATATATATAAGTTAAAGAAATACCTGTATACAACGAAAGGAGAAAGTGAAGGGAGGGTCATATAACCAATGTGATGATTTCAAACAATGGAAATTCCTTGTGGGAATAAGATGACTGCCAACTCCAGTATCTCGGGCCAGAATGAAACTACCATGTAGGTTTCAAGCAGCAGTCTGTTGGGGCTAAGGCAGAGGAGGGGAGGGGATAGTAGTGTATGGTTGGGGAGAGAGACGAACACTGTCTGGTGGAGTGTGCAGGGACTGGAGTGCCAACAGGTGCAGTGTTAGGATATAATGGAGCATCCAGGTGGGGAAAATGAAGTGAAGAAGGAGAGGACTGGGAAAAGATGGGTGGGTGCATTGGTAGAGGGTGGGAGACGAGAATGGGAGGAGGTAATGAGATAGAGGGGGTGGAAACTGTTGGATGGAGGGTGCTGGAACAGTATGTTACCATATGGCCAGGATAATTATGGGAGTAGAGAATGCGTTGTACAGATAAGCCTATCTGCACAATTCAGGAATGCTGGTGGAGGGGAGGATCCAGAGGGCTTGGGAAGTGAAGCAACTATTGATTCAAGAAATGTTACATTCAGCTGCATGTTGTGCCACAGAGTGGTCTACTTTGCTCTTGGCCACAGATTGGCTGTGCCCGTTCAGCCTGATGACCAGCTGGTCGGTAACATACCATTATAAAACTCTGTGCAATGATTGCAGAAGAGCTGGTAAATAACATCACTGCTTTCACAGGTGGCCTGGCTTCTGATGGGGTAGAATAAGCCTGTGGCAGGAAGTGCTTTGTGGGTGGGTGGATAGAGCAGTTCTCGCACCTGGATCTTCCACAGGTATATGATCCTGGTGCCAAGGGTTGGGATTGGGAGTGGCTTAGGGATGAACTAGGGTATTGTGGAGATTGGGTGGGCAATGGAACACCCCTTTAGGAGGGTTGGGAAGTATTTTGGGTAGGCTGTCCCTCATTTCAGATTGTGATGATAACTAATCAAAGCCCTGGTGAAGGATTTGGTTTAGTTGTTCCTATTTCGGGTGGTACTGGGTGGCAAAGAATACACTGCTTTGTGGCTGGTTCTTGGGGGTGGTGGGAAACTTGTGGGTGTGAGGGGGAAATGGCATGGGAGATTTCTTTACAGACTAGGTCGAGGGATAGTGCCTGTTTCTGAAGGTTTTGGCGAGGCCCTCAGCATACTGAGCAAGGGAGTTCTTGTCACAGCAGGTATGGGGATGGGAGTGATTTTTTGTTTTGTTTGAAAGGTCGGTATCCAGATAATTGTTGGTGGTTGGTGGGTTTAATGTGGACAGAGGTGCAGATGCAATCATTAGAGAGTAGGTTGTCAGCATCTAGGAAGGCGGCACTCTAGATTGAGAAGAACCATGTGAAGTGAAAGAGGGAGAAGGTGTTGAGGTTGTGAAGGAACGAAGATAGTCCAGATCATGAAGATATCATCATTGAACCTGAACCAGACTGGGTGTTTGGCATCTTGGGAGGCTAGGAATGTTTTCTCTAGAAAGCCCATAAAAAGGTTGGCATAGGAGGATGCCATGCAGGTGCCCATGGCTGTGCCACAAATTTTTTTATATCTTTCCTTCAAAGGACGAGTAGTTGTGGGTTAGGATGAAGTTATTAAGGTGTATGAGGAATGAGACAGTGGGTTTGAAGTCTGAAGGTCACTGGGAGAGCTAGTGTTCAGTAGTGGTAAGATAGTGGGCATAAGGGATGTTGGTGTAAAGGAAGGTGGTGTCAACAGCAACAAGTAGGGATCCTGGAGGTAAAGGCGTGGGTATGGTGAAAAGTCGGTGAAGGAAGTGATTGACGTCTTTGACATGGGATGCTAGATTACGAGTAATTGGTTGGAGGTGTTGGTCAGTGAGGGCTGAAACCCAGCAATACTGGACATCCCATAGCGGCTGGTTATTGTGCCGCCACTAATCATAAACATTCTGACGACTGATAGTTGTAACACAGTGAATGTGTAATAATACAGCTGGAGGTGGTTTTCATTAATTATGTTGTAACACAGTGAATGTGTAATAATACAGCTGGAGGTGGTTTTCATTAATTATTAATATTAGTATCAGCTGTGGTGCCCAACATGATTAAAATTCTTACATCATTGGCTACACAAATCAGCTGTTCTGCCATATTAACATCTACGATTGCACGCAACATGTGTTACCAGCGTTCAATTTATAATAAATATGGCAAAATGGAGCCTTGGTTGGATTTATTGAGTATTCTTCATTGTTGTAACCTTGGCTCAACAGGTCTAGAACATTATTGCTGCTGTTATAGAAAGGCAGCAAAAATTAAGAAATGTGAGAGCTTGCGGAACCTTGGTGAGGAAGAAGAAGAGACTAAAAAATCAAAAGAAGATAGCTAAATGAGATTATAATTATTATAGAAAAGGACAAGAAGGAAAGGTTTGTTGAGAAGTGGAGAACAAATTGGGGAAACATTTGTGCCCTTTGAAGAGGGCAACAGTACAGTCTGTTATAATTTCTAAGACTATCCCGGTGATTTGTTGTTATCTCGTAGAATCGGGTGTACTGCCGGTGGTCCGTGTCTTCCCAACACGATATTCCGATGTCGTAACTCGGCATCTTCATTGTTCCCTGATGAAGACGCCGAGTTACGACTTCGAAATACCGTGTTGGGAAGACGTGGACCACCGGCCGTACACCCGATTCTACGAGATTACGGTCTGTTGTTCATGACGGGGGAAATGTTGCCTATGAATCTATAACAGCCCAACATCAAGACACAACTTTGAAAACTTAGTACTGTGAACTTTCGTGAAACTCGTTGTACTTATTTGCTTCTACATCTGCATCTTCATATATACTCTGCAAGCCACCATACGGTGTGTGATGGAGAGTGCTTGTACCACTATAAGTCATTTCCTTTGTTGTTCCACATGCAGACGAAGGGAGGGAAAAACGCCTGTCCATAAGTGTCCGTGTGAGCCTTAATTTCTCTTACCTTTGTGCTCCTTACGCAAAATGTGTGTTGGTGGCAGCAGAATTGTTCTGCAGTTGGCTTTACATGCCAGTTCTCTAAATTTTGTCAGTAGTTTCCCTCGGACAGAATATTGCCCTCTCTCCAGGGAGTCCCATTTGAGTTCCTGAAGTATCTCAATGACACTTCGGTGTTGTTTGAACCTACCGGTAACAAATCTACCAGCCCGCCTCTAAATGGTTCGTTGTCTTCCTTTAATCCAACCTTGTGCAGATCCTAAACATTTGAACAATACTCAAGAACAGGTTGCACTTGCATCCTACATGTGGTCTCCTTACGGATGAACCATACTTTCCCTAACTTCTCCCAATAAACCAAAGTTGACCATTCACCTTCCATACTGCAATCATATGCCTGTTCCAATTTTGCTTCCAAACTTAACACCTAGATATTTAAAATACATGACTATTAATCAGGACACTTCTAATTCTGTATGCGAACATTACGGGTTTGTTTTTCATACTCATCTACAGGGTTATTACAAATGATTGAAGCGATTTCACAGCTCTACAATACCTTTATTATTTGAGATATTTTCACAATGCTTTGCACACACATACAAAAACTCAAAAAGTTTTTTTAGGCATTCACAAATGTTCGATATGTGCCCCTTTAGTGATTCGGCAGACATCAAGCCTCCCACATTCGGCGCAGCATGTCCCCATCAATGAGTTCGAAAGCATTGTTGATGCAAGCTCTCAGTTCTGGCATGTTTCTTGGTAGAGGAGGTTTAAACACTGAATCTTTCACATAACCCCACAGAAAGAAATCGCATGGGGTTAAGCTGGAAGAGCGTGGAGGCCATGACATGAATTGCTGATCATGATCTCCACCATGACCGATCCATCGGTTTTCCAATCTCCTGTTTAAGAAATGCCGAACATCATGATGGATGGAGCACCATCCTGTTGAAAGGTGAAGTCGGTGCTGTCGGTCTCCAGTTGTGGCATGAACCAATTTTCCAGCATGTCCAGATACACGTGTCCTGTAACGTTTTTTTCGCAGAAGAAAAAGGGGCCGTAAACTTTAAACCGTGAGATTGCACAAAACACGTTAACTTTTTGTGAATTGCGAATTTGCTGCACGAATGCATGAGGATTCTCTACCGCCCAGATTTGCACATTGTGTCTGTTCACTTCACCATTAAGAAAAAATGTTGCTTCATCACTGAAAACAAGTTTCGCACTGAACGCATCATCTTCCATGAGCTGTTGCAACCGTGCTGAAAATTCAAAGCATTTGACTTTGTCATCGGGTGTCAGGGCTTGTAGCAATTGTAAATGGTAAGGCTTCTGCTTTAGCCTTTTCCGTAAGATTTTCCAAACCGTCGGCTGTGGTACGTTTAGCTCCCTGCTTGCTTTATTCGTCGACTTCCGCGGGCTATGCGTGAAACTTGCCTGCACGCGTTCAACCGTTTCTTTGCTCACTGCAGGCCGGCCCGTTGATTTCCCCTTACAGAGGCATCCAGAAGCTTTAAACTGCGCATACCATCGCCGAATGGAGTTAGCAGTTGGTGGATCGTTGTTGAACTTCGTCCTGAAGTGTCGTTGCACTGTTATGACTGACTGATGGTAGTGCATTTCAAGCACGATATACGCTTTCTCGGCTCCTGTCGCCATTTTGTCTCACTGCGCTCTCGAGCGCTCTGGCGGCAGAAACCTGAGGTGCGGCTTCAGCCGAACAAAACTTTTGAGTTTTTCTACGTATCTGTAGTGCGTCGTGACCATATGTCAATGAATGGAGCTACAGTGAATTTATGAAATCGCTTCAATCATTTGTAATAGCCCTGTATATAACTTGCAGTTTTCTACATTTAGAGCTAGCTGCCATTCATCACACCAACTATAAATTTTGTCTAAATCGTCTTGTATCCTCCTACAGCCTAACTTGGACACCTTGCCGTACACCACAGCATCACCAGCAGACAACTGCAAATTTTTCTGCCTACCCTGTCTGCCAGATCATTTATGTACATAGAGAATAACAGTAATCCTATCACACTTCCATGGAGTTCTTCAGGAGAGCTGGAAGATGCCCTTGTATCTGATGAATGCTCACCGTTGAGGACGACACAATGGGTTCTGTTACTTAAGAAGTCTTGAGCCACTCACATATCCGGGAACTTATTCCATGCACTTGTACCTGTGTTAACAGTCTGCAGTGGGCACCATGTCAAATGCTTTCTGGAAATCTAGAAGTATGGAATCTGCCTGCTGCCCTTCGTCCATAGTTCACAATATGATAGGAGAAAAGGGTAAGCTGAGTTTTGCAGAACGATGCTTTCTAAAACCGTGCGGATTCCTGGAGATCAGCCTTTGGTCTGAATAAAATTTGTTCTATTTGAACTGAGGATGATTCTGCAGCAGACTGATGTTAGGGATATTGATCTGTAATTTTGTGGATCCGTTCTTAAACCTCCTTATATATAGGAATCCATTGCTCTTTTTCCAGTCGCTTGGGACCTAGCGCTGGGCGAGAGATTTCATGATAACTGCAAGCTATGTAAGGTATCAATGCTGTAGAGTAATCTTTGTAGAACCGAGCTGGGATTCCATCCAGACTTGGCAACTTACTTGTTTTCAACTTTTCCAGTTATTTCTTTACACCCAGGGATGCTTATTATTATGTTGTCCATAAGGGAGTCACTTCAACGGTCAAACAGTGATATGTTTGTATGATTCTCCTGTGTGAACGATTTCTTAAACTCGAAATTTAAAACTTCAGCTTTCATTTTTTGCTCTCTTCAGCTACCACACCTGACTTGGCGATGAGCGACTGTATGAAAGACCCATTTAGCGGTTTTACATAGGACCAGAATTTTCTCAGTTTTGTCAATTATAGATGGATAAATTGAACAAAATTTTAAATCAGTTTGGTTGATAGCTAAGAATATTTGAACTTTGAATCTCCACATTTTTTAACATTTAAGAACACATTTCGCAACATCATTTCACTACTCGCCCTTTTGCGTCTTCTACGCCATTCTCCATGTGTTGTGGACGTGTATACCCGCATAGTTTGGGTTTTCCTACAGTGCCGTGGACATCTGAATGCATTCTGAGCTGCTGACCACATTGCTGTGGATGGGTTACTTCCATATCTCAGTGAATAAAAAGGTTTCAAGTATTTATCGTACCTCATATATACCTCATTGCATACTATCTATAAACAAAACAAAAAATAAAAAAAACCTCGTTTTGACGTCTTGAATCATTTTTTACATATGACAGTTGTTATGACCACGTGATTCGTGATTCGCAAGGATGTGAATTGGCTCATCACATGCAACCCAATGACTCGTGAATGAAATGAGAAGTTCTTCTGTTCTCAATTTTAAATAGAATTTCAATACCTTATCTACATACCATTCACTGCAAATCCCCCCCACCACGACTCATGGCTCTTTCGTGAGTTCATGCGTGGTGCACATGGGGCACTGAGTTATTCCAGCCCTTTCTTCCTTCTCGAATTGCATTTCCTTCCCTGTGCTCCTCCCTCCCTCCCCCTCTATCCTCACTTCTTCCCCTCTGCCCTGCCCTTCCCCTATCTTAGTGTTGTTACTTATGTCAACCTGGCTATCCAACTGGTTTCTTGTATTTCTTCCAGTTTTTGTTCATCTTGATTTTTCTTTGTCAGCTTTCCATTTTGTTGTTTTTGGTCCCCCATTGGGGTTTTACCTCACCTTCTAAATTTTTTTCTCCGTGGTTTGAGCCAAATGGGAAAGAACGTGTTACATAATGTCTTCGGCATGTGGCCTTTCTGCCTTTTTCATGTTTTCCTCAATGCCATTGTCCTGCAACACCCCAAGGATGTGGCTCAGTGGTTAGTACTCTGGATTCACATTCGGACGACGACAATGATGACAGTTCAAAACTGTGTCTGGTATCCAGATTCAGGCTTTCAGTGACTTTCCTAAATTTCTCCAGGCAAAGGCTGGGATGGTTCTTTTGAAAAGGCACTGCCAATTTCCTTCCCATTCCTTGACGCAATCCGAACTTGTGTGCCTTCTCTGTGACCTCGATGTAAACAAGATGTTAAACCCAATCTTTCTTCCTTTGTCCTTGAATCCTATGTAGCGAGAAAGCTAGCAAGTCTGTGAGGTGGAGTCATTATTTACCCTTTTGGTTGAGTCCACTGACAGCACAGGGATCACACACCTAATAACTGAGCTTTTGCCTCCTGGTGTGTATCTAGGAGAGGTTGCCTGTCATTCTGGAGCATCAAAACTCCTGGCAGTGGCTGCCTTGCCATACGGCCCTTGCTGTGGCTAGATGGCACCCATGGGAAAGGCCCCTGATCAGAGTGAGTGGTGTCAGTGTGGACACGTTGTGTATGAAATACATTGGTCCTGTTTGGCAATGGATCTTTCAATGCTACTTCTTATGATCCTGCAACCTTCCCGTCTCTGGCTTACCCTGGGAGGAATGCCAGGCTCACAGGCTTGAAGTGAAACCCTTTCCCTGCTATGTATTCAGAACCAGGACTGCCATAACACTTTGACCGCCACTAAACTGTTATTTTCTGTGGAAACTGTCAAAGATAAGTTTGCTAAAGGAGAGTCACTCATTAAGATGCAGTCTGGTTTGCTGTTGACCTAAACTACTTCTGCTGTCCAATCTGCAGGTCTTTATGTCTGTGACCGTCTTGTCGACGTCTGGGTTCCCATTACTCCTCACCAGTCTATGAAATGGTGAAGAGTGTCATTTTTCGTAGGGACTTCATCCTTCAAACTGATAAGTAACTCCGAGCCAGTCTGGAGCAATGGGGTTTTCATTTTGTTTGGCATGATCAGAAAGGGTGAAGGACAATCACATTGATACTGGTTTATTCTAGTGTTTGAGGGAGGTGCTGTCCTGAAGGAGGTCAAGGTTATGATTTATCGTTGTGATGTGAAGCCAGACAGCCCACCATCCATGATATCTTTTTCGTGTTTATGTTTCTGGCACTTCTTATTGTTGTATGGGTACCCCTATGCAGTGAATGTGGACACCCAGTCCATGAGGGGAGCTTCTGCATTCCATCACCCGTGTGTTAATTGTCATGACCATCACTCTTTGCGCTCTTCGGATTGCCTAATTTATAAGAAGGAAAAGGAAGATAAAAGAGTAGTATAAGTCCCTTGATGATTTATGCTACACTGAGGCATGTCAAAAATATGACTGTCTAACCTCCTCCCTCATCCTTACCCTAGTCCTGCCCCACTCTCCAGCCCCCTTCCTTTTCAGTTCCCATGCTCTCCCCTCCAGGTGCTGCTCCCCCTACCTGGCCAGAGAAGCCCCTCCCTTCTTTGGTGCCTATCAATGATGCCCCCCCCCCCCCCCCCCCACACACACACACACACACACACACACACACACACAGGTGTCTCGCAGACCAAAGGCCTGCTCCCACAAGTCGGCTGCAGGTCTCACAGTCCATGCGCCCCAAGGTGTTGCTCGCTCACTCTCAGTTGCAGACCTCGCTGAAGCCTGTTCTCTCTCCGTGTCCTGCATTCCTCGATCTAAGAAGAAGAAACAGAACAACAAGTAAATAGAAACATAAATCCCGGGACAAGGCCCCTCTGGTGCCATCAGAGGTGCCGACTCCCCCCCTCACAACCTGAGTGTGGTGTCTTGTTTATGGAAGACACCGTGTCCTTGTTTGTGGTGGATGGTAACCTGGAGGTGTGAATGGCTTCAGCCTATTTGCCTCCAGTTTGGATCCGCATTCGTGCATATTCAGTGGAATTGTAAAGGCTATTACTGTCATTTTTCAGAGTTGCAATCCCTAATTTCCTTTTACTCTGCAGCTTGTGTAGTTCTCGAGGAATCTCATTTACTGATGCTCACTCACCATCCCAGTTCCATGCTTTCTGTTGTAACTGGCTTGGCCCTTTGAGAGTTTCCGGTGGTGTTTGCACATTGGCCCATACGGATGTTGTTAGTACGTGGATCGCTCTTCATACTGTGTTCGAAGTGCTTGCTGTCTGTGTACACTTGGGCAGTGCAGTCACAGTTTGCAGTCTTATGTCTCCCTCCTGAAGAGCATCCATGCCTATTGTCCTAACTGCCCTCCTTCAGCAGCTCCCTCCCTCCTTCCTTCCTTAGCCTTGGGGATTTTAATGTCCATCATCCCTTGCAGGGCAGTGCTTTTTCGTCTAGTCTTAATAATAATTTTTCTTAATAATAGTTCCCCTAGCTGTTTTAGTGTCACTTATAGCAGTTTCTGTGCCATTGATCTTTGGCTCACTTCTCCTCCCCTTCTTCTTTCATTACAGTGATTGCCACATGGTGACATCTGTAATAGTGATCCCATTGATTCTCTTGGTCACTTCCCAATGGCCAGGTTACCCCATTGATCTTTTCATTGTGCAGATTGGTTTCTATATATCTCCCAGGATTGTGCAGATTGGCGTCTACATACCTTCCAGGTTTGTGCAGATTGGCGTCTACATACCTTCCAGGTTCTTTTTACCTCCTCTTTGCCATGTTGTATTGATGAAATCATCTGTGATGTGTCCAGTACAATTATTTGCACTGACATTGCCATTCACTGCTCGACGGGCCCCATTTGCCACTGTGATAGAGCACGGCCATTACATTTGCCATCTGTGATTGCTGTCGGGCCTTGCAACGCTTTAGATGGTGCTAGTCCTCCGCCGCTCTTATTATCTTTAAATTTCTTCATGCAAGTGGGTGTGTTGGGAACACTTATCTCCTCCCTAGGTTCTTCTGTCTCTTCTTCACGAGTGTGGGCTATGCTCCACACCCTACAAGTTTGCAAACTGCAGTCATCCATGCCAGGCAGTGTCCTTTTGGGTGGCCTTTGTATTTATCCATCGGTTCTCGTGGTACACCTGGTGACACATTTTGTAATGGCATCAATGTCAACCTCCTATCCAGCCACTGTCCTCATCTGGAAACAGCAAGCTGAAGCTTTCCACTTACCTTTTGCCTCTTGTCAGGTGGAGTCGTACGGTGAATCTTTTACTGAATGGGAGCTACTTCTGTCCCTTTCCTGTTCCCATAATTCAGCCCCTGGCCTTGAGTCCATCCGTAACCAATTGCTTCAACACCTCAGGCCTCCATGACAATAGCTCCTGTGGGTGTATAAGTGTATTTGGCTCCAAAGCATTTTTCCCCTTTCAGTTGAGGAACAGTATTGTGGTTCCTGTCTTAGGTCTGGTAAGGAACCGCTGTCACTTGATAGTTTCAGCCAATCAGCCTAACCAAAGTCCCCTGCAAGTCATTTGAACAAGTAGGGGTTTGCCAGCTCAGTTGGGGTCTCGAATCTTGGGACCTCTTGCCTTCCTACCAGTTTGGCCTTTTGGAGGGATGGTCTCTGCTCAATCATCTGCTTCAATTGGAAATTGCAGTGTGGCAGATCGTTTCCCAGAGCTGACATCCTGTTGCAATTTTTTTCAATCTTCATAAGACCTGTGACATGGTGTGGCACCATCACATCTTACTTACTCCATTAGTTGGATCTGTGGAGCTCCCCTCTTGATTTTAATTCGCCAGTTCCTGTCCCACTGGTTATTCAGAGTTTGGGTTGAAACCATTCTCAGCACTCCTCAGACCCAGGAGAATGGCATTCCACTGGGCTCTGTAATAACCCTTTCGTGGTTGATGGGTCATATATGTCCCAGTTCGAGTGTCGGGATATATGTTACCCAGCTCTGCACTGTGCTGCCATCTAGGGACGACTGTACTGAACCTGAGAAAAAATCGGGACTGCACTGCAAAGGCAGGGGTGCTAGTTCTGCAAGGTTCGCAGAAGAGCTTCTGTAAAGTTTGGAAGGTAGGAGACGAGATACTGGCAGAAGTACCGCTGTGGGGATGGGGCGCGAGTCGTGCTTGGGTAGCTCAGTTGGTAGAGCACTTGACCACGAAAGGCAGAGGTCCCGAGTTCGAGTTTCGGTCCGGCACACAGTTTTAATCTGCCATGAAGTTTCATATCAGCGCACACTCCGCTGCAGAGTGAAAATCTCGTTCTGAGAACAAAAGTTGTTTGCACTGCTTGTGGTGTACCACTTTGTGCCACACCATGTTTTTCCAAGTTTCATGGAATGTAAAGTTTTGTTAAGTATTGGTCATGTATCATGAAAACTGAAATGTAATGAATATTTTTTACACTGGCTCTACACAAATAAAAAGAATGCATGTATAATTTGTAGTTATTTTATTCTCCACAAAATCCAGTTTATGGCTAAAAAAAAAAAAAATTACAAAATCAGTCAGTCAGCAGAAAAGGTATCTCATGTTGGTTCATGGGACATATGTGTCCCACTTCCTGTTGTGAAAATATGGAGAACTTAAAAAATATTTTGGTGGTGAAAATATAATAATGGGACTGAAAAGAAAACGTTATCACCTTAATATTTTAAAAATCTGTAAAAAATGAGTTTTATCCATGAAAGGGTTAAGTGTCGTTCTTTTCCATATTGCTATTAATGGACTTGTGGTGTCTGTTGAACCAGTGGTCACTCCTGCTCTGTATGTCAATAATTTCTGTATCTGGGCTAGTTCTCAGTTGGTGGCCCTTGTGAAGTGACACCTCCAGGGTACCATCCAGCATGCCTCCACATGGATGCTCCCACATGGTTTTCATCCCCCCCCCCCCCCCCAAAAGATGGGTGATGCATTTCTGTCACTGTAATAGATCCTTCCTGATCCTGAACTGTACCTCAATGCCCAACACCTGACCATGGTCCCCCAGTCACATTTCTTGGGTCTTCTTTTTGACACCAATCTTATTTGGTTGCCCCATATCCATCTTTAAGAGGTTGGATGTTTTCATAAACTCAGTGTCCTTCCCTTCCTTGCTCACACCTCTTATGGCACAGATCGTTTGACTCTTCTTCACAGTTATTGCGCCTCAGTTCACGTGTGGACTATAGTTGTCAAGTTTATGGCTCAGCTGCCCTTCCATACTGCTCATCTGGGACCTGGTCCCACCATTGTGTGGTATCCATTTGTCACCGGTGCCTTTCATGCTAGCCTTGTCGATAGTCATCTGGGTGATGCTGGGATACGTCCTCCCTTTCGGTTTGTTGGTCTCAGCTCCTGATTTCCAATGCCATATCTATCCGCTGTTTCCCTGCCCACCCCTTCTATTGTATTCTTTTCGCAGCTTTGAGACGTCACCCTTCTGCTGCCCACCCTTGGGTGGGTTTACCAGTTGGGCTGTGCCTCCCTTCTCTCTGCCGCAATTTCCGTCTTCCCCTCTGTTCCCCACATTCTCTCCCAAACATTCTCTCTTGGTTAGTTCCTCAGCCTCGGTTCAGATGGGTCTCTTGTGGGGTGCGAAAGCCTCCGTCACTCTGATGGATTTCCATTGTTTATTATACTCACTCTTACAGGAGTTTCGGGTGGTATTATTTTCTTACCAATGGCTCTAAATCAGCCGATCATATGGGATATGTCTTCTCATCTTCTGTTAGCACAGAACACCGACTCTTGCCTGCCATGTGTGGGACGTTTACTGCAGAACTGATGGCCATTATTGGGCCCTCTGCTTTATTAAATGGTCCCTCCCCTCACCAGAGTTTTGTTATGTATGGACTTGATGAACGGCCTTCAGGCTTTCACCCAGTGTTAATCTCACCACCCCCTTGCTCTCTACCATCCAAAACCCTGTTGCCGATCTTGACCTTGCTGCCTGTTCAGTTGATTTCCTTTGGGTTCCCAGCCCCTAGGGTATACCGGGTAAATGAGCTTTCTGATCATCTGGCGGGGGGGGGGGGGGGGGGACTCTCCCCCCACTCCCGCCTCATTCTCCATGACCCATCTGTGGGTGGTTTTTCGGCTTTGCGTCAAATTTCTTTTTGCCCATTTATGGGCTAACTCTTGGGTGCTCTACCCTGTCTAATAAAAGTCATGTGATCAAAGTGACTACCAGCATGTAGCGTTCTTCCCTCCACCTTCTTGACAGGAATCTACCATCCTGTGCCATCTTGGTATCAGCCATACCTGGGTGACCCATGGTTTTTAATTCCATCAGAAGTCGTGTGCCATATCGTGCTTGCTTTGAATTCTGCGACACATTCACTTCAAAAATTCAATTCTTCTTAATCACTAGCAGCATCATTTGGGTAATTTCTTGAATAATTAGGAAGCCTTAATTAGTTTCTCTCACACATACTAAAAAACTTGCTGCTCCATTAAATAAAACTTCCCCTGGTACCCTGAAACTTCTGACATGTGAAGCTGGCAATTTTTAAATTGTTCTTTATCTGCTGCAGTTATTTGTGGTATCTTTGTCATGAATAACCATTAACTTAAAATTAGTTTTCATATTGTGTTCATGAACCAATTGTGAACTTGTAGATCTATGTTTCTCAACAGAGTCATAGCTGTTACTTACATCCATTATTAATTTCCATGATTTACTGTTCTTACAAAATTAGCAAACTGAATAACAGTAGTATGTTATCCTCTCGCTCCTTAGTGCCAAATTGAAAGAAATTGGACCACTCTGGGCTAACATTTGTTGCCAACCTTGAAGGTGGACTGTGCTGTTGAGCAGTAGCTGCTTAAGCGCCATTGTTTAGCCTGGTGTTTCATTTATTGTGCCATATTTTGAGTGTTCTGTGCATACTTATTTATTTTAGAAACAATTTTCTCCTGTAGAAATGTGTTCTAATACTGAGTATTTATCCATTTGTAAAATCACTTTGAGTTCTGACTATGTTTAGATGAAGGTGAACTGAAGTTTAAAAATGGTAGGGCTTTGTAAAGACCATGGAATGTGGGATGCATTTGCTTGGTTGGCAATATGACGAAATTTGCTGCCTGGTTGTCACTACCCTTTTCGTGTTTGACCATGCTGGTGCTACTGCACCATTAAGTTTGTAGAACTTTAATATGCAAACAATATTTGTTGTAATGTAATTTTGTCTTGATATAAGATATTAAGCCGTAAGTACACACAATGTAAGGGAAAGATAGATCATTACTTACTGTAAAGTCAACACGTTAAGTTGCAGACGGGCACAACTAGCTTTCGGCCACAGCCTTCGTCAGAAAAAAGCATACACAAATTCCTTCACATAAGCAGGAACACCTCATGTGCATGACCACTGACTCTGGCCTTCTGATGAAGGCTGTGGCTGAAAGCTATGGTTTAAGTGTTTTGTAGGTGTGTTTGTCTACAGTGTGTCATCTTTACAATAAGTAGCACTCTTTCTTTTCTGTACATTGTTGATATTCCAGCCTGGGAGCTTCCATTGTTTAATTATGCCATAAGTATTTCAGTTTAAAATACTCTTTTATTACAGAATCCAAATATCTCCACAATCAGCCAGATGGGTCAAGCTCTTAATGCTGGCAGCCCTTATGGATATGCTCCTCCAGGTGGGGCTGCAGCAGGGCCACAGGCTGTCAGTGTTCCACCACCTGTTGGAGTAGTTACTCCTCAGCCAAGATCTACTATGATCCCCAACATGCCGTCGATCCAGGGTACCCGCTTTGGGGCATCTCCAGGTAGCTCTTTAGGTATGCACATAGATACTGATAATTTTTTGTGTGTCAGTTATTATAAAACGTTGTCCAGGGAAACGGGACATATTAATTTGACAGCTAGCTCTTGTATACATTACCTCTCAATGGTCTATACGCCTTAATGACTTTTATTCCTTATAAGTACATTCTTTGAAAAGTATTTGATATGTGTTTTAGAAGAAAGTTTGTCTCATAATTAGAGGCAGTATTTGATAGTTAAATGTGGGGCTTGATGATGATGAAGCTGAAAAGAAAATTCAGAAATGTTGTTCAGCAACGTCTGGGATTTGGTTTATCATATTTCATGTTACAATTCTGAACCATAACAATTATTAATTTATGTTTTCATGCAAATTGTTACTGTCGATAAACAGTTGGTGTTTATGTTGCATGCGGAGTACATAGTTTTTCTTTGGTCACTATTGTAGTGTGAACTAGTTATGCCCTAGTTGACACCTGGATAACCAATAATAATTCGTTTGTTCTATGCCACTGATTTTATTTATTCTTCATACTATCTCTTTTGGAAAATATCTTCAGTCTTATGTGTATTAGGTGAAATATTAAAATTATTCTGCCAACATGTTACCATTCACGTAATTGTAGTACCACATGACACAATACTGCTGGATATAAGCTTATCTAAAAAGGGCCCCTAATAAACATTTTATGATGGGATGGTATAATTATATTCTTGAATTTGTGATTTCAGCTTCAGTTACGTAAAACATTTAAATAGTCATTACTATATCTAATTCAGTATGTGCTTGTCATTTTCTAAGTAGGAAAGAAGAAAAAGACAGTTATACCCACATTACGGATTCACACTTAAATGACACTGTTGTTGTTAACTGTCAAAGATTCGGATAATGAGACTCACTGGGCCTGGTAATTACAGTGATATTGTTCTTGGAGAGTATGAACTTTTCCTTCTGTGGATTTTATTGTAGCATAATATGTTCTTTGCTGCCATTTCATTGTAACTGTTTCTTGACACATTCATTCTGCAAGAACATTGTAATACTAAGAACCTGATTGTTGCAATTTTGTGGTAACAAATGGCATTGAAAGCCTTTGGTGTACTTTTAAAGCTGTGTACACAGGCTTCACTCTTTAAAGTTACTGCCAGCTGTTGACGTACATTGTTCCCCATGTACTGTAATACTGTGCTCTTTCGTGGTTGACACATGTTAACACAAACATCTGTCCCAGGAACAGAAAAATCTAGAGACACACAATTTAATTTAATTTTTTATTTATTTGTTCTTTCCTACAGTCATCCAATTGATATTATTTCCAGTTCTGAAATGTCCAGTTGCTGTATTCTATGCATCGTGTATATAGTTTTTGTTGAGGAACCAAGTGAAGCATGGTTTTTTAATTTGTGTGCCCATTAGAACAACAGTACATGGAGACATACAGTTAAGATTATTAGGGATGTACTGATTGTCTCAACTTGTAAACTACTGAAAGACTACCCTATTGCTTTGCAAATGAGATTCTGGATCAGTTACTCTGTGCACACCTTTGAGGTTCATAATTTGTTATTAAATTATGTTGCTTTGTTGTGAATTTGAAGTGTGTAAATAAGATGGTATTGCAGGTGGTCC
Organism: Schistocerca piceifrons; assembly: GCF_021461385.2. Lineage (NCBI taxonomy): Eukaryota > Metazoa > Arthropoda > Insecta > Orthoptera > Acrididae > Schistocerca > Schistocerca piceifrons. The sequence continues at coordinate 735,969,170 of NC_060140.1, read as the reverse complement.
AGCTGTTGTAGGAGTGACTGGAACAGAAGGAGGCATTGCACCTCAAGCGCAGCCTCCTGCACCATCTCCGGCTCAGCCACAGTCTGGAGCACCAAGTGGGAGCCAGCCTGGTCCTCAAACAGCAACCCAGAGTCAGGGAGCACCACCTACCCAGGGTCAAGCTACAGCCACTCCCACCACGACCTCCACTGCTGATCCTGAAAAAAGGAAGCTCATTCAGCAACAGCTTGTTTTGCTGCTGCACGCGCACAAATGCCAGCGAAGGGAGAGTCTCTCTAATGGAGAAACGTGGCAGGGAAGTCAGGTACTTACTATCTACTCAATAAATGCTATGTTAATTTTTCCCACTTTTTGTTCAAGGTTTTGCACAATAGACAGTAGCATAGTGTAATTTAATACGACTTAAATGTTTAAAAGTTAATGAACAAGCATTTTGTGTAGCAGTCATCCATTCTCTGTCCACATTGGAGATTGGAATTGGGGAACATGGAATGCTTCTTTTGAAGTAACAAAGGATGCATGGTTGTACAGTTTTCTCTCTCCCTACATACATTTGCCTCACCCTATTTCTTATTTTCTCTTTGTAATTTTTGTTACAACCTTCTGTGTGTATTGTCCACCTTCTGTGCCTGTTTTGTCGCATTTTTTATGTTTTTGCCATTGACTATTGTAGTTTATATTTGTTGGACCTATGTTGTAAACTGTGTCAGCACCCTATATTAAATTCCATTGTTTCAACTGATGTTGCTTTTCAGAATCGTGTTTAATATTTTAGGAAGAGAAACATGTTTAGTGACTGTTTTAATGCTGTTATTTGTAGGTTGATAGCATAAAGATGCCCGAAAGAAGGTGTAATTGTGGTCGACATAAAATAATAATGTGTTTGTGTATGGTAATTTGGTGTTAAATTTAATTTTTAAGCTGAGTTTCCACGTAGTAACATCAAATTTGCTCTGGGAGAGGGGTGGCCAGGATTTTAATAGCACCACTTACAGTGTTGCCATTAAAATATATTATTGTTTCTATTTAGTGAAGTCCCTAGTGTTCTCCCAATACCAGTTGGTAGCTTCACTTCTAAATGCCATTGTTTTAATTTTTTGCAAAGTAAATTCTGCTGCTTTTGTTTGTTAATTATTTCAGTGTATTCTTCATTCATTTGTGGAAAATATCCCTAAAAAGTGGCAATCAGCCATATTTTGTCGCTTTGGTTCCACAACATCCACAAGGATTCATTCCAGAATGAGATTTTCACTCTGCAGCGGAGTGTGCGCTGATATGAAACTTCCTGGCAGATTTAAAACTGTGCGCCCGAACGAGACTCGAACTCGAGACCTTTGCCTATCGTGGGCAAGTGCTCTACCATCTGAGCTACCGAAGCACGACTCACGCCCGGTCCTCACAGCTTTACTTCTGCCAGTATCTCGTCTCCTGCAAGGTTCGCAGGAGAGCTTCTGTAAAGTTTGGAAGGTAGGAGATGAGATACTGGCAGAAGTAAAGCTGTGAGAACCGGGCGTGAGTCGTGCTTCGGTAGCTCAGATGGTAGAGCACTTGCCCGCGAAAGGCAAAGGTCCCGAGTTCGAGTCTCGGTCGGGCACACAGTTTTAATCTGCCAGGAAGTTTCATATCAGCGCACACTCCGCTGCAGAGTGAAAATCTCATTCTGGAAACATCCCCAGGCTCTGGCTAAGCCATGTCTCCGCAATATCCTTTCTTTCAGGATTGCTAGGTTCGCAGGAGAGCTTCTGTAAAGTTTGGAAGGTAGGAGACAAGATACTGGCAGAAGTAAAGCTGTGAGGACCGGGCGTGAGTCGTGCTTCGGTAGCTCAGATGGTAGAGCACTTGCCCACGAAAGGCAAAGGTCCCGAGTTCGAGTCTCGGTCGGGCACACAGTTTTAATTTGCCAGGAAGTTTCAAGGATTCATTAGTTGAGAATACCACAGATCTCTGATGAATGCAGTCTGTTTTGTAAATTTGTAAATAAGGGTCATTCTACGTCAAATCAACAAATGAAACCATCGTTTTCAACCTTACCCTCTTGGATTTAAATGAAATTAAGTATGCCTATAGTCTCATAAATAGTACCACAAATTATTTTTTTCACATTTTTCTGATAAAAAGTTACCGAGTAATGGACTTTCAAAAATTGAAAAAAATGACAAATTTTTGACTCGCGGAGCAATGTTGTTTTCCTTATAACTCGTGTTCTAATTAAGATAGAACAATAAAATTTATTTCATTGGAAAGCTCTTTTAAAGAACTTTTATATGATACCAAACATCATTAGTTTAATATATATACACACAGTTTATAAAAACAACAGTGTTGAATTTATCGAATTTTGAAAAACTGTATTTTTAAAATTCTCAAAAAAATATATGTGAAAGGTACACTTTACATCTACATATTCTGAAAGTTTCAACTTGGGATGAGCATGGGATCACTATCAAAAGCAATTTTATGTTTACCACGATTCTCCAAATTCAAATTCAGATAGGTGAATTTCTATTATTTTGCTACACATGAAAATATTACAGTGTTAAATTTTGTTACATGGTCCACAAATTGTACTTGAAATGAATAACTGCTTATTAAACTTTAGTGCTAACTATTTATTAATCGCTGTAAAACCACAGAAGAAAAGAAAGCTATCTCTCATTTTAAAGATTATATATAAAATGATTCTTTGGTGTTACTATCTGCAATCTATTCAGTATTTTATCTCTGGTTAATATTGTCAGCAATTTTCACCTATTGTTGAAAGTGACCCACACATTCTTTTGTTGTGAGGCAGCTGTAGTGAAATTATGTGATTAACTCTGAAATGTGTTTTGAATTTAGCTTAAAGGTGCTTTTGTACAAACCTCACAAGAGTCTGTAAGTTTGTATGCCTACAACCAGTTAATGTTTGCGTACTATTAACATAATGAAATATTTTTTTACAGGAAGTGAAAGTATAAAGAAGTAATATTGTGTAGTATTGGATATACGAGGGCAGTTCAATAAGTAATACAACACATTTTTTTTCTGAAACAGGGGTTGTTTTATTCAGCATTGAAATACACCAGGTTATTCCCCAATCTTTTGCCTACACAACACTATTTTTCAACGTAATCTCCATTCAATGCTATGGCCTTATGCCAACTTGAAATGAGGGCCTGTATGCCTGCACGGTACCATTCCACTGGTCGATGTCAGAGCCAACGTCGTACTGCATCAATAACTTCTTCATCATCCGCGTAGTGCCTCCCACGGATTGCATCCTTCATTGGGCCAAACATATGGAAATCCGACGGTGTGAGATCGGGGCTGTAGGGTGCATGACGAAGAACAGTCCACTGAAGTTTTGTGAGCTCCTCTCGGGTGCGAAGACTTGTGTGAGGTCTTGCGTTGTCATGAAGAAGGAGAAGTTCGTTCAGATTTTTGTGCCTACGAACACGCTGAAGTCGTTTCTTCAATTTCTGAAGAGTAGCACAATACACTTCAGAGTTGATCGTTTGACCATGGGGAAGGACATCGAACAGAATAACCCCTTCAGTGTTCCAGAAGACTGTAACCATGACTTTACCGGCTGAGGGTATGGCTTTAAACTTTTTCTTGGTAGGGGAGTGGGTGTGGCGCCACTCCATTGATTGCCGTTTTGTTTCAGGTTCGTAGTGATGAACCCATGTTTCATCGCCTGTAACAATCTTTGACAAGAAATTGTCACCCTCAGCCACATGACGAGCAAGCAATTCCGCACAGATGGTTCTCCTTTGCTCTTTATGGTGTTCGGTTAGACAACGAGGGACCCAGCGGGAACAAACCTTTGAATACCCCAACTGGTGAACAATTGTGACAGCACTACCAACAGAGATGTCAAGTTGAGCACTGAGTTGTTTGATGGTGATCCGTCGATCATCTCGAACGAGTGTGTTCGCACGCTCCACCATTGCAGGAGTCACAGCTGTGCACGGCCGGCCCGCACGCGGGAGATCAGACAGTCTTGCTTGACCTTGCGGCGATGATGACACACGCTTTGCCCAACGACTCACCGTGCTTTAGTCCACTGCCAGATCACTGTAGACATTCTGCAAGCGCCTATGAATATCTGAGATGCCCTGGTTTTCCACCAAAAGAAACTCGATCACTGCCCGTTGTTTGCAACGCACATCCGTTACAGACGCCATTTTAACAGCTCCGTACAGCGCTGCCACCTGTTGGAAGTCAATGAAACTATACGAGACGAAGCGGGAATGTTTGAAAATATTCCACAAGAAATTTCCGGTTTTTTCAACCAAAATTGGCCGAGAAAAAAAATGTGTTGCATTACTTATTGAACTGCCCTCGTAGAAAGCTGGGGCATTCAACATCAAAAACATTTTTTTAAAGTAGTTTGTTCACTTGAGAAATGTAAAATGCCTAAAATTTCAGCTTTGTGCTGTAATCCATTTAATGAAAAGGCCACAATAACCACAGGAAAAACTTACGGCCTGTTTCACAATGGATGATAGCAAGAAAACCTTTCTTAACTTTAAATCAAAAAGTGTGTGACAACTGCCATAAAAAAATTGCACGAGTAGAAATTTGTGATACGTCTAGCACAGAAAATGATGATGATCTACTGTATTCTGTTGTGAAACAAGAATGTGAAAAGGTTTTATATGATAGTGACGTAAAAGACGTTGCAGCAAGTGAGGCCTTAGAAAGGTTGAATGCTTCTTTGCAGTCCGTTGGTGAATCGCCAGTTAAGAAGAAACAACTGTGTGAAGCAAAATATCCTAAGGAATATTATTGCTTCCTTCCGGAAAAGAAGAAGAGGTACATGATCATGCAGAATCTGAGAGGATCAGTCAGCTAAAAGATAAATTTCGTTCATGTACATCTTGAAGTAAACAGGTGGAAATTCTTACCATTTTACCTAAAAGCTGGAGTGTTAAGAAGCTTCAAGATGAATTTAACGTAACAAATTACATGGCTTGAAGAGTAAAAGATTTGGTGAAGGCCAGGGGAATTTTGTCTTCACCAAACCCAAAACCTGGCAAGACTTTTGATCAAACAACTGCTGATTTTGTTAGAGACTTTTATTGTTTTGATGAGATAAGCGGGGCAATGCGTGGGAAAAAAGATTTTGTGCTTGTGAGAGATAATGGAGAAAAACTGCAAGTACAAAAACGGCTAGTTTTAAGTAATTTGAAAGAATTTAAAGACAACCATCCAGAGCTCCACATTGGATTTTCGAAATTTGCAGACCTCCGTCCCAAAAATTGTGTTTTAGCTGGAAGTAGTGGTACACGTAGTGTCTGTGTGTGTACTACCCATCAAAACTTCAAACTCATGCTGACTGGATGTAACATTCCTCAGCTGACGAAGGATGAAGATAATCCAATAAAAACTTACTAAGACTGCATTGCAAGAGTTGTATGTAATCCGTTATTACCTGCTTGTCATTTTGGTGAATGTAAATTCTGCACTGGCCCAGAAACATTTAAGACATATTTACAAGATTTGTTGAATACTAATGATATTGATAATATAACTTAATCAGTAATGGGTTTCTGTTGATCACACATCTCTAGAAACAATCATAAAATCATCTGACAACTTTATTGATTGTTTTTTTGATAAACTAAAATCGCTTACACGACATTCATTTGTTGCTAGTCAACAATCAACCTTCCAAAAGAGACTGAGAAAGAACTTAAAGAAGGCGAGGTCTTAGCGATCTGTGACTTTTCTGAGAATTACTCCTTTGTCATCCATGACGAAGTTCAAGGCTATCACTGGACAAACATGCAAGCAACGATTCATCCTATTGTTGCTTATTACAAGGATGGGAACAAACTTGAGCATACAAGTCTTGCAATCATATCAGAATGCCTAACACATGACACTGTTGCTGTGCATTTGTTCCAATCATACTTGATGGACTTCCTGACTGTTAAATTCGGTAGAAAACCAAGAAAAATATATTATTTCTCTGATGGAGCAGCAGCTCATTATAAAAATAGGAAGAACTTTATCAACCTGTACCATCATGAAGAAGATTTCCAAACTGAAGCTGAATGGCATTTTTCAGCCACCTCGCTAGTGATGGTGTTGGTGGAACAGTTAAACGACTTGCAGCTCGAGCAAGTCTGCAACGGCCATACAGTGATCAAATAATGACACCAAAACAACTTTTTATGTTTGCCAAGGATAACATAGAAGCAATGAACTTCAAGTATGCTACTAAAGAAGATCACAAAAATGAAGAAATGAAACTTATGGAGAGATTTGAGAAATGCTGCAAAATTGTAGGGACACAAAAACTTCACACTTTTATTCCTTTTAGCAAGGACAAAATAACAACAAAAGTGTATTCAAACTCTGATGGCACTAAAATTGAACTGATGACAGTTTCTGACAGTGATACAATGCCATTCAAAGACATAAAAGGATATGTTGCTTGTGATTATAATGGGCTCTGGTGGTTAACCTGTGTACTTGAAAAAAAGCAGAAGGATGAAAACACAGTTAGTTTCTTACATCCCCATGAACTGTCACCATCTTTTACATTTCTGAGTCATCCAGACATTTTTTCCATAAGCAGTAGGGAAGTAGTGGCAGTTGTGAACCCTCAAACTGCTATAGGGCGAACATATAAGTTATCCATGTACAGAAATGTTGATGTGCAACAGACTGATTAGTACAAAGTATGAAGTGCACTAATAGGACGCCTATTTGTAAATAATAGTAATTACTAACTGAATTTAGGTGTTATCTCAGGTATTCATCTTTCTGTGTTTATTTATTTTTTTAAGTTTTCATTTTGTATTTATTAATTACAGAAGCATAAAACATATGTTCTTTTGTCAATTATAAGTTATATTTAATTTCCACAGTTTACAACAACATACAGCTGGTGAGAAGTAGGCCTACTATCTAAAATAAATTAGTTTTTACGAATTTTTAAAGCACCACCCTTAACGTAAAATTGCTTTTGATAGTGATCCCATGCTCATCCCAAGTTGAAACTTTCAGAATATGTAGATGTAAAGTGTATCTTTCACATTTTTTTTTTTTTTGAGAGTTTTAAAAATACAGTTTTTCAAAATTCGATAAATTCAACATTTTTTAACAATTTGTGTATAGATATATATTAAACTAATGATGTTTGGTATCATATAAAAGCTCTTTAAAAGAGATTTCCAATTAAGTAAATTTTATTGTTCTAGCTTAATTAGAACACAAGCTGTAAAGAAAACAACATTGTTCCACTAGTCAAAAATTTGTCATCTTTTCAATTTTTGAAGGTCCATTACTCGGTAACTTTTCATCAGAAAAATGTGAAAAAATTAATTTGTCATGATTTATGCATACTTAATTTCAAAAAAATCTGAGAGGGTCAGGTTGTAGCACTCGTTGATTTGACATGGAATTGCTCATAAAATGAATTATGCTTTCAGGGAAAAAAATGAATTCCTGTCTTTTAAGGACATTTAGTAAGTTGGATATCTTTTTTAATTGAAGTAGAAGTGAGGTAGTTAGTGACAGTAGGACAACAGTTTAATTTTTTTATTTCTGTACATGCAGCAAATACTTTGAAACATGGGTGTTCTGTGTTGTACAGTATGACATCAGTAAAACTAAATAATTTAGTTATGTTAACCAGTTCGTGGGCCATGGGGAGCAAACCTGCCACTAAACTTATTTATTTACTGCATATATGAGAATATGTCGTAAAACTTTTGTATTCTCCTTGCATCTAGTGGTAGTCTGCTGCATGAATGGTGGTTCCTGCTTGTTGTGAAATACAGCTTCTAGTGCCATGGGAAGTATATATCCCAACAAATAACATTGTTTTGAAGTTTCTTGGGATGTCTGCTTACCACCAAAGTAGTTTCTCAAAGAGGTTTGGGAAGTATATTTAAGACAAAATTAGTGTTTCTGTTGTGGACCTTGTAAACGTACTTGCCATCAACTTACTAGTTTTACAAAGCTTTTGGGAATATGACTTACTATCTCAGAATGTGCCCAGCATCTTGTGGTAATACATTGTTCCAAGTGTATAAAAACTGCTACAAAAATCAGTTTCTGTTTGTTGTGAAATCAATACTTGTGAAGTCGGAAAAAAACTCTTCATTTCTACATTGTGGAATAAATTTACCACCAAAATAGCAGTTCACAATAGGGCCATGTGAGAGATTCATACTACCACAGTTTTTGATGCTGAATCACTAAAGTGAAATTATAAAATAATACATATAATCAATTGATCACTATTGTAATACGATGCAAAAAAATTAACTCACTGAGTTACTGTATTTAAAAAAAAATGCACACATTTAGTGTTCAAAAGGGCATGTTGTAAACTTTCTACTTCCTTTCTGCAAGCGTGCTGATAATTAAGATATTCATTAATGCCTATTATGGGAAATTTACGTGGTGAATGTTATGAGATTGATCCTGTGTACTGTGGATTAAACTTGTGCGAGTGCTAATTATATTATGAGTAGACGAGCATTATTGCTTAAACGATGTCAGAAAGCCATTTTTATTTTCCCAGTAGCTCATGCTATTCTGAAAGTATCTTCATTTATGGTATTAATAGGGTTCGATCAATGCAGTTGGAGGACTGGACAGCAGATTCAAGGTATAAGACCACAAGGAAACATTCAAGGAAATTGGAGAGAGAATGCTTTGTTTGACATTAGTTGACTTCTCACTGGGTTTGTTACTGAGCATATATTTTATCTCTATTCACAGTGTACATTACCACACTGCAAGACAATGAAAAATGTGTTAAACCACATGACTACATGCCAGGCAGGAAAGTCTTGTTCAGTTGCACACTGTTCCTCTTCGCGGCAGATAATCTCACACTGGAAGCACTGCACTCGGACAGACTGCCCTGTATGTTTGCCACTGAAACAGGCTGATAAAATACGGCATCAGCAAAATAGTAAGTAAATAAATAAGTCATTAAATGACGCATAGTGTTGTGTTAATTTTGCCTTCTGGTATTATTGTTTTTGTTTTTTAGTCGTATCTAATCAGGCTCCCAGCAATCAACCAACGGCATCTGATATGAGAAGAGCATATGATGCCCTTGGTATTCAGTGTCCCACAACTGCTGCACCAGGTGGCCTTTTAACCCCTAGTAATGTGGTGAACAGAGGACACCGCATGGTCGCTCCTGGTCTTGGTGTAGGGCCAGCTCAGCCTAATGTGGTGGGTGGTGCAGTTAGAGTTGCCGCACCTCCTCACACGCAAGGTGAGATGTTTCGAAAGGAAGAAGTTTGTATAATTATATAATTATCAAATCTTGTAATATTTAAGGTCATCAACTTTGTGATGGATGGAAACACTGTTTACTCAAATAAAAACTGATCATTGAGAAACTTATTTAAGACATCTTTTACCTTGCATAAAAGATATTTGTTTTACCAGTATGGTGTATAAGATCAGTAACAGTTTCTTGTAAGCTTTATCTGCTTATGTAATACATAATGAAAATAATTTATACACTCTTATATTTCTTGGAAAAGGTTATAAAGTTATGAGAGGTACCTCTTACCTTGCATTGATTGTATTAAAGCAACTTTATAAATAACTTGATGTAAATTGAATTACTGAATTTATTGCTATACTGTGTTTTCTAAAGACAACCACCAAATTTGTATTTGCAGTTCAAGGTCAGAGTGCAGCTCAAACTGTTGTGGCACCTAATGTGTCCCTCCCACTATCATCAGACCCTACCTCACAGCAGCCACCACCGACACAAGGACCAGTTTCAGCTGCAGCTCAGGCTGCAGTCGCTACCATTCAGCAGACAGTTGCAAATATGCAAAATTCCTTGTTCGGGCTTGGAGGTGCTGAGCCACAAACATCAGCAGCAGTGAGTTGCGGAGCATTTACATTTTATTCTTTGCTGTGTATTTAATTTAATTATTACAATTTCTTGTACTACATTGTATGTTTGTATCTTCTCTCTGCACTTCATACTTTTCTAGGGCAAAAAAATTTTGGTGCAGCTACTGTACAACACACAGTGTCAAAAATGGTTAGACTTAGATAGTTGTTAGATTGGGTCCTACCAGATAGAAGGCCTAGACATGGCTCAGGTGTGGGAATAGTGTTAGAAGATATGAGGAGCCATTTGTGTCTACAGAAATTTAAGATTGCAAAATTTTCATTTTTGTAAATACTTTCTAATGAAGGAGACTACTCATTGAATAGTTGAAACATTTAAGTCTTCAACAGGCACACATGAAAGTGAAAGAAACCTTGAGGTAGGTATAATGGTCCAGGGATGTAAAATGGTGTGTCAATGATTTTATCAAGATTAAGGAGTTGACATTAGGAGTTGTGGGAAGGATATCAGGCAGAGATGATCTCGTTTCAATACCTGCTTCAAGAAAGTCTAAGGCTGTCTCTTCTTCAGATGCTCCAAAAAATAGCTGATACCTCAGAAAAATCACTGAACTTCCACCCTCATCATTTTGTACCTCTTAGGCGTCATACACCTTCATACAAAACTTGTCCCAGAGTATAATTTTCCAAGTCAAGCAATGCATTGAGATTGTGTTTTCTGATAACCTTACTGCACCAGCTACTGTTGCTTTCTTGTTGTCCTAACCTCAGAAACGTTATTGCCTAACCATATGACATTGCCAGGTCATTATCCCTGTTCAGAGGCACGGACCCCTACAATAATTCCACTATAATACCTGTCCCATGTATCCATCTGTTACTAGTTATTGCTATCCACCCACTGGTATCTCACACATCATCAAAGGCAGGAGTATCACATGGGACCATACATGTTTATCAACTAATGTTTGTTCACCACTTGGCTTTTTATAGATGAATGACCACCACAAGCTTGTTGAACACATGAATGATTACAGAACTGTCCACCTCTGTGATGAGAAGTTACTGAACATGCTACTGCACTGCTCAAAGAGAGCCGAGTACATGATACACTAAATGGATCACTTCGACCATCCCACACAGCACTACAGGCTGGGCCAACAGCCATTGGGCTGTCAATCCGGTTGCTGGGCATTTGCCTGGTGAAGAACTCATGAACTTGACAGAATGAATCAGGATGTGATGCAGCTGATCGATGCTGCAGGTGCTCAAACCCCATGTGACAGCTTTGGAGCAGCCTGAAAAGAAAAGTTTGCCTGAACGCTGGAGTTGGAAATTTGTTCTGTAACATATCCTCACATTCCATCTCCCTTCTAGACTTAGCTCCAGTTAGCAAAATATTAACACTAATTACTCAAAGAAAAATAGAGAGAGCACTAGACTGTGACCTTGTGGAAAATCATTTTGGCTGCGGAGAAATATAGGAAACACGAGGGAATAATGACAGTACAATTTAACATAGAATATAGATTAAAGAGAGATAAATCCTCATTTATATGATTTTTAGATTTTGGAAAAAGCATTTGACATGTTGACTGCAAAACCTCTTCTGGCATTCTGAAGCTATTCGGGATAAAATGCAAGGTGTGGAAAGTGCAACTTGTACATAAAACAGACTGCAATTGTATGAGTTGAAGGACATGAAAGGGGAGCAGTAATTAAAAAGCGGGTGGGACAGAGTTGCAGTCGGCCCCCATGTTATTCGATCTGTACAGTGAGCAAGTAGCAAACTTTGAAAAAGAATTTGAAGTTCTTGGAGTGGAAATAAAGACTGGACTGGCCTACCAATCCAGGTTATAATTCTGTCATAAAGGGCAGAGATCTTGGAGGACCAGTGGAATGGAGAGGATAGGACATCTATAAGTTGAATATCGGCAAAAGTAAAATAAGAGTAATGGAATGTGGTCACATTACATCAGGCACTTCTGAGGGAATTATATTAGGAAATTCAATACAAAAAAATATTAAATTAGTTTGGTTTTTGGTCAGCAAAGTAACTGACAGTGGCCGAAATACAGGGATATAAAATGCGGGCTGTCAGTGACAAGGAAGCAGTTTCTGAAAAAGAGAAGTAATTTAACATCTGATATAAACTTAACTGTTGCGAAGTATTTTCTGAAGGTATTTGTCTCGAATGGAGCCCTGTATGGAAGTGGAATGTGAATGACAAAAACGCAGTCAAGAAGAGAATAGAAGCTTTTAAAATGTGATTCTGCCAAAAAATGTTTAAGATTAGTTGAACCTGTTAGATAATTAATGAAGAGGTACTTAATCTAATTGAGGAGAAAGAAAAATCATGGCACAACTTCCCTAAAAGAAGGGATAGGTTGATAGGACACATCCTAGAACATCAAGGAATAGTTGTTTAGCAGTGGTGGGAAGCGTGGGTAGCAGAAATTGTAGAGGGAAACCAATGCTTTACTTCAGTCAACCAGTTGAAGTGGTTGTAGATTGTGTAGTTATGCAGAGATGAAGAAACTTGCAAGGAGCCATTTTATGTGTGTGTGTGTGTGTGTGTGTGTGTGTGTGTGTGTTCACTTGCAGTAAATGTATTTTACAATGTTTCAGCAGCTCGCTGCAGAGAGCCGACTTGCAAATTTGCAGCTGCCAGCTGTCTTCCCACCAGGTCAAGTCACTGCAACACCTGTACAAGGGACCAAAGAGTGGCATCAGTCTGTCACCCCTGATTTGCGAAATCATTTGGTGCACAAGCTGTGAGTAATTTTATTGTTAATACGTTTCTTCTGTCTCCTTTATCTTTTGTAGTACTGTTCATTCGATAGACAAGTACAAAAAAAAAAAAATTAGAAATTTACATATTACGTTTACATTGAGCATGTTGTTTTTGCAATTAGAAAACTTATTGTTATTCCATCTTGGACTTTCCATTGTCACAAGTGAAGTATTAACGATAAAATGGGGCCACTGAACAAAGTATGGATTATTCTGAAGTGTTAAACTCATCTTTTCTGTCACTGTTGAAAGGCAAAGGCTGAGAGGATAGTGCAGTCACAGTTAGAATAATCAATAGAAATTCCAGGATGAAATGACAATAATATTGTGAAACCATAGATTCCTACTTATAATTTAGAAGAGATGTTGAGACGCACAGAAGTACAATGAAAAGATTGCTGCACATTTAAGCTATCTGACAAAAATTTCCTTCTTTGGAAATAGAAAACACACAAATGTTCATTGAAGCAAAACACACACACACACACACACACACACACACACACACACACACACACAATTGAGTCAGACAAGACCAGCAACCTAGGTGGTTGATGGGGGTATGGAGGTGATGTGGGGTGGAGAGATAGCAAAGCTGGGGTGGATTAACTTGTGCTATCTGTGAGAGTGTACAGGGACAAAGTAGTGATAGGATAGGGCTGCAAGCTGCAGAGTCTGGTGGCTGTACTTGGAAGGGTAGTGGAAGAGGGAGAGAGGAGAGGATAGGAGAGGAGAGAAGTAATGAAGGGGAAAACACTGTAGGCACGTTGGTGGAATAGAAGGTGCATGCAGTACTGCAGTGGGAGAAGGTAAGAGGATATGTAGATGGAGGACAGGGACTAGCGAAGGTTGAGACTAGGTGAATTATGGGAACAAAGGATATGTTTAGGAATAATTCCTACCTGAGTTAATCAGAAAAGCTAGTGTTGGTATGAAGGATCAGATGGCACAGGCTGTGAAGCAATATTGAAGTGGGCATGTGATGTTGGGCAGCATGTTCAGCAGCTGGGTGGTCCAGCTGTCTCTATATCACAGTTTGTTAGTGGCCTTGTATGCAGATAGGCAGCTCATGTTGAAAGCAGCACAATGATTGCAACTTAGTTTGTAGATAACATGGCTGCTTTCACAGGTAGCCCTGCCTTTGATGGAATAGGAGATGCTTGTGACAGGACAGGAATGAGTGGTAGTGGGAGGATGTATGGGACAGATATTGTGTCTAGGGCTATTGTGGGGATATGAGACGAGGAGTTGAGAATAGGGGTATAGTAGGATTGGACAAGGATATTGCCTAGGTGTGGTGAGTGATGTAATATCGGTATTGGACTGGTGGGGAGGTTAGTTAGTAGGATATATCTCATCTCACGGGTGATGAGATGCAGTCAAAACCCTGGTGGAAAATGTGATTCAGTTGCTCCAGTCCTGGGTGGTATTGAGTCATGAGAGAACTACTCCTTCTTTGTGGTCCACCCCTGGCCTGCTATCCCCCCTCCCCCTCCCCCCCGCCCAAGCAATCTATCCTTTTCATAATGTTCTTGTTCTATCGGGAACTTCCCATTGTTCACGTATGGTTAGTGGAATGCAGACTCAAGCAGAAGAAGACAGTGAATATAATAAAATGGAATCAACAGTGATGAAAACGGAGAAAGTAAATGTCTAGAAGCCTTACAGAATTGAAGGCATTATAATGAATAAACAAGGAGAGGAAAGAGGAATTGGGAAGAGTAACACTGGGCAGTTTGTATGTCGAGAACAAAGATAGTGCGTGTAATGAGGTCAGAGCTGTAGGAACTGGTGTAGATATTGGAAGAATCGGGGCCTTCAATAAGTATGCAAGAGATTTTTTTTTCCTTGGCAAACTTTTTTTTTGGGGGGTGGGGGGAGGAAGAAATGTGAAATTGGTTGTGGGCCTTAACCTTCAAAATGCCATCTGTAAAGGAGGTCTGTTCAAACAGAGAACTGTCATTGAGTTTCTTTTGGCGGAAAACAAGAGCATCACAGATATTCATAGGCAATTGCTGATTGTCTACAGAGACTCGGCAGTGAACAAAAGCATGATGAGTCAATGGCTGAGGAATCTGTCATCATCGCAGCAATGTCGTGCAAACCTGTCCAATCTCTCACGAGCCAGCTGGCCACACACAACTTGCTGCTCAACTGGATGTGTGTGTTGGTACTGCTGATGCACTTGTCCACCAGTTGGGGTACTCAATGGTGTGTGCCCACTGGGTTCATTGGTGCCTGAGAGAAGATCATAAACAGCAACAAAGGACCACCTATGCAGAACTGCTTGCACATTATGAGGCTGACCGTGACAATTTTTTGTCGATCATCATCGCTGTTGATGAAACACATGTTCATCACTTTGAACAGGAAACAGAACAGCACTCCATGGAGTGGTGTCCCACCACCTCTCCTCCGAAGGAAAAGTTCAAAGCTGCACCCTCAGCTGGTGAAAGTAATGGCGACCGTCTTCTGGGATTCTGAAGGGGTTATTCTGTTTGAAGTCCTCCCTCATGGTTCAATGATCATGATGCTACCCTCAGGAAATTGAAGAAATGAGTTCAGTGCATTTGTCACCACAAAAATGCAAAGTAACTGCTCCTTCTCCATGACAACGCAAGGCCTCAGACAAGTCTGCACACCTGAGAGCAGCTCACAAAACTTCAATGGACTGTTCTTACTCATCCACCCTATAGCCTGGATCTCACACATTCTGACTTCTATTTGTTTGGCCAAATGAAGGATGCATTCCATGGAAAGCAATATCTTGATGATGGGGATGTTATTGATGCAGCATGATGTTGGCTCCAAAAGCAACCAGTAGAGTGGTACTAGGTGGGCATACAGGCCCCTCCAGTAAGATGGCGTAAGGTTTTTGCGTTGAACAGGGAGTGTTTGAAAAACAGGGTTTTGTAGCCAAAGAGGTAGGGAATAATATGGTGTATTGGAATCTTGAATAAAACCAACCTGTTTTCAGAAAAAATACCTTATATTACTTACTCAGTGCCCATTGCAGATAGAACAGAAAATAAAACAAAATAGCCTAATAATGAAACGTCATCTCTGCTGGATGAGATACATGCGAGATTCTACACAGATTATGTGGAAAAACTTAATCCCTTACTAGAAGCAGTGTATTGGAAATCTCTGGGTACCAAACAGCTGGAAAGAAGTACAGATCATTCTCGTTTTCAGGATGGATCGGCAGAAAGCTGCACATAAGGATAAGCTTATATAACTAATGTCAGTGTGTTGTAGTATTACACTCACACACTAAGAAACTTTTAGAGAACAGGAATCTCCTTGATACTAATTAAGAAGGACTTCATAGAGATTTTGCATAATTCAGCATGTACATGTATACATGAGATCCAGAGCATTACCCTGGAGTGTCATAGATGACGGCGTCCAAGGTAGCCATAATTTTTTACTTCTCTAGGGCATCCAATACAGTTCTGCACTGCCAGTTAGTGAATGAAATAGGAGCTTACTGAATGTCAGACCAGATTTTTGATTAAATTAAGGAATTCTTAACTGGTAGAACCAACACCTCTGAGGAATGATACTAACAAATGTAATTGTACTAAATTGAAATCCATCGGATACTGGTGATTTACAGTGACCATTGAATATTAAGATGTAAAGGGGGACAGCAGTCAATCACAAAATCCGTAATTTATCGCAGATCTAGATTTCAACTATGATGTAGTTATCATCAGTGCATTACCAGAAGAGCCATATAGACATAACTGTGTCAGAGCATAAATATGTGACTGTTCCTATGTTGTGCCTATATGTCTGTTCTGGTAATGCACTGATGATGACTATGTTATAGTCTAAATGTAAATTTATAACAAATTACAGATTCTGTGACTGACTGCTGTCTTCATTTACATTTGTAATAGTAATTTTTTAGTACCCCAGAGGAGTGTTAAAGTATCATTACTGTTAACAAGTGATAATGTAGGAAAATGTGTGAGGCTGTTTGCAGGTGACAGTGTTCTTAGGAAATTTGCAACATCACAAGAAAGCAGTGAAAAGTAGTTAGATCTGTTGGTGATTTTAGTGAAGGATCTGGCAGTTTATCATGGATGTAAATAATTGTAACATATCACACATTAATAGTCGAAGAGATTGATTACTGTATGATTACACTGTTGGTCATAAATCACTGGAATCAGGAAAACAGTGAAATACTTTGGACTAACCATCCAGAGCAATCCAAAGTGAAATCTTCACATACACAGCTAGTTGTAATAAAAGTGGATGATACCGTATTTACTCGAATCTAAGCCGCACTTTTTTTCCGGTTTTTGTAATCCAAAAAACCGCCTGCGGCTTAGAATCGAGTGCAAAGCAAGCGGAAGTTCTGAAAAATGTTGGTAGGTGCTGCCACAACTAACTTCTGCCGTCGAATATATGTAGTGCTACACAGGCATGCTTTGTAGGCACAGAGATAAATACTGGCGCCAAAACCTCTGTGTCAGGGGGAAAAAGAAAAAAAAAAGAGAGGTGGAAGACGAGCCTTTTTTTGACCACTGCATTTTCATACATTATCCAACGAAGTAAATACAAATTCCGTATTGTTCATCTTCAAAAGTAGCAGCATTTCAATGTACTACGAAAATCCGACTGGCAAGTCTGTTGCTAATAGGAACCTGATGAAATGTGAATCACGTGCAATTTTCTCTTCACCATGAGAATAATACGAATATAAACATTTTGCCATGTATTCTTTCGTGTTTGCTGCTATCTCATTTAAACCCTATCTGCCTAATAAACTACGAAACTAGAGTGAGACAACAGCGAACGCGGAAGAATATACGTATCGTGTCATGTTTATATTCGTATTATTCTTATGCATAATAGTGATACAGTCATAAATGAAGCACGGCAACTGACTAGATTTTTAAATCTAAAATGACTAATTTCTGTGCAGAATTTGATATACTAAAGAACGGAGAAAAATTTTCGCCTAACTCTCGTTCAGAACATGTTCTATCAAACGCAGTCTATTATTTGGTTCTTGTTGATCATTATCAAAGAAAGCAGCAGTGTAAGTAACAACAAGTAGCAGTCACTTGCCATTGTTTCGCTAATGAGACAATTCCTCTCTTTTTTTAATTGTAAGCGGTGGTAGCGCGCACAAAAGCAAGCCATGCCGCGGGCGGCAACAGGCCGTAAACACGCACTATCAGAATGCGACAAACAATGCATGACGCAGTACAGTAATGCATTTACAGCTTAGAGTGACGTAAATGCCTATAACAAAAAAAACGGCACTTATCAGATCAAAGCAAAATAAGCAATCGATTCAAACCACACGAAGCACGTGAAAAAGGAAGGGTACCCGTATAAATACGGACGGAGCGCCTGACGCATAGCAATGGCTACCTGGTAAAGCTTAACTGCTAAGCTTCCGACTTGAACCAAACTATTGTAGCTGTATCATCTTTCATTCGACCTAAATTGTGTCTCATATTACAATGGACCAACTTTGTTTCGATTTGAAGGTGCGGCCTAAAACTTTTCTCTCCCCTTGAATTTCGAGTCTCAAATTTCAGGTGCGGCTTAGATTCGGGAATTTTTTTTTCCCTTGATTTCGAGTCTCATTTTTCAGGTGCGGCTTAGATTCGAGTAAATACGGTAGTCTGTTTCAAATAATAGAATGACCAGCATGGACTAAAAATAATAGGGAACAGTAGATTGCTATTCACCACATAGAAGAGACATTCAGTCACAGACAAGCACAATGAAAAAGAATGCTACAAATTTCACATACACATGGCCACTGTTTTCTCTGGGCACCAAGGCCCGAATGCAACTGTGTCTGAGGTGAGCAGCAGTTTGGCTGGGGGCTATGCAGTGGGGATACAGAAGAGGTGAACATTTGTACCATTCTTTTTCATTGTACCTGTGTGCAACTCAATGCCTCCTCTTCTATATGGTGAGTAGCAATCTATCCTTTCTACATTGTTGTCATTTCAGATGATAAGCTGAGATTCACTGGAAGAGTGTAAAGAAATATTATTCAGTTACAAAAGTAGCAGCTTACAAAACTTTTGTTCAACCTATTTTGAAGTATTATTCATTAGTGTGGGACACTTGCTATGTTGGATTATAAAGAGAGAGATAAGATCCTATGAAAAGAGGCATGTTAATGTCATGGTATCATTTAGTGAAGTCCTAAAGCATTATAGCGGTGCCCAGTAGATTCCAGTGGCTGATGCTGCAAGAGAGAGATTATGCTTCACAGAGTTTACTTATCAGATTCCAAGTGCTTACCTTCCAAGAGGAATGGGGAAACACTTTACTTCCTCTCACACATTTCGTGAAATGACCATAGTGAAAAAATAAGAGAAACTACAGTTCATATGGCAATTTATCACCCCCTTCCCATACACCATTCACAAATGAAATAGGGAAATGATGTTGGTATCCTGCAACACACATGAAGGTGGCTTGCATGGTATAGATGTAGTTTAACATTTGTTGAGACTGGGAAGTTGTTGCTGTAACATTCATTCAGAACAGCTAGCAAATCAGAAAAAAACCCTGCTTTGAGCAATTTATTATGCCTGTGACTTAGTATGATGGTGTTTATAACACATTAAGTGTTTGACGGAGATAAGTGGATGAGAATCTTCAGTAGAGTTTCACGATTGGGCATGAAAATTTGCAAGAGATATGTTAATTTGGAAGAAATAAATATTTACAGACTGGTTGGAATCAAACAGTGGAAAGTCTAGGTTGGAATAACACCAATATTATGAAATATAGATCATTGCTCACCACTTAGAAGAGGTTTTGTTTTGCAGACAGACTTAGTTGCATGTTAGTAGAAATCTACATATAACTGAGAAACTGAAAGATTAAGTGTTGTACAAACATTTAAGAAAAACGGAATTTGTAGACATTTGATTAATCCAATGCTTGCTAGTTGTTAAGTGTTTTCATTTCTAGAAAGCAGTTTTACAACCAGCATCCTACTTAGAACAGAACATGAATCCTTTCCATTGCAACAGTGAGTGGCACTTGACACTGCAAATTTTGTTTTCCACTCCAATGAGCCTCATTCGATACAATTTTTCATAGCGTTCACATTCTGACTAGGCATCAGTGCTGCATAGTATTGCCATCTAGGGAGGCCTGTGTTAACTTGTTGTTGAACTGCAGTAGGTGTGTTGAGAGAGAGGTTGTAATTATTACGGTCAAGTTGAAATGGCTAGTTCTTTATGCACAGTCCTTTCTGAGGATGAGATTGTAGAACCTTTAGAGGAATGAATGAGTGAAAATCATTTTCATGATAGTGATTCATTTGTAAACAATTTGAGTAAAGCAGTAGTGGAAACAGTTCACCCTGCAGATTTTCAAAAAAATCACACAGTTAATGGTTTTGTATTGTAATACTTACTTTAATTTAATGAAAGTGCACTTTTGTTTTAATGTGTTTCCTAATTGTTGGTAAGTGGCCTCATTGTTTCCATAAAGAGACTTTCACAATTCTCTGTGGCGCCGATTTAAACCTGAGCACATAGAGACACTCTTGTTTTCTGCATTGCAGAGTGCACAGAGAAGTATTTCATTATCAAGAATATCCGTTATGAGTCTTTTTGGTATTTGCCAGTAATGCTGCACCACAATTGCTAGTTCCTTAATGTTTGTACTATATGCTGACTTTATTGTGAGACTAGCGCTCCTTCGTAACCTCACTTTCATCCTTCAGTGTTCCACTGATCGAAGTGATGTTATCTTCATATTCCATCTTTTGTGAACACACCACCACATCATGGTGCCTTTCTATTCTGTTCTGTTGACATCCAAAGTGAATATGAGGGATGGTCATTAAATTTTAATGATCCCCTTGAAAAAATGAAGTGTTCTATTTAATTTGTTTGTTTGTTAGTGTGTACATGTCTGCAGTCCTGGTACAGATTGAAATCTGTGCCCCACAGTACTGTAGCACTTTACTAGAGGAGCTGAAACAAAACTGTACAGCCCATTGATAAATTGGAGAGGGGCTGTGTCGTGTTGATTTGGCTCTTGTAGCAGACATACTGTGGTGTGAGAATCTGTGTTGCCAGTTCTTTTGTGGAGGTGCCTGCAAACAAACAAAAAAATTAACTGTGTAACTTTGTCTTTTTTAGGTTATTATTAAACTTTAAAACACTTCCTAATATTTGAACACATGTGCCAGCACTTCAAATGCAGTAATTGAAGATCACTTAAGCCCTGTCTGGTGCTAGCCACACTTGCTTAAATGTATTCACAAATTTTTTTGGAAGGAACTTTCAAAGTTAAAGACTGCCTAAGAAGCGATTTGCTGGATACAAGAATGAGAAGGCATTTGTTTTAAGGGTTTTTGAGAGAGAATAGAAAAGGGAAGAGAAGATTAGAGAAGAAGGTTCATCATTATCTAGTATTAACATGCTGTCACTCTTTGTTTTCAACAGTTGCTTATGTTGCAGAATATTTTGAAGATGTCGAGGAATTCTGCTATGATGGCATTTGAAAGTTTTCATATGCAGCCACTGAATATGTTACATTCACTTTCTAATGATGGGATAAATTTAGTTACTAATGAGGCTGTGGTTCTAAAAGAACATGTTACGGAGTTTGAGTGTACACTGTATACTTACTTTTCAGAATATTCTATTTTCAATGTAAGACTGCTTAATGGTGGTTTCATTATTGGGAAAAAGTAATTTTGTGTGAGGAAAATGAGCAAAATTTTCAGCCATATGAAAAGACTAATACTTCAGGTAGAGGGAAAGGCAACATTTGGTTGCAGTTTTAAACTGGCTGACAACTCTTATGGCAAAAGATCCGTTCAACTCTGTGGTCACATCCATAGGCTCTTGGTACAACACTGGGAATAGAATGAGGATGGGGTTGAGGATGAGGTGGTGAAGATGGAAGATGATGATATATTTTATCACTGCTGGCGTGGCGAAAAATAAATCACATATATCTGGAATGTCATGTTTTGGTATTGTAGGATACAAATACTGTCACTACTTTATGGTAAAGAAACTTTCCCTACCAGCAGGAAAATGGTTTCAGATGTTTGAGGGCAATGAGACTTGATCACTCACAATTTGCTTCTATTGCGCTGAAGGCGGGTTAGCTTCCATATTCTGATGATGTGGGCTCAGAGCGGCTACTTTCACACTGTACTGAAGTATTGACAGATCAACAACATAATCTGTCAAAAGGGTATTAAGTCATTATAACAGTGCTTTCATTTGAAAAACTTTCAACATTATTTGATTGAAGAATTATTTTTTCTTGAATAGGTTTTGATAAGACTAACATACGTGTTCCATATGTTATGCCTATTAAATGTAATGTAATTGCAAGACAAGCACTCAGAAAATGGAAACTAAATTAAAATATGAATTCGCCCATAAAATAATTTTTTTGTCCTTGTCTGTTTGTTGTAATTTAAATAAGCACAGAAGATGGAAATCTGCAATAACAGGCTTTAACCACCTTTTGCAGTATTTTTGAAGAGACTTGCATTTGTTGGGATTGCTTGGTTTTGTTTACTTGTCTCTTTTTACTCTTTTATTTCCTTTTGTTTCATTTTATAATTAGATTTCAAATGACATCATGGTTGGTTAAGAGTAGTAGCAGTTGTTTTGGCTTATATAAAACATTGTATTTTCTGTTCTTTTCCTCTTTTGTTTTAAGAAATGAAATGGTTGTGTACATCCCCCCTCCCCCCCCCCCCCCCCCCTCTCTCTTCTCCCTCTGCCTTTCTCTCACTCCTCGATTCATTTCCATTTTTGTATTTCTTACTTTTCAGTGTCCAGGCAATTTTTCCAACTCCTGATCCACAAGCTATGTTGGACAAGAGGATGTACAACCTTGTAGCATATGCTCGAAAAGTAGAAGGAGATATGTATGAAATGGCTAATTCTAGGGTAAGTGGAAATGTGTTCATATCGTTTTATTTTAATACAGTCTTAACATATTAAGAACAGTGAAAGAAATTTTGTAACATGTAATGTATTGGAAACACATTTGTGCAACTATTTTGTGTCAAAATATGCTTGTTTTGTGTTACCTTGGGGGAAAAATGTAAACATTAATTTTACATGCTGCGGTTAAATTGAAATAGCAGTAAAATTTGTTGTAATTTAGTTATTACATAAAAATAAATTTCAAAACCAATAAAGTCTCTGATATGTAGAGTAATTCATATTGTTCTTTTTTCTGTATTTTAATGCCATAGTAATAATTTGTTTTTTTTTTTTTAGTCTGAGTACTATCACCTATTGGCTGAAAAGATATACAAGATTCAGAAGGAACTAGGTAAGTACTTTCCCTCTTCATAACTATTGTGATTGTGCCTGCCAAGTCGAAAAAACTAAACTCTACATGGAACAAATGTGCATTTGTGTATTGCAGAGTATTGTATTAATACATATAAGAGTGATGACAAATTAAATATTTTGGACCACAGCTTACCTTCATGTTTCATCATCATTGTTGAGTATCCTGTGAATTTAGGTGCAAGTAGCTATAGCAGTTGCTGCAAAGATAATTTCCTTTTGAGTTTTTATATTTAGAAGGTACCAAAGTGGGTAACTGCAAATGTAAAATATTTTAATATATAAATTAAGTGGAGAGTTCTACTGTTCATGTTCACTACATTCCATTTAATGGAGGAAGGGAAACAATTGCTAGAAGTAAAATCAGAATAGTTTTGCATCGAGAGCACATAGCACATTAGTAAGCCCATTCCAGAAGTAGCTACCGTTGATCCATTTTTAGCAGTAACTTATATTTTCTAGTTAATTTTGTTTGCCATTTATCTGAGTCTTTGTGTGGTCATGATATCCTGCCATCAGAGATTTAGCTTGAAGAGTTCATATAAAGTAAGCTAAAATGTAATCTTTTGATGACCTCCACAACCTCCAAAACACAAGGAATTGATTATAATTGCCCTCATCAGGAATACAAGGAAACATACAGTCTTGAATAACTAAGTTTTATTGCATCATGGAGTGGCAATGGGACTGTGAGTACATAAAGAGTAATCACATGACTGGAATATATTTGACAACCGAGCTTGGTGGCCCGATTTTGCATGTATAAAGATATAGTTCCCAGCACGCGCCATTTGTGTTGCAGTGTGTGTGCACAGCAGACCAGGTGAGTGCTGTTGGCGATAGCGTCCATGCTCTGATTTATGGCCACAGTATGTGCAGTAACCAGTTGTAAAAATACACTCCTGCTCCCTTGGTGGGGGGGGGGGGGGGGGGGGACATCAAGTGTGTCGGTTCACAGTGCTGCAACTGCTGAGATGATGTAATCCCATCATCCTGTGTGCCCGGTAGACAGGTCTGACAATGGAAGAGAGGCTATTCTGAAGTCGGGGTCCACGATGGAGGGCACCAGTGCTGGTAGCAATGATGGTGAATGGCGAGGAGAGGTCCTGGAGACAGTGAACTGCTGTTAACCCTGCTACTGGCAGTGCAGAGGGAGGGGCCAGCACCGGCTGCAGGAAGCAGAACCATAAGAAGCAGAACTGCTGTTGGTGCAGATGAAGCCCCAACCACTGGGGCAAGGGCCAGGCTGGTGAAGAAGAGTAAGCAGGGGGTGCTGGATGAAAGGGCGTCACCGGATGAGATGGTGGCAGTGGATGAGTGGGCGGTGTTGGATCCTCGGGCAAAACTGGTTCTGGTGGTGCGCTGGGAGCTGATGTTGGTGCAAACGATGAAGACATGGTGTCCGCACCGGGTTCAGGCAACAGTTGGAATCCAGTGGGGCACTGTCCATACAATTATGTTGGGCGTGAACTTCCATGAAATTGGCGCTGCTGGGGGACACCTGCTGGGCAGTAAGAGGTTGAGCAGCATCAGTGGCTGACGGCCATGCAGTAGCCTGGCAGGACTCTTGGCCCCAATCGTTGTTGTTCTGTATGAGCTTAAGAAAAAGGGGAGAATCTGCCATGTATTTTCACATCTGTTTCTTAAATGTCCGTTCGACTGTGATTGGAAAGGAGGTGCTGACACATGGCAAAAGGTATTGTGGGTACAGAAGTCCGTGAACGATTGTACAATGAGCTGAGAACCGTTGTGCGAAACCAAATTGCAAGGCAAGCCTTTGATGGAGAACATCTTTGGAGGGTCGTGACTGTCACATCTGCTGTTACTGATGGATGACGAACGACATAAAGAAAACATCAGTTGCCAACATACAGGAAGGGTCTGGAAAGAACCAAGCAAGTGCAATGTGGACTCATTAAACAGTGGGCCTCTCTCCTCAGAGCTGCTGAAATCGTGATGTGGTGGGTAAATCCACCTGTCAACAAGAGAATAACACCATCCAATGGGGAGAGACAATGGGGCGCAATGCGTAATAATTGAGATGCCTGGCCCGTCAGATGGTCGGGCCGCACCGTTGTATCTTGCTCACGACCTGCGGGAGCATTGGATCCCCTGCCACACCAGAAACAATGTGGAAATTGGGGATAGAAAAACTATCTGCCGTGTGCTTCGCCTCTGTATCCAGTTGAAAACAAAGCAGCTGCTTTGTCCAAACAAAGGGTCGGGGTCCATGTGTAGCCAAGAGACAGCATCTGTGTTTGTATGTTGTGAAGTATGTTGAAAAGTAGATTTCATAGTTGTACCAGCACCAGAAAAGAGCCCAACACTGAAGATCCCAGAAGGATGCGTATGGGATAAGCAGAGAAACCAAGGGCATATGGTTGGTTATTAAATGAAATTTTGCACCATACATGAAATTTCTTCACAGCATAGATGATAGTGAGGGCTTCTTTTTCCATCTGAGAATAATTTTGTTGAGCAGAGTTGAGTGTTTGTGATGCAGAGGCAAGAGGCTGTTTGAAGCAATCGGAATGGGCATGGGCCACGACCACCCCCACCCAGTACTCAGACATTTCTTCGGCCAGGACCATACACTTGCTGGGTTGAAATGTTGATAGACACAGTACCGAATGAAGACTGTCTTCCACTTGCACGAGAACATGCTCACAGGCTGTAGACCTAACAGGAGAAGTATTTTTCCAAAGCAACACATGCAAGGCACAGGTGACAGTAGCTGATCTGGAACTAAACTTGTGATAGCGTACCACTTTGTCGTGGAATGCCTGCAGTTCTTGTAAATGTAATGGAAGTGACAAAGCTGTAATTTTGGCGATGTGCAGTTCCGTGTGGTGCACACCCTGCTGAGAAATTTCAATACCCAAATAAACAATGGAAGGCTTAACAACCTGAGACTTGGTGAAATCACATTTGAGGCCAACACCCTCTAGAACATTAAACGAAGAACAGAGGTGGCGTAGGTGATCCTTCGTGGTTACACCCATCATGGCAGTATCATTAAGAAAGTTAATGCAGCGGGGAACAACTGTCGTGATCTGCTCCAAAAAATGTTGTAAGATGGCTGGTGCACTAGCAAACCCAAACATTAAATGCTAATACTAGTGGAGGCCTAAAGCAACCTTTTTGATAACCCGTGCAACGGAATTGGTAGGTAGGCTTGGGGCAAGTCAGTATTTGAAAAGAAATAACCCTCACCCAACATAGTGAACAATTTCTCTTGGCCAGGGAGGGGACCTGAAGTCCCTACAAAGCCAAAGCTGACAATAATTTCTTTACTGTCACTGGGGGCATAGCCCACTCACTTGTGGAAATCAGTTGAATCACTCCCAATGACGTAATGCGGGGATGGGGGGCATTGACAAAATGGCTTGAATATCCAGGTCCATTGATTCCTTTGAGGAGACATAATGCTGCTATGTGACCTTTCTTTCTACCTTTGTGGCAAGTGGTCCTCCACCTGGGACAGGCCGCCTGTTCGTGCTGTATGAAACAAGTGGGACACATTGAAAGAAGCATTTGTTGTTTGTGCTGCTGATGACTTCTTTGCTTGCAGCGACTTGATGAACCTGTTTGTACTGTGGCCACTTCCTCCTCCTCCAGCGTGCAAGGCTCCACATGCCGGGAGCATACGTTGTCAACAGTGGCTACAACATTCCAAACCTTTAACTGGCAGCCAGTGGCTCGAGAAAACTGGAACAACTGTGCAGTATTCAAAACTTATTCCAACATAGAGTCTTCAGACTGAAGGGCATATTGACAGACTACCTTTTTAGGGGCCGAAGGAATGATTGCATTGTTGACCATGGTGTCCACATATGACTCCTGAGACTTAGCTGTGATAGAGTGTCATTTATGACTGTGGCCAGGAAGCTTGGCCTTACAAGCTTGTTACAGTTGCTGCAGCTGCATATGACATTGGAAGAACCCCATGTATATGGTTTTGGTAGGAGGAGGACAGAAATGACACATTTCGTCAAATGAAAGAATGCTGGGTCCTGTAGAGGATTTAACTAGCACAGTAATTGATACATATGAGGTGACATCCATGATAAGAAAAAAGCCTTACAGATCTCCTTGTTGACCATGTGGAATGATATGAAATGTTGGCGAAGCCACTTCTTGTAAGTGTCCCAGTCTTTGGTGGCTTCATCAGGAGGGAGGGCAAGGCCAGTAAATGGTGGCGGGTGATCAACCAGTGGTTTGGTTCAGTGTAGCCAACAATCATCCAATACGGCTGCAGTACACTGCTGTTGTTGGGTGAGCAACTGAAGAACAACCTCCAAAGTAGTGCTGAACGGCTATAAATCCTCAGGATTAAGAACACAGAAAGATACTACCCTCTCTGATCGCCGCTTGTTTTCTCAGTAGGAACACAAGGAAACAACATAAAGTCTGAAATAACATTTGATGACTGAAATCGGAGGCCCACAAGTATGCACATATAAATATATAATTACCGGCAGGTGCTGCAGGTGTTGCCCTGTGCATGCACATCGAACCAGGTTATGACTGTTGGCAATGGGACGGTAAACAATAATCTGCTTCTAATTGACCAGCATATATCATCTGATGTCTTGGGAATACCGTGTGATAACTAACTATGCTCTCCCCCTGCGGGTCCGGGGATTACGATAGGCCTGAGGTATTCCTGCCTGTCGTAAGAGGCGACTAAAAGGAGTATCACATGTTTCGGCCTTTATGTGATGGTCCCCTGTAGGATTTGACCTCAATTTCTCAAAATTTTCCCGAAGAGCGAGCCGATTGGGGAAGGTCGCTTTACAAGGTGCATCATGTCCATCATGCACTGAGACCTATGGCATCTTTTGTTGACGTGGATCTGCACTTCCACTCATTCTCCAGCTGATAGGTGAGGTCACCCTCCTGGGCGCGTATTTTTCCATCAACTGTGCAGTATTGTTTTCTACACTGACAAAAATGGACTTGTTTGCTTGGTTGCACCTGATATCCAGCGTGGTAGCCAGTCCGTTGTGGTGGGGCCACCTTTTACCCTGTTGATTGGTTGTAGCCCCCTGACCACAGAGGGATCGCTCTGATGATGCCTGCACCGTTAACTCCCCACATATGCCAAGAGGTAAATGCCCATCCCCCTGGGGCATCAGGACTCCCTGCAATGACCATCCTGCCAGGTGGCCTTTGCTGCAGCTGGGTGGTGCCCTTGGGGAGAGTCCCTGGTCGGAGTGGGTGGCATCAGGGTGGATGACACACGATGAAGCATAGTACATCGTCTCTTGCTGGTAGTCAAACACCAGCAGTCTCTAAGCATTCACGTGCTCAATTCAATGCACACAAGTACGACCCCAAATCGTTCCCCTCCCTGCCATACCATGGGAGGAACGTCAGGCTAAGGATGGCAGCAGCTCTTATTCGCCCCAGTACCTTTTATGTTCGAGAACTGATGGGGAAACTTTCATGACAATGAAGCCTCAGTTTTTTTGATGAGCATTTAGAGGACAAGTTTGGAGAGGTGGAGGGCTTGTCCAAAATGAGATCTGGGTCAGTCTTGATCAAAACAGCATCCTCTGCCCAGTCACGGTCGTTACTCGCTTGTGACAAGCTGGGGGATATTTCTGTAACCATCACACCCCATAAGAGCTTAAATATGGTCCAGGGTATCATATTTCTCAGGGACCTTTTTTTGCAGTCCGATGATGAGCTGCACACCATTTTAGAACAGCGAGGTGTACGTGTCATTCAGCATGTCCACCGGGGTCCGAGAGATAATCGGGTTGCCACCGGTGCCTTTATCTTGGCCTTTGAGGGTGATACGTTACCCGAGAAGGTCAAGATGATGGTCTACCGCTGTGATGTAAAACCATATATCCCTCCCCCAATGCACTGCTTTAAATGTTGGAAGTTTGGTCATATGTCTTCCCGCTGTACTTCCAGCGTCACATCTCGAGATTGCGGACGCCCTTCACATCCCAATACTCCATGTGCCCCACCTCCTATCTGTGTCAACAGTGGAGAGTACCATTCGCCTTGCTCAGCAGACTGCAGGATTCTTCAGAAAGAAAGGAAAGTGGTGGAGTACAAGACCCTGGACCAACTTACCTACACTGACGCTAAGAGGAAATTTTAAGCCTACATCCTGTGCGCATGACATCGTCTTATGCCACCGCTACAACAGTTCTAGCCCCATCAGCTCCGCCAACCCCAGTCACTTCTTAGAGCCAGGATACTACACCTGCCCCCTTGATGGTGGGGGGCACTTCCCTCCCTGTTGCTCCTGCACCATCTACTTTAGGAGTAACACCCCCCCCCCCCCCCCAACCGTCAGGGATGTCCATCCCCACTTCTAAGCCGGAGAAGCGTACAACTTCTTCAGCTGCTCTTGCTAGGAAGGGGTCCCATGGGTCACTCCCTTCCCAGGTTTCTGTTATTGGGAAACATGACACCCGCCAGTGGCAGATGAGCCCAAAAACAGCTGGTCGCAGGGCTTCATGCTCATCCTCAGTCCCGGAGACTGAATCAGTGAAGTCCTCTCAGCCAGGGAAAGCCAAGGAACAGTGAGAGAAATCCAAAAAGAAGGTCCCCAAGACCAAGGTAATTGCGGTGACACCCACACCACTGCTACCTCCAAGCTCTGCATCTGCAGATGAGGTGGAGATTCTGGCATCTGCTGAGGACCTAGATCTCGCTGGACCCTCGGGCAAAATGGATATAGGCTGCTCAGGCAAAAAATCAGTGGCAGCAATGACCCTGAGGTGTGAACTGCCTCATTGAATGTTCCATGTCTTCCCAGTCTCATGATGACGTCATCCTCCAGTGAAATTGCGGTGGTTTTTTCCACTACCTGGCTGAGCTACGGCAACTGTCACCTGCTTTCTGCATTGCCCTCCAGCAAACCTGGTTCCCGGAATGTGGGTCCCTGCCCTCTGTGGCTTTAAGGGATACTACAGGAACCGTAACGACTGTAATCAAGTGTAAGGTGGAATCTGCATTTATGTCCTAAACTCAGTTTGTAGTGGTCCTGTGCCCCTTCAAAACCCTCTTGAAGCTGTGGCTGTCAGAATTAGGATGACACAGGAAATAACTGTCTGCAATGTATGTCTTCCTCCAGATGTTGTAGTATCCCTGAATGTATTAACTGCACTGATTGATCAACTCCCTAAACCTTCCCTACTTTTGGGAGATTTAAACTCCCATAACCCCCTGTAGGGTGGCACCGTGTTTACTGGCCGAGGCAGAGATGTCAAAACTTTACTGTCTCAGTTCGATCTCTGCCTCTTAAATACTGGGGCAGCCACACATTTCAGTGTGGCTCGAGGTAGTTACTCGGCCATTGATTTATCAATTGGCAGCCCAGGACTTCTCCCATCTAGCCACTGGAGAGCACATGATGGCCTGTGTGGTAGTGACCACTTCCCCATCTTCCTGTCGCTGCTCAGGCGTCCAGCCCATGGACGCCTGCCCAGGTGGGCTTTAAACAAGGCGGACTGGCAAACTTTCACCTCTGCTGTCACCTTTGAATCTCCCCCGCACAGGAACATCTGTGTGATGGTTGAGTAGGTGACTATAACAATCGTTTCTGTGACAGAAAACACGATCCCTCGCTCTTTAGGGTGCCCCCGGTGAAAGACAGTCCCTTGGTTGTCGCTGGAAGTCGCTGAGGCAATTAGAGCGTCGGCGAGCTCTACAGCGGCATAAGCGGCAACCTTCCCTGGAGCCTTTAAACGGCTCTGTGCTCGCATTCGCCAACTTATCAAACGACAGAAGCAGGAGTGTTGGGAGAGATATGTTTTGACCATTTAATGCCATACGTCACCTTCCCAAGCCTGGGCAAAGATCAAACATGTTTTCGGGTACCAGACCCCAACAGGTGTTCCTGTTGTTACCATAAATGGCGTGTTATCTACCTGTGCGAATGCGTTTGCCGAGTACTTTGCTGAGCACTATGCTCGTCTTCTGTGTCTGAGAACGATTGCCCCCCCCCCCCCCCCCCCAGCCTTTTGCACTCTCAAACGGTGGCTGGAAGAGAAAGTCCTCTCGTTTACTACATGCCACAGTGAATCCAATAATGCCCCATTTACAGAGTGGCCACTCCTCAGTGCCCTTGCTCATTGACCCAACACAGCTTCTGGACCAGATCGGATCCACAGTCAGATGATTAAACATCTCTCACCTGCTTCCAGAATGAGATTTTCACTCTGCAGCGGAGTGTGCGCTGATATGAAACTTCCTGGCAGATTAAAACTGTGTGCCCGACTGAGACTCGAACTCGGGACCTTTGCCTTTCGCGGGCAAGATCCCGAGTTCGAGTCTCGGTCGGGCACACAGTTTTAATCTGCCAGGAAGTTTCAACTCTCATCTGACTAAAACAGGGTGTATACGACCCGGGACAACCGGGAGATCCGGGAAAAACCCGGGAATTTTTTCATCCAGGAGAAAACCGGAATTTTTTAGAATTCCGGGAATTTTTCATTGTTTTAGTTTTGAGTTTAATTTTTGCGATTTTGACTGGTAAGAACCAATACCCTAACAAAGAATATTACTGTATCCCGCTTCTGCAGAATAATACTCCAGGAACAAAACATGAACGAGAGGGGAAAAAAACGAAAATAAAACTTAAGTCGCAAAGGAAATGCACATACAAGCGTCTGCCAACAGCAAAGTGTGTCAAAGGCTTTAGGAAGACTATGCAATGCTTCTTAACAACAAATTGCCTCCAATGAGAGTTACGTGACAGCTGTTTACATTAGATTCGTTTTAATGCAAGATCTTTTAATGTTTTACACGTACGAACATACGGCCTTCCTGCGTTATCGTAGCTGCGCAAGTGCAGTGACACCTGTTATCTGGCACTCTCTGGCAACTGCTGAACCGAACCTATTTCTAACAGGTCACAGGAAAATATTGCAAATGGTGGTTTGAAAAGCGTTACTTTGAAAATTAATTTCCCTTTATGCAAGATGAACTATGTGCGAGAATGTACCACGAATTTCTTAAATCACAGAGCGTTTGACTCTCATTTAAAAATCAACTCTTTGGGGACGACCATCTAGAAGAATTTTGAGCCCAGATGATCAGACATTTACGTCGTTATTAAAAATCTTACTGACACATTTATGTGATGTATCTTAAAGTGTAACACGTGGAAAAGAGATGAGCATTATATGTGGAAACTTAGCTTCTCTTGCAGCTCATTAATCTGAGAGACTAATATTATATGTGGAAACTTACCTTTTCTTGTAGCAACAATGTGTATATTAATTTAAACAATTAACTTTCCTCAAGTCCCTTAGTGCTCAGAGCCATTTAAACCATTAAACCAATTAACTTTCCTTATTTGTGAGTTCGCGCTACTTAAGAGTGATCTTGCTATTGGCTGACTACATCACGCGTCCTATGCTGTCTTCAGCTGGCGAGATCACGTGACATGAGCTGTGCCTGGCTTACGAAAGCGCGTTGCAATTTCGATTTCAATGCTTTGGAAAGTAACATGCGGAGTTTGGTGGAATTCGAATTTATACTTTCGTAACAGGAAAATATGTAGCGTACATGTTGCTGTGCATCAAAGATCTTTCCAAAACATGTTTGTGCCCTGAGTTCCATTTTCTAAATTGCCGGGTAATTCTACGTCTGTGTATAAAACCATAAACAATCAGAGGACTGATAAGTTTTACAGTGCCGAGGAAAAGTATACTGTCACTTAACATGGAAAAAGTGTATTTTCATCTGGGAGAAAATGTTTTTCAACCGGGAAATCCGGGAAAAATCCGGGATTTTTTTCCTTGTCCATGTATACACTCTGTAAAAGTGACATCTCCTCGTCATCTTCAACCGGATGTCTTTCCATCGCAGTGGCAGGAGAGCATCATCATTCCGGTGCTCAAACCCAGTAAAAACCCACTTTATGTGAATAGCTGTCAGTCCATCAGCCTCGCCAATGTTCTTTGTAAGCTGCTGGAATGTGTGGTGTGTCGGCGGTTGGGTTGGGTTCTGGAGTCATGTGGCCTACTGGCTCCATGTCTGGCTTCTGCCAGGGTCACTCTACCACTGATAATCTTGTGTCCCTAGAGTCTGCCATCCGAACAGCCTTTTCCAGATGCCAACACCTGGTTGCTGTCTTTTTTGATTTATGAAAAGCATATGACACGACCTGGCGACATCATATCGTTGCCACATTATACGAGTGGGAGGCCCACTCCCGATTTTTATCCAGAATTTCCCGTTGCTTCATACTCTCCATCTCCAAGCTGGTGCCTCCCATAGTTCCACCCATATCCAGGAGAATGGGGCCCCGCAGGGCTCTGTATTGAGTGTGTCTCTATTTTTAGTGACCATTAATGGTCTGGTGCCTACAGGGAGCCATCCACAAGGCACAGTCATGGGCTGTAGTCCATGGTTTCCAGTTTTCCACCACAAAGTCATGTGTTATGCACTTTTGTTGGTGTCGTACCATTCATTCACAACCAGAACTTTACCTTAATGACGATCTACTCACTGTAGTGGAGACGTATCGATTCTTAGGACTGGTTTTTGATGCCCAATTGGCTTGGCTTCCTCACATTCATCAGCTTAAGCAGAAGTGTTAGCAGCACCTCAATACCCTCCACTGCCTTGGGTGCAGATCGCTCTACGCTTCTGCAGCTCTACTGAGCCCTTGTTCAATCCCACGTTGACTATGGGAGTCTGGTTTATGGTTCAGCGGCACCATCAGCATTGTGTTTACTCTACCCAGTGCACCACTGTGGCGTTTGGCTAGTGACAGGAGCTTCTAGGATGAGTACGGTGACCAGTGTCCTTGTGGAAGCCGGAGTGCCTCCATTGCAGGTTAGGTGTGCACAACTGCTGGCCAGTTATGTAGCACACGTTTGTAGTTCTCCTACGCATCCAAATCACTGTCTCCTTTTCTCACCCATGGCGGTTCATCTCCCGCATCAGCGGCCCAGGTCAGGGCTTCTAGTTGCAGTTTTTGTCCGATCCTTTCTTTCTGAACTGGAGTCCTTGCCTATACTTTTGAGGTCCATTCACATACACCTCTGTGGTGTACACCTAGGCCGCTTTGCCTCGACCTTTCACGTGGCCCTAAGGACTAAGTTAACCCCATGGCTCTCCGCTGCCACTTGCTCTCGATTCTTGACAAGTACTGAAACCATGAAGCGGTTTACACCGACGGCTTGATGGCTGATGCTCACATCGGCTTTGCATATGTCCATGGAGGACATATTTAACAGCATTGCTTGCCCACTGGCTGCAGTGTATTCACTGAAGAGCTGGTGGCCATATCTCTTGCCTTCAGTATATCCGTTCGTGCCCCGAGGAATTGTTTCTTCTTAGTACTGACTCCTTTAGCAGCCTACGGGCTATCACCCAGTGCTACCCCTCGCCATCCTTTGGTTGGGTCCATCCAGGAGTCCATCTATGCCCTGGACTGGTCCCATCGTTCAGTGGTGTTTGTGTGGACCGTAGGACACGTCGGCATCCCAGGCAACAAACTTGCTGACAGGCTGGCCAAACAGGCTACACGGAAACCGCTTCTGGAGATGGGCACCTCTGAACCTGACCTGCGTTCTGTCCTACGCCGTAGGGTCTTTTTGCTTTGGGAGATGGAATGGCATAACAGTGCACACAACGAACTGCGTGTCATTAACTACGAATATGTGGAAGTCTTCCATGCGGGCCTCTCACAGGGAATCAGTTGTCCCCTGCCGGCTCCGCGTTGGCCACGCTTGGGCGACCCATGGTTACCTCTTGCCACTAATTTCATCTGACAACGCCTCACTGGCTGATTTAGTTCTACATTTCATTTGTGAAGGTGGGTTTTATCATTTGATCTAAGTTTTAGCGCATTTCATTTGTCCCTCTGTGTCCTCCACTCTAGTGCTTTTAGGGTGAAGGTTTCAATGTGTTGCAAAGTGGCTGGCTTCTCCTATTTATTCTCGTGGTCAGCCAGCCACTGTAATCTGCTTTCTTGTTTTCCTTTTAGTGTTCTTTGCCTTTCCTTCGTTCTTGTGGTTTTTCCTTTCTTTCCGTTTTGTGTTATATGCGTCGTCTGTTTTATTCTCACACTTCTGGCATTGTTTTATTAGGAACAAGGGATCGGTGACCTCGTAGTTTGGTTCCTTCCCCTCTCTTTTAAACCAACTAACTATACCTGTGCTACCAGAGAGATTACATTAAAATATGCTGAAGGGTATCAGTTTGTGCCACGACTCTTTGTCGAAATGTAAACAACTTTGTTTATTCCTGCGTAGCCTGTCAGCATCAAGTGCTTGCTTTAACATATTATTTAGTGTACAACCGCTGCACTAGTTATGGTAAGTAAATAGTTTCCTTCATAACACACCCATTTCTGCTTGAAAATGCAATTTTAATCTTATGGCTCATAATTTGGATAACTCAATACTGGTGATAGTCAGATGGTGGTCCATTTATCCCCCTCTCTTGACTATAACAGCACCCATACAAGGGCAAAGCCTCCTACACGGTCAACCAGTTTGGCTCATATTTGTTGGCAGGTCAGTTGTGTACAACCTAAAATGAAAGATTCTAAGATATTGGCTCAACACCCCCCCCCCCCCCCACCCCCTTTGCCCCCCCACCCCCACCCACCCACCCATCTCATTGTTTTTGAGAAAACAACCCCTAAAATTCCAGACAAACAGTTGAGTCACAATTGACAGTATTGATACATAATTGCAAATAGCATTTCTTGTCATCATAAACAGGGCTTCAAATACATATTTCGAGGTGGCGCAGTGGTAGCACACTGGACTCGCATTCGGGAGGACGACGGTTCAATCCCGCGTCCGGCCATCCTGATTCGGGTTTTCCGTGATTTCCCTAAATTGCTCCAGACAAATGCTGGGATGGTTCCTTTGAAAGGGCACGGCCAACTTCCTTCCCCATCCTTCCCTAATCCGATGAGACCGATGACCTCGCTGTTTGGCTCTTCCCCCAAACAACCCAACCCAACCCTCAAATACATATTTTCTAGAAGTACAGGATACCCATAAGATAAATACAATTCAATGAAAACATTGCTGAAGTAGTGACCACGGCACCTGGCTAGGGTGCAAAGAACCTGTGTTTGATTCTCTAAAGCATTCTGCATTTTTAAATTAATTCTTTTCTGTATCACAATTGATGAGAATAGAAGTGTTAACAAGGTCATCAGTAAGAAATGATAACAAGGTAGGTAAATAAATTTCTCAAACAACTAGGATTAGAAAAAATTTGAAACTTTAAGACTCATTGTATGAAATCAGTTCGAAGTAATACTGCTGAAATTCATCATGAAGCACCACAGGCTGCTGACCGGGCAGTGTTTGTTTGCCCCTTGGCACAGTACAAAACGTTATTTGGAGGTTTAAAAATTGCAGGGTGCTTTTAGAAACACAGTTGGTATTTTACAATCTCATGGATGCAACAACAATTAGAGCTCAATTCATGATGAGCTTTCAACATTGTTTTTTCAGGTGACATCACATGTGTAGTATGTATTAAAGTTAATCCTCAAAAAAATAAACACTTTGTAAACCAAGACTGTTTCCTAACAAATCTTCAGAAGGAACTTTGTAATTATGTGAAGATTTTATTTATTAGATGTTTCTGGTGCCGCAAGTATATTTGCTTCAAATGTTTATATGACAATTATGATCCATATAGTTTTTCGAAGAAAAGTGAGGGCATGTAACAGACTGAATGAAAGAGTTTATTCATCACGCAGAGAGGATTAAATTTTTAATTTCTTACTAATCCAAGTCAGAAAAAAGTTTGGGAATCGAACGAAGGTACTCTGATCCCCAGCCTGATGCCTTGGTCGCTGCACAAGCGGCACTTTTCATTGAACAACATTTACCTTGCGCGTACATAAGTGGCAGTTGTAACAGTTACTTTCCTTGATTCCTAAGAAAATGCACGTTTGCAGACCCCACATATGATGATGAAAAATGATCAGTTTTCAATTATCTATTGGTTGCATTATAATATTGGGTATCCCTTACTATAAAGATGTTCATAGAGGTTGTTGTTGTTCTGGTCTTCAGTCCTGAGACTGGTTTGATGCAGCTCTCCATGCTACTCTATCCTGTGCAAGCTTTTTCATCTCCCAGTACCTACTGCAACCTACATCCTTCTGAATCAGCTTAGTGTATTCATCTCTTGGTCTCCCTCTACGATTTTTACCCTCCACGCTGCCCTCCAATACTAAATTGGTGATCCCTTGATGCCTCAGAACATGTCCTACCAACCGATCCCTTCTTCTGGTCAAGTTATGCCACAAACTTCTCTTCTCCCCAATCCTATTCAATACTTCCTCATTAGTTATGTGATCTACCCATCTAATCTTCTGCATTCTTCTGTAGCACCACATTTCGAAAGCTTCTATTCTCTTTTTGTCCAAACTATTTATCGTCCATGTTTCACTTCCATACATGGCTACACTCCATACGAATACTTTCAGAAATGACTTCCTGACACTTAAATCTATACTGGATGTTAACAAATTTCTCTTCTTCAGAAACGCTTTCCTTGCCATTGCCAGCCTACATTTTATATCCTCTCTACTTCGACCATCATCAGTTATTTTGCTCCCCAAATAGCAAAACTCCTTTACTACTTTAAGTGCCTCATTTCCTAATCTAATTCCCTCAGCATCACCCGACTTAATTAGACTACATTCCATTATCCTTGTTTTGCTTTTGTTGATGTTCATCTTATATCCTCCTTTTTCATAGAGGTACAGGAAGGAAATATACTACATGGAACGAACTATTTTAGTGTTGTCAGTGTTTATATAATTTCAAAAGGGCGAAAACACTATATTAGCAGATGAAAGTTACTTGTCCTGCTATTGCTGTCTTTTTGTCTAGGGTATTGGTTCCTGTTTATGCTTTCCAGCTAATTGGTCCAAAGTTTTGTGTTTCAGTTAAAAGTTGCTGGAATGTTGTTGCTTTTTGACATCATTGGTATTTATTAATGAATACTTGACACTTTCTACACCACCACTTGTTATATAAATGCATTGCACAACATTTCAACACAACACAAAGAACTTGGTAGATACATTGACCTATATCGATAATGACTGAAACTGTTAAGCCACATATGGTGCCTAAAATTTCTATAAGTATTTCGTACACAGCTTCCAGATCCTTCTACAACAGTATATGATTCAAATTAGTTTTGTTATGACTGTCTTCATTAAAATTACTTGTCAGGTATTATTTACATAATGTTTTTTTGGGAATAATTATTTATATAAAAGATTTATGCACCTAATAATTGATAATGAAGGTTGCAGATTTTGACAGTATAAAAACTATCAACTTCTTGTCTACATAGTTGTTGACTGAATTATCAATAATAAAATTTGAGACATTAAAAATGAAAACAGAAGCTTTGTTTATGTGAAAACTAAAACTTAATAATATTAGTTTCACTGCAATTGGTTTTTGACTCAGAGTTAACATTTGTGAGTATTAATTTTCATGGTTCAAGATCAGTGTTGCTAAACGGATTGGTTGTTGTTGTGATCTTCAGTCCAGAGACTGGTTTGATGCAACTCTCCATGCTACCCTATTCTGTGCAAGCTTCATCATCTCCCAGTACCTACTGCAACCTGAATCTGCTTAGTGTATTCATCTCTTGGTCTCCCTCTACGATTTTTACCCTCCATGCTGCCCTCCAATACTAAATTGGCGATCCCTTGATGCCTCGGAACATGTCCTACCAACAAATCCCTTCTTTTAGTCAAGTTGTGCCAGAAATTTCTCTTCTCCCCAATTCTATTCAATAGCTCCTCATTAGTTATGTGATCTACCATCTAATCTTCAGCATTCTTCTGTAGCACCACATTTCGAAAGCTTCTATTCTCTTCTTGTCCAAACTGTTTATCGTCTATGTTTCACTTCCATACATGGCTACACTCCATACAAATACTTTCAGAAACGACTTCCTGACACTTAAATCTATACTTAATGTTAAAAAACTTATCTTCTTCAGAAATGCTTTCCTTGCCGTTGCCAGTCTACATTTTGTATCCTCTCTACTTCGACCATCATCAGTTATTTTGCTCCCCAAATGGCAAAACTCATCTACTACTTTAAGTGTCTCATTTCCTAATCTAATTCCTTCAGCATCACCTGACTTAATTCGACTACAAATGGATTGGTATGAAATATGAAATTATGTTATCAGAAAAAAGTGTTGATGAGATGTGCAAAATTGTTTTTAGATGTGTAATATATAATTTAAGTGTAAAAATTAACTCAAGTCAGGTTGAACGAATATAGACTCGAACATTTCAGTTGAAGTACAAAAGTTCTGAGGAGGTAAGATTCATTACAGAGTCATGAACTTGAGGGGTGGTTTTCTCAAAAACTGGGGGTGCTTTGCATCTTCCTTTCTACCAAATACAAGCCAAATTGATTGACCATGTCTAAGGTCTTCCGCTTGTTAGCAAAATGGAAATTCTTTCTGTGATTAAATATCAGCAAAGTTTACATTATTTATTACACTGTATAAACAGAATACATTTAGTCTGGGCACAATGAATTGGAAATGATTTCCTATAACTTTTGTGCAGAGGAGAAAAGACAGCGACGTAAAGAACAGCAGCAACAGGAACTGCAGCGGCAACAGCAGCAGCAGCAACCGCAACCACAGCAGCAACAGCAACAGCCACAACCTCAACTGAGGCCGACGGCCCCAACAGTGCCATCAAATGTACAAATACGCCCCACAGCTGCAGCACCAGGTGAGCTGCTAAGACTGAGCCTCCCACAAAAGTCTCTGTTCAAATAGTCCATATGGTGCTCGTAAATGCTGTATGTGGCAGAACATATAATGCATGACCTTAAGTTGCAGAATAAACCCTTTCAAATATGGCCTTCATAACCTTACGCATTTGGTTGCTGGCTTTATAATGGTTGCTGATTTCATTGAGTACATGTTTGGTTATCCCAATAGTTAAAACATTAATTTTTCATATGTTGAAGTGAAGCTCTCACCTCTGTCAGTCCTACTATTGTTGCAGAAACAAACAAAAATTTCTTTCTGCCCTCTTTATCTATGTATTGTATTTTAATTTCCCTTTTCCTCTAACACAGAAGAATATTATATTTTTTAAAATATCATACTAGAGCTCAAGTTCAAAAACTTTGTTACATAGAAGTTTCATTTTCTGGTGGATAAAAAATTCCTTTTTCGTTTTTAGGTGTCCCTCATGGAGGAACATTAACAGGACTTCAACAGCCAACTCGTCTGCAGTTCCCAGCACAACCCACACAGCAGCAGCAGCCACAACAGCCACCTCAACCACCACAACAGCAACAGTTGGTCGTAGGACCACCTGGTCCTAGCCCCACAGGAACTTCCGTAACATCAAATTTGTCGAGTACAGCTTCATTTGTACCGCCAACAAGTGCAGCTGCAGCAGTGACAACTAGTCAGTTCAACAATGGCCTGGCAGTATCTCCCACTGCACAGTTCTCAGATCAGGTGAAAGCAAGAGTTGCAGGTGGCAACACAACTCCTGGTGCACAGACACCTCCATCGGCTACCTCCCAGTTCACTCTCCAGACCCAATTCTCAAATGCAGCAGCTGCCCCAAGAGTTTCTGTTGTCCCATCTGCAGCAGGCCAAGGTTCAGACAGTGTTTCAGTTTCAGGTCCCTCCCCAGGTCTTTCTCAGACTGTTAGCTCAGCAGCTTTGCCTTGTCCTACAGCACAAGTTCCACAGCTTGTTCCGCAAAGTGCCCCTGGATCTACAACAGGATCTGTTGTTACAGCATCAATGACCCAACAGCAGTTAGCAAGTCTAGGAAAGGGAATGCCTGCAGCAGAGCGAGCTGCTCAGTCACGTCCCACGACAAGTGGTTTGTCCAGCCAGATGGCAGCCATTGCAGCTTCTCTCAATGAGGTATGTACAGTATTGTTATTGAGAAGCATAAAACAATGATAAATATTATACTGCTGTTCAGGATTAAATGAGTATGACATGAATGGAAGTTATAATTTCTTACTTATAAGAATGGTGTGTGTGCAATTCATGCTTCCGGCCATCATAGAGTGGATGGCTGGAGCAGAGCCTTCCAAAAACACAATGTTTTTAATCTTAAGCTCAGAATTTATGTGTAGTTTAAGAAATGAGGTGCATGTAAAAGAATGTATATATAAGTAAATACTTTTTTTAGGGGGACAGGTTACCTGAAGAGAGATCGACATTTTGCAGGAAGTGTATTGTTAAATCTCATCAGTTGTATCCTAAAGTTATAATAATATTCCTATTTTCCACTTTATGTATTCTATCAATTCTTGGTTATATAGTGACATTTCCTTCACTTTAACACTATTGTAGTCTTAATTTACTGTTTTTCTAACTGGCATCTCTCTTTTAAATACAAGTGACCTGCTAGTTCTAGAAGCTTGAGATTTGCTATGATTGTATGTTTTGTTTCCATGTGCTGCACTCTAGTTGTGCCTGTTTTTTGGGTAGTTCGTCTCCTTTCATTCACCCACGTATATTTGAATTTAGACAAAATGAGATTCATCCTGTGCTTTCAAAATACAAATGTTCTTGTAAAAGCTCATCACAGCAATGTGACGACTTCATGAAAACAGTGCAGGTAGTACAGTTAACCATATTCCATTACCACTCACTAATTATTCTTAATGTTTTTCTACCGATGTCAGTTAATCTTGAACAGAATATTGTATTAGATTAATTTGAATTTGGTTCTACCAACTGACCATAAACAATTATAATGTGGACAACATTTTGTTTACAAAAGTCAAGGCAAAGTAAAGCAAAGCTCCATGTTCTTACTCTGATGGGCCAGTTGGACCAGTAGTCTGCTATGTCATCCACTGCAAATGACATCATTCTATTATGATATGGAGGGGCTTGGGGTCAGCACACTGCATTCCTGGCCATTGTCGGCTTTCTTTACCTTGGAGGTGCTACTTCTCACTTGACTAGCTCCTCAGTTGGCATCCAAGACAGAGAGCATGCCAGTCCAGCCTCCCACCTAGGAAAACTCCCTGCAAGCATTATTGGGCGCGAGGTGTCTGTTACGGAGTCACTCAAAATGATATACTATACACTATAAAAAGTAATGTAGATGACTATAATAAAATTCCAGGTATGAATGGGTCATATTAAATGCATATGTGAATAGGCCATACAGCATGTACAGGGTCTGTAATCCATGCTGTGTGTCAAGAACTACTGTAAATGGAGTAACTTAAGCAAATAACAGTGACAAAAAAGAAGTAGCTGTGTCACAGAGTGATGTACTTCGGGGAAGTGAGGGACTGTTTGTTTACTCTTAGGACAATGTATCTTCGACTTGTTGTATTGTATGTTCTGTGACTATGAAATAAAGTGTTGTTAGACTGCTAATCGCTGCTCTACTGGGATTCACGACATAAGAATTTTGGTGCCGAAACCCGGGATAGACTTTGCCCGAGACAATTTCCATGATTGCCGTTGTGAAACACGAATTCTGGACGCACGTCACGCGGCAATACTACGACGGGGTTGACTGCAGCGATTTGTCACACCACGCAACAAGCTCTTCGACGAAAACCGCCTGCATACACAGCTAAGTTCAATTGAATTATCACGCAACATGTTTTGTAGTGCCATTTGTAAAGGCAACTGATTACATTATTGCCGCTGTGTATTGCTATTGTAGCTGTTCGATTAGCGATTTAACGAATTATCAGATCCTACGCTACGCCTGTAGATTGTTTATGACTAGTGCTGCCATCTAGCGACCATCAATTGAACTACTTCAACTAGCGATCCAAAGATAACGCCTTACTAGGACCAGCTGATCGCTAGGCGACACTGCTTTAAACTTTCGAGTAATCGGACGGAGTGGACATGACAGACCACAAACCAGAAGCACAATTACACTCTCTAAAGAGAAAACGTATGAGAGAAAGAGCAAACATTATGCGACTCGTAGCGGAAGTTGCAAGGTTGTCCGACACATCGGAAATCGCGGATTATAAATATTACAATGACAGATTGGGAAGCGTTCTGGACCGCCTCGTTAAATTAGATGAGGATATTCATGAGTTGTTGGCCGATGACGAATACGAAGAAGATGTTCTTAAATGCGAAGATTATATAGACACCGCGAAACTCACAATTTCTCGATTGTCTCACGAAATAGAGAAACAGCTTGCGAAATCGGTAGCAGACATAAAGATTCCCGACAACCCGCCAGTACAATCTGTAACAATGACTGTTCCCACAGCTTCAGTAAAACTTCTGCCGATCAAACTTGAGCCTTTTTCAGGCGATATTGAGACATGGGCGCGATTCTGGGAGCAGTTTGAACAGTCGGTTGACAAAGATCCGACGGTAACTACAATCAATAAACACATTTTTCTTCGCGGCTTCAATACTGATCAAGGTGGTGTTCAGTTGTTCCTCAGTGAGCTTTGCGAGTCCCAATACCTTCCGTAGGCAACGCTTTACAGTGCCCAACATTCTTTCCCACCAAGCTGAGCCGAGTCTGAGGTCCGGATTTAGTGTTACGGCTAAGGGATGACATGGAATCTGTTTTATCTGCAACCCCTAAGAGTGTATGGAAGCATTGTGCCATTGCTGATCTCCCATATTAGCTGTGGTCATAAACTATGTTAGCAATAGCTACAACTTGGTTCATTTATTCAAGTTGCCCATTCTGTTTAAATGATATTTGTTACTCTTGTCAGTTTTAATTTCCCCTATCACATGCATTTTTTAAAAGTAATAGTCTCTCAGAGAAACAGATGACATGAAAATGTTTCTTATTTCTTAAGGATGTGGATTCGCCACCTCCAGCTACAAAAGGAAAGCTGGATAACATGCATGCAGATGGAGAAAATGATATTAAAGTGGAAATAAAGCAAGAGAATGATTTGAATGATCAACATGACGGTGGAGGTGGGAAAGGTATTAATATAGACAGCATCAAGACAGAGATTAAGACTGAACCAATGGATGACTGCAACACTACATCAGAAAGTAATGTCCTTGTTAAAGGTTAGTGTACTGTAATATTGACCTACAAACTATAATGTTACCATGCTATCACATTAGTTATTTTTTTTCTCTTCTTGTACACCCCAGTGCGATACAGATTGCATAATACATTTATTAACAATTTCATCAGTCTTCTTTTGTGTAGGAGGAAGGTGTTTAGAGTTGTTTACTCATAATTTTAATGAGCTGCCCAGGCATGGCTTGTAGTTCAAATATATATTAAAATGAATTTCTCAGTGTTTACAAATCTAAATTATCAGCACGTCTTTCAATATTTCTTGCACTAATTTAAACAATGAAAGTCAGCATTTTTGTAACTGTTTATACTGAGTGATTTTTTTTTTTTTTTAAACGTGTGTTAGCTAGTATTAAGGCCATGCTGGTTAACTCTATGTAGTAGTGGTATGGAGGGCATGGCTTCTGTGGAGTACATCTATTATGGGCCTCCGAAAGGCTCCGTTTGTTCAGTCTAATGGTATCCTACCACCCTACACATGATTATTTGCTGTCCATTGCTAACATCAAAAGGGAAACAGAGTGACTGAAACTTCAGTAGTGAATCCCTGTCTCAGGATATCTGTATTATGCTTTGATGCACCATTAATCGTTGTTTAATGTTATTCTTTTGATAGTGTTTTAAATAGTTATTTGTTTATGGCATTGGCAATTTATCTACTGTAG
Source organism: Schistocerca piceifrons (assembly GCF_021461385.2). NCBI lineage: Eukaryota > Metazoa > Arthropoda > Insecta > Orthoptera > Acrididae > Schistocerca > Schistocerca piceifrons. The sequence continues at coordinate 735,924,504 of NC_060140.1, read as the reverse complement.
AATTAAGTGTGTAAATGTCTCGCCAGAGTGCATTACAATAGGACAATGGACGTGTGACCACCTAGCAAGAGTTTCAGAATGCTTAGAAAAAATAAGTGCATGAAATATTTCCTGTAACTTTAGTTTCCTTATTGCTGACGGTGTTCACTGGATGTAGTGCATTACTAGCCAGTTTCTTTTTGTGGATGTATTGTGCCTGAATTCTAGTGAGGGGTGTTTTTGGGGGGGGGGGGGTCATGAACTAAAGATGAAGGAACTTGATCTGGACAAACCTGATAACCTGATCAAAACATCAGTCAAGAACAAAAATAGTGTAAATCCAGGCTAGGGTATGTACACAGTCTTAAGAGAACAATGTAAAATGCAGCTAAGGGGTGTTAAGATTGTTACAATTTGTAGTGACAGCACTTCATCTGAGAATGGTATCACGTACTACAAGAATTTTTATGCAAAGGTGAAAAAAACATAATTCAAGAGGAAAAACATTTAAATTTATTGAATCAGTGCTAGGGAAAGTGGACAATATATATGAAGACTTACAAAGAAAACATGTCAAAGAACTAGTATACACTGAGTTAACTGATAGACTGCATTAAATTTTCTGGCAAATTAAAGATTACCTTACAGGACCATGACGACACAGAAAATTATAACCCAGGAATTTTTTGAGGAATCATTGCTCTGTCAGAAACTGATATCGTCTTGAAGCAACACATTGGGGGTGGCGTGGGGATGACAAGGAACTGGATGTTCTTAGGTCTTTCCAAACAATTAAAAATGAACTCCTGGAATCAGTTTATGAGATATGCTTCAACCTCATCAGGAATGATCTATCAAAGACACAAACCCACACACAAAATTCAAGCTTTCGCAACCCATGGTTGCTTCATCAGGAAAGAGGGCAGGAGAGGGAAAGACGAAAGGATGTGGGTTTTAAGGGAGAGGATAAGGAGTCATTCCAATCCCGGGAGCGGAAAGACTTACCTTGGGGGGAAAAAGGGACAGGTATACACTCGCGCGCGCACACACACACATATCCATCCGCACGTAACAGACACAAGCAGACATATCTGATTGCCACTGCATTTTTCTGCGAAAGACAGTTACATAACTGCTTTGCAGAAGTATTGCAATACATTCCAACATCTTACTTTCTGAACAGTCACTTAGCCTATTTCTTTTGGCTGCATACTGATTTGTGTAAGTGGTTATTATTTGAAGCACTTCATTATCAAATTGGTATTTCGCCCTTTATTCATGTCAACTGTGCACATTACAGGCCAATCAGGCATCATAATACCTATTTCTCCACTTTTCAAATTATATTTATTGAAGTTTTGAAATGTTTTCTTGGATAGCCTTTCTGGTTTTTTGTTTGCTTTTGTTGCTGTTGTTGTTGCTGCTGCTGCTGCTGCTGCTGCTGCTGTTGTTTAGCGGGAGGATTGTGGAACCACATCAGAGGTTAAGGATTGTTTTTGTGCCGTATTCACAACATTGAGATGGCGGAAGTGTCCAAATCACAAAGTGCAATAGCATTGAGTTGACTTGCTGGTAATTTATCTACACTAGGATTTTCTTCGGCGTCCAAATTTTGATTGATTATGGCATCAGTTGAATTTATAGGATGGTGTAATGTTACATCCACACCACTATTTTGTGTTTGATCATCATTTGTTTTAATGTCCAAAAAGAACCAATAGTGTATATCGTTTTCTATGAGTATAAAATGACAACATATTACTCTGAAATCCTTCTGTAAGGATGGTTCAAAACATCATTGAATTACAGTTGACAAAAACTTTCAGTTGTAATACACACTAAAATTGGACTTATTTTCAAGAGACAATTTCTCAATGACTGTAAACGATAGTGTCTAAATGACTGTGGTAGTGCGTTCCTGACTCACCGGGCTTCATTTAAAGATGCGCCACTGTCAATTGCAACAATGCATTATTCACAGAAATAAATAATTTCAACACTTAAATGACATTGTCCTTCCAGAAGGACATCAGGGTTATCTGGGTTAAAGATCTCACCAAAATACATATTTTAGTATGATGTGTTGTGATCAAGTGTCGGCAAGTGTGACAGTGGTGGATAAACATGCTACCTGTTGATTTTGGAATTAGCTGTTGGTTTATTTAGTAGTCAATAATAAAATGGAAAGGAGATAAAAGTATGTAAACTATTGGCTAGAAGGTGATATTGCTTTGCAACCCCCCTCCCCCTCCTGCCACCTGCTGCCGTCAACATCTTGGTTGTGGTGGCAGAATGATTTGTAGGATAGTTAGCTTACTTCCAGATGGTAAATTGGTACCCCCTTCCTCAGTATGGAAATCATGTGATGTGCCTGGATCTTCTTGTGATTTTACTTGTATCTAGTGTATCAATCAATAGATAATTTTGGAACAGTTTGTGATTTGTCAGTTCATTGTAATAATTAGGAATGACATGGAAGTTACTATTTATATTCGAATGGGCCAAAAGGACAAAATATTTATGACCTAAGTTAAAAATAATTTGAAAAAAGAAAACTAAAAAAGAGTGTAGGTAACAGTTTAGGTTAGTATGGATAGTAGTATCAGGCAGAGAATTCAGGTTCACATATACATATATTTGCAAGTTACAGGAATAGTAATCATAACTAAAGGAGACAAGTAAACTAAAGAATTTTAATTTAAAAGGCAATAGAATTAATGCACTTGTGCAAATGCTGAAGAGATAAGAGAAAAGAAATCTTGTTTTTCTCGCAGTGTCATTACTGAGTGACGAATTATTAGTTGCATTACAGAACTTAAAGATACATGAGGAAGTTAACAATTATGAAGAAAATATCATTTAGTAGCCTTCTGTATTTCATTTCTTTATAATGTGTTTTGGTCATGTTCAGAACCAAATTGTTTAGTAGCAGATATATGCTTTAATTCTCTGTGACGTTTTCATTGTTATATTGTAGAACTGCTTAGGTCTAATTTTGTACTGGTAACCTTTGGTTCCCAATTTTGGATAATATTAATTTGCACTCATATTATTTCAGAGGAAGTTGTAACAAAGGAAGAGCCAGTAACGCCGATGTCGTCATCCAGTATTGAAAATGCAGCAGCTGATATTAAACCAACTGTTCCTGAGCCTAGTCAGGGCGGAGGTGCAAGTGGTGCAACAGATAAAAAGAAAAAGTGCTGTGAGTTCATCATGTAAACATTACTTGGCTGAGAGAGAGAGAGAGAGAGAGAGAGAGAGAGAGAGAGAGAGAGAGAGAGAGAGATTGATTGTTGATACAAATTTTATTTCGGATATATATATATATATATATCTATATATATATATATATGCATTACTTTGATTTTCCAGTGTTCAAGCCAGATGAACTTCGACAAGCCCTAATGCCAACACTAGAGAAACTATACAGACAAGATCCTGAGTCTCTCCCATTTCGTCAGCCTGTTGATCCACAAGCGTTGGGGATTCCTGACTATTTTGATATTGTAAAGAAGGCAATGGACTTGTCCACTGTGAAACGGAAACTGGATACTGGGCAATATTCAGATCCCTGGGAATATGTAGATGATGTCTGGCTGATGTTTGACAATGCTTGGCTATATAATAGGAAGACATCTAGAGTTTATAGATATTGCACTAAGGTAGGTCTTCAGATTACTGACACATACAACACTATTATTTCTGATTTGAAAATTTTGAAGAGGTTTCCAGAATGTGTAAAGGCATTTTTATTTAAAATTATTTATCTTCTTCACTTTGTTAGTGCTAGAATGGTCATCAGCAATGTTAATACTCAGAAGATTTCTACTGTGAACACTTTAGTGGTTTGCTCCAAGAAAGTCATTGCAACATTAGTTTTTCCCCTAGTTGGTGAAGGGGATAAGTGAAACCATAAATTTAGTAAAAGATCACTAAAGAGGATAAACAATTGACACCCGAGTTTTACAAATATTATGTACTTTTTGGCTAAAATCCAGATCTGTTTGTAAATCACAGTTATAGTGTGAGATATAGTGCGTTGTTGAATTTAGCTTAGTTTTAGGCCAATGCATAATATTATCAAAAATTGTCTTCTAACTGTCTTTGAAATAATGTCATATGTTATCCTTGCTCTTATCATAGAGTTCTGTATTTTAATATTGCTGTAATGCCATTAGAAACTGTGTTGTTTGTTTAGAAATAAGTGAAGGGTATAGCGGATGTGATGTGCTTATTATTTTAGATATGTTCCATTTGTGTATTGACTAACTGTAACATAGCGACTTGAAGGTTGGTGCGGGAAGCCCAAACAAAAATGGGGCGCATGAGTAATAATGTACCACACAGATCAGGCATACTCATTAAACGGGAACTCAATGACTATATGTAATTTCGACTTCTTGGTAACTCATCAGATATTTTGAATGTGATGATGCTTTTCTAAGAAGTCAAAATCAGTTGCAGTCCCATGTGTGTGTCTTTTCAGTTGATGAGTACTTTCTAATGAATTCAGAATGTTTGACAATGACATTCTAAAAAAATTGAAACCACTCATGGTACTATTTGCATGACTGTGGGTTTATAAATACTAGAAAATAATTTTGAAAGGCGCCATGTTGATTGACATAGTGCTATTGTTGCAATGACAATAATGACACAAGAACAGAGACTTCTTGTTTTTAAATATTTACTTCCATCTTAAAGCATTAAGAAGGGAGAAAGTTAATGGATAGTCATTGTCAAATAGTTTTGTGAGAAGTTAATAGTATGGCATAAAAATCGATTTTTGGAAATAAACACAGTAAGCAATCTATTAACAGAGATTTATTTAGGACATCTCGCAATTCAGAGTGATTCTCTAAATTTTTCTACGATGTGTCATATAGACTCAGCTTAAGATAAAGTATGCTTCTATTATATCTGGAAAACTAGCAGGAAAGTTTAGGAAATAGAGAGGGGTGTCACGAATCAGTGAAAAGGAAAAGTCTGAAATTTGAAAGTATATGCTTCTGTTAATATAGGAATGATCTTGGAGTGCTAAAAAATTGAAGGGGGAAGTACATAGTTTGCTTTTATGGAATCAACTGTGAATATTTTGTATGAATTGTGAATGTGTGCTGTTTGGGACGCTTTTTATTTGTTGGCTTACAGTAAGAGCATTTTTGCTGCTGAGACAAATAATTGGTTTTCGTATGTATCAAACATCAATAATGCAGTTTTGGTTACTCCAGAAGGTAATGTGTTTTGTGTTTCTTCTTGCAGTTATCAGAAGTATTTGAGCAAGAAATTGATCCTGTCATGCAAGCATTGGGCTATTGTTGCGGTCACAAATATACTTTCAATCCTCAAGTGCTTTGCTGTTTTGGCAAACAATTGTGTACTATACCAAGAGATGCAAAATACTATTCATATCAGAACAGGTAAGAGTATAGACATAATACTGTAAGTTGTAAGAGAAATTTGAAAATTTATTTGTGTTTGGCAGAACATCATAGTCACTATAAAAATATTTTTTTCTTTTATAAGCACTATTTAGTTGGAACATATTAACTTGCACACAATCTGTCACGTCAGTTTCAGACTCATTAAATGTAATACAGTTTCATTGAACTGCTCATGCATATGGGACTGTCACTTTTCAAAGTGTTACTCTCTAAACAGTTTTCTCTGCTTTTACTGCTAATTAGAACAGAGATTTTACTCTGGACAGTGATTGGGAGGGGGGAGAGGGGGGGGGGGGGGGGAGTGTGCAAGTACTGGGAATGATATATCTGTCCTCCTCTAAATTAATTTGGTTGGAACTGAGAGTTCTTTATTATTGTAATGACTATAGTAGTCAGATTTTGTTGTACAAGTGGCTTTCTAATTCATGATGATTGCTAACCATTAATAATATTGGTTGACTTATAGTAACATATCACAGTTTTAACTTTCTCCATTGAAAAATGGGTTGGCAGTTTGTGTTAGAGATACAAGCATTTGTGCTACGAAACAACTACTAATGTTATTTTGTAGCCTTTAGTTCCCCAGCTACATGCAAAAGATTTTATTCATAGGCTTGAGAGTGTGTGTTTTTTAATTCAGCTCTCAGTTGTAACTAAGGGGGCATTAATTCTATGATATGTAACATATTCTCCAGTTTAAAGTATGTGTGCATGCTATTCACTGTTTTTCAGTTTGTAATGGGTTGAATTCACCATTGCAGTTAAAGAAGCTACTATTATATTTGTACGCGATACAGTTACTCTGTTTTTTGACAGCATCGAGAAGTTCTATTTGTAGTCTTTGTATGAGGATTTTAATTAGGGTGCTTCATGTAGTGTGTGTGTGTGTGTGTGTGTGTGTGTGTGTGTGTGTGTGTTTGCATGCATGCTTCAACTGTGTATGTCTTTAACCTCATTGGTGTTGATATTTTAAAGGAAAGTTCTAATTGTATGGGTGTAGTATTGCCTACAGGTGTGTTTACATTAAAAATTGTAAATAATCCTCTCAATCATGACGGTTCAAGTCCTTAATACATAATTGTTGGAAAAAGTTTCATTGCAGTGTTGATGTGTATAGTTTGAGCCATCTGTACAGTTTCCTCCTCACACCCCAAGCTTGGTACCTGCTCACTCACTTTCCCTGCACTCTTCAGTAGATGTAAACATCCACTATGTCATAGCATTAGATTTGTACTAGTAAGGTGAAGAAATTCATAGTAGAAAGAAAGAAAAATTGAATAAGTTCAGTGAATACCCACATTTACCATTTTCAAGGTTCTTTAAAAAATGATGTACAGGTAAATGTAAATAGTGCGACAGTAAGCAATTTTATTAATTGTACTGACCTTTAATTTGGCCTAAGGTAATTTTTACATATCGTTTATACATTGATACAGCATGCATTTCACCAAGAATCCAGAATTATATTTTGTTTCAGTTTCTCCTGGTGTAATGGTACCTCTCTGATTTTCTAGTAAAATATATTTGAAAGTGTGGATATCTACATTTGAATGTAACGGAAGTGAGAAAGTGAGCTGGACCCACATTACATACATATGTATGACACTAAAATCCAGACAAGTCATACATCTGACTTCAAATTGTAAAAGCTGGTTATTTGTCGGGAGAAGAACAAAAATAAGAAAAATGTTTGGGGTAGCAGTTGATGGTGATGGATGATATTGACTAATTACATAAAATGACATATATTTGAGAGCATTGCTTTCCGTAGACATTATCATGACATTCTGTAGATGTTGTCATGACCTTTCCAAACTTTGAGGTTTGCCGATGACATTGTAATTCTGTCAGAGACAGCAAAGAACTGGGAAAAGTAGTTGAACCGAATGGACAGCATCTTGAAAGGAGGATATAAGATGAATATAAACAAAAACAAGATAAGGGTAATCGAATATAGTCAAATTAAATCAGATGGTGCTGAGGGAATTAGATTGGGAAACGAGACACTTGAAGTAGTAGATAGGTTTTGCTATTTGACCAGCAAAATAACAGGTGCTGGCTGAAGTAGAAAGGATATAAAATGTACAATGGCAATGACAAGAAAAGGGTTTCTGAAGAAGCGGAATTTGGTAGCATCTAATATAGACTTTATTATGATGTCTTTATCTGAAGGTATTTGTTCGGGATATAGTCATGTATGAAAGCGAAACATGAATGATAAACAGCTAAGATGAGGAGAGAATAGAAGGTTTTGAGGTGTGGTGCTGCAGAAGAATGCTGAAGATTAGATAGGTGCATCACATAACTAATGAGGAGGCATTAAACAGAACTGGGGAGGCAAGGAATTTGTGGCACAACTGATGACGGCATTCCGGCCCGAGATGCTGGAGGTGTCTTTTGCTACCTAGTCAATTGTTAGGCTGTCTGTGTTAGGTGACAAAGCAAAAATGTTTCCAGCTTTTAGGGACTTCAGCTGCCTCAGAACTGTGGAGAATATCCCTCCTCTCCCCCCAGTCAGTGTACATACAAGAGTTGACACTACATCTAGTTAGTGTATGTAGGAATTGAACTCTCCACACTGAAAGAGAAAAGATAGTTCCCAAGTGTCAATTTCCCACATTACTGCATCGAAACTTGGTGCTGGTATCTCTTCCTCCTCCATTTCATCGTTATCATTGCTTTTGCCACCACCATCGAAACCTACTTCAGCTTGTTTATGCACTATGGCATCACATTGTTCAGTGATGTCCATCTGGTATGTGAAACTTGAGATGCCAATAGCACAGGAAATAAGTCCTGAAATGACAAGCTTTACACACCATCTCCTATAGCATTCCATTCTTTGTGGAACGACTGATGTTGCACCACAGTCAGGCTTCATGAAACAGTTCACTATTGCCAGCTGTGTCACAAAATTCCAGGGAACAACAACAGATACAGAGTGATTCAGTTACCCCTACTCGCAACGTGTACAAAAACCACACACAAAATTTTCATGTTCTCTCTTTTGCTATGTGCAAACTTTTACTTTTACAGAAAAAATGAAACGACCTTTTTGTAGAAAATGTAAGGTAATTAAATTTTGTAGCGGGATGCATTTTTGTTAGAGGCCATACTTTCCAAATTATTTAAGGAAAACATACAAAAGTGACCTTCAAAAGTGTTTTTCTTGAATAATTCAAAAACCGTGGCCTCCAGTGAAAACATATCCCAGCACAAAATTTAACTCTGTTAAATTTCCTACAAAAAGGCCCCGTTCACTTTTCCTAGAGGACTAATAGCTTGCACATAGCAAGCGAGAGAATATGAAAATTACATACATGATTTTTTAAGGTATTGCAGTTTGCAGAAAACCCATAGATAGTGGCAGCTGAATTGCCCTGTATGTGCAAAAGCTGCAAAATGTACAGTTTTATTCTTAAATTTTTTTTTCTTTAATGAATGAAATAGACCTTTGTGCAACAGCAACTTTATCTTTAACTCTTTAAAGACTGAACAATGCTGGTGGCTTTTTGGGTAACTGGGAGAAAGACAACATTAATGATCACATAAATGTTAACTTTGAATACGGAGAACATTTGACAGTAATAAGTCCAAACTTTCTTCATATAGCACCTATCTTCTCAGGGCAGTGCCTTTACATTCTTAAAATCTTGAAGTTTTGAATTTGCCTATTATTAATGGTGGCAACTTTTCAATCCCACCACTGTTGACACGCAAGTGCCATAAGTCTTTCTTTGCTTTTTTGTCACTGTGACATTTTTCCCTCCTTACAGCATAAATTTTTGCTGGGTGTAAACTATAAAGCAACCTAATTTCATCACCATTCAAAAGATTCCCGGGTTAAGAACCTTAAATCAGCTGAGGCAAAGTATTCCTGCTTCCTATCTCCCTTCCCCGTCACCAATAATAGACACTCTCCGTTTCCACAGCCTCTCTCTCTCAACTTAAAATCTGGACAGGACTGGTTATGCCTTTTTTTTACAAAAAATGATCTAGCTCTTTGATTCACTGAAGTGCTTAACACCAATCTTGAGGCAATTTCTTGGACCATCTCACACATAACATTTCTACTTACTGGATTGTCACCATCTCTCATTCCGTGAAACCTTTTTAAAAACAAACACTTTGAGGACTTCAAAAGCTGACATATATTTTTACTTTTCAGATCACGAGAATCTTACACTTCTGTAGCCTGTGTATTTCAGTATTCCACACAAAGCAGGTTTTTAAAGTAGTCTGCTATTGACATCATGGTTAATCATCAGCTTCTGCCAAATCATTAGTTTTCTTCTTTTCTGGGCCTTATTAATGTGTCAGATATACAGGGTTTTTTTGCATAATAATGAGTCTGTCGTTGCAGTTCAGCATGAGTTTTGCCACCATTTCAGTATTGTGAGATATGATTGTTTTCCCACTAGTATCACCATTTTACTTTGGTCTGGATAGTTTCATTTATGAGGAACAGTGATGAATGGAAAACTGCCAGGGGCTCCTCACTCAGTATGCACTGCAGAAAATGTTAAAAGAGTTCGCAAGCCATAAAAGAGTTTGCAAGCCATACTCGGTAGTCCTGGATGATCTGCTAGGGGACATTCTGCTGAACTGTGCCTCAGTAATCGTTCAGTAAGGTATATTTTGCACATTAATCTAGGATTTCTCGCCTACGAAATGGCCATGGTGCAACAGTTGAACCCTAGAGATTATGTACAGCGGCAGAATTTTGCTCGAGAAATGGAGGCCATGCTTGATCAAAATGACAACATTATTTTGTTTATGAGTGATGGAGCTCATTTTCATTTGGATGGAATGGTAAATCAGCAGAACTGTCATTATTGGGCGAATCGATATCTGAAACTAATATGTGAGAGACAGTTACGTAGTCGCAAGGTGGCTCGTGTGTTGTAACCAGTACAGTTGCTAGTGGTCCATACTTTTTCCAAGACAATAATGGAAACACTGTATCTTTAACTTTGCAACGTTACATAGACAAATGATCACTGAATTCTTCCTGTCTGAACGAAAATGAAAACACAATTCTATCAGGCGAGTTTGGTTTCAGCACAACGGGATCACAGCTCACACAGCAAGAATGTCAGTGGAAGCTATTAGACCTGTTTGGTGACAGTTGACCACCTCATTCCTCAGGCCTATGAAATGCTCATTAAAAGTGAGAATTCTGTAATAAGAGGTTATCTGTCTAACTTTATCTATATAGTTGTACAAAAATAAAAATGAGAACATCCAGTTAATCAGTATTGAAGTGTGAAAAGAATTATTTGCTTGTTTTTATTGAAGTTAGAATTCCTAGTTAGCATTAAAGGTTGAGGTATAGCCAGTTAACAGATTATTTGCTTTTGCTAATTTCTGCCCTACAATGATCTGCTTTTATAATATCAGACCAGCTGGTTTTATAATTTTACATTATTCCACTTACACGTAGTATTGATTTTGGATAGCTTTTAACTAACCCTTGCCTGCTGCTAATTGTGCCTCCATTGCTTTTTCCCCCCGCATCTTCCTCTGCCTGCTTGTTGTTTGCTGCCTGCTGGGAAATGTTTATCATATATTGGACAAGCAGCATAAAGACGTGTGGCCTTCTTTCTGACAGATACACCTTTTGTCAGAAGTGCTTCAACGACATCCCTGGAGACACCGTCACCCTCGGCGATGATCCAACCCAGTCTCAAACGTGAGTATTAAATATATTTGATTCTGGAAAGTCTTCAGTGAAATACACCAATGGAAAGATGTACTATAGTTGAGGCATTGGGTGACAAAGCAGCACATGAAGAAGATTGAAACTGTCAACTAATTTTCAGAGTAGTTTCTTTGGAGTAAGAAAATTTGGGCTGGCACTGCAGCACTAGGACATTGACACACTATCTTTTATGTGCCATCAACTGCTAAATGCCTCAATTATATTAAGATAGTCATAAATTATATTAGGATAGTCATAAAGTTTAAGTGTTCCTTTAAAAAAATTAAGCTGTGACCATGAAATTTGGTGATGGTGTTATTCCTTCTCCATACATTCACCATTCAATCCAACACATTTTTCCCAATGATGGGTGATTTGGCTGAGAATTTGATAGTTGAAATCTGCATTGTGGCTGTTCAGGAAAAGTTCTAGCTCAAAAATGGCATGGTCTTTCTTGGAAAACCTGCCAAGCTATGGTTTCTTCATCTGAATAAGGAGAATACTGGGGTGGGGATATATGGGACATTAATTGGGTATTCCAAAAGAAACAACATTTGAGATTGTTTTCTGTAAAGGATGTGTTGGAATGGAGCAAAAATCTCTCTTTGGCAACTTCTTGTTGTGCGTAATCTTGTCAGCCTTCTGTAACCACTTCAGAAGACTTCAGAACTGTGTTCCTGTGACAGTTTTCCCCTTATGAGCATAGTCTGTCAGCACCAAACTACGGCAATCCCAAGTAACACTAGGCTCCACCTTGCCCGATGAGGGTTTGGTCTTCGCTTTTTTGTGGTAATAAATCCACTGCTGACTGTGTTCCTGTCCCTCAGCTTGAATCCACTGCTGACTCTGTTCCTGTATCTTAACATTAATCCACTGCTGACTTTGTTCCTCTACCTCGGCATCGTAAGAAGACACCCAGCAGTCCATAGGGGTAAGGTTGCTAAAGAACTCACCTGAACTAGCCCTGACACAGTTGCAACATTTCTGTTGCTGCCTCAGTTCGGCAGGCAGTGACTTTTGTCATTTCAAGATCTTGTGCAATATGTTTAAAACTGATCCATTATTAATTTTCGCTTTTTCCACTATTTCCTCAAATATGATGCTCTGGTTCGAGCAACAGGCCTTAATGACTTAATGAATGCCCATCATACTTCACATTATATAATTGTGTTAGCTACTAAAAGGCAGAAATTACTATTAATATTGTCTTCCAATTCGTTTATGTACAATAAGAGCAGCAAAGTTTCTAGCACATTTTTCCTGTACTACACCTTAAATTGCTTGATCAGTTAATGACTCTCCATCCAAGATAATATGCTGCATCATCCCTTGCAAGAAATTCTTGATCCAGGCATACATTTTGTTTGATATTCCATATGATTGCACTTTCATTAAGAAATACTCATGTGGCATTGACTAAAATACTTTTCTGAAGCCAAGAAATCTGCACAGATTTAATTGCCATGGCTTTCAGGAGTGAGCAAAATGTGAGTTGGGTTTCAAAGGAGAGATGTTTTTTCAATCCATGCTGTATGGCGTGGAGGATGATGTTCTGTTTGGGATAGCTCATTAAGTGTTAGCTCACAGTATGTTCTAAGATTCTACAGCAAATTAAAGCCAATGATATTGGGTGATAGTTTTGTAGAACATTTCTGCTGCCTTTCTTGCACGTTGGTGTGACCAGTGATTTCTTCCAACTGCTGGGCTTAGTTTCTTGTTCCATGATTCTGCGGTACAGTATACTATAGTTAAGAGATGCTTACTCAGCCACAGAATCAGTACAGAACCTGATAGAGATTTAATTTTTCTGTGGGAGTTTGTTCAATTTTAGCGAATTTCAGCTGTTCCTTTACACCTCCGACACTAATATCCATATCCCCCATCTTTGCAGCTGTGCAAGAATTTAACTTAGACAGTAATCCTTAACAATTTATTTGTTGCCCTCAATTTCTGTTGCCATAACATTGTCAAGCGTCTAGACACAAACTTTGCTGCTACTGATAGGTTTTACATATGACAAGAATTTCTTCGTGGTTATGTAAGAGGACTTTCAATAAGATTCTGCTACGGTGGTGGTGGTGGTGGTGGTGGTGGTGGGAGGAGGAGGAGGAGCTGAAGATTTCACACATTGTCCTTTTGACAGCCAGACCCATTTCTTCCAGCATATCACTACTTGACTAAGTGTAGTTTTCGAAGCTAAATTTTCAGTCCATCTATATTACTAGTTTTGACTTACAGCAATGAGACATGTACTTCAAATCCAAGAACCATTCCAAAACTGAGGGTTGCTCAATGAGTAATCCAGATTCTGACTTCTGCTGTTGAATGATGAAGGTGACTTTGGATTGTGTAATTGTCGAAGTCCATTTGATTGTCTTCTTAAACTTGAAGAGAACATTGGTTGATTTGTATGTTGAATTTGAACAGTTAGTATCTCTGCCGTCCTCTTCAGGGTAATCTGCTGTTAAGACTAAGCAGTTCCATACTGCCCATTAGATTTTCTGTCCCATTATAGAACTTTTCTTTTCCCATTACATAAACTTTTAGTTGGTTCTGTATGTGGCTTCTTTGGGTTTCAGGAATGCATATAACATCACATTTGTGCCCAAAATGATGTGAAAATAAGTCTGCCTTAGTGCCAAATATGCCTTCACTATTAATAGACATAATAATAAGCTGTGTTCTTGAGAATGTCTGTTTCATTAAAAAAAAATTGTTAGATGTCTTTGTGAAATGTTGCTGCATGACAACGAAGATGTAGTAGATCATAGATCGTGTTGTCTTCAATGATGCGTCGACAGATCACCTAAGTGGAAATTTGAACACTCATGTGTGCACCAGGGGTTCACCAAATCCCCATAAGGTGCTACAGTTGCAATGAGACATTCCCCCCCCCCCCCCCCCCCCCTTCAAAAAAAAGAGAGAGAGAGAGAGAGAAGAATGTTTTATGCCACATCCAGGTGAAAAGTTTATGAACCTTTCTTTTATGGTAAAGCAACTGTAACTGGTGTTTCTTATGTTGATGCGCTTAACTTCCTCAGTCGAAGGAAACTGAACCACAGAAACCTTTATCTGACAGCAAGATGGTGTGGCACCTCACTGGCATAACACAGTACACAATTGGTTAAAAGACATTGTGCATGACTGCTGTATTGGCTTCAAGGACTCTGGTGACTGAGCTTCCTTGCATGGTCTCCTCGTTCTCCCGATCTGACACAATGGGTTTTTTACCTTTGGAGGTTTATAAAGGATTGTGTGTATGTGCCTCTGCTAACAGCTGATCTAGTGACTAAAGAAACAGGATTGAATCAAATGAAGTAATTGCAACAATTGCTCCAGACACACTGATCAAGGTTTGGGAAGAACTTGCTTGTTGACCCGACGTTTGCCATGTGAAAAATGTTGCTCACATTGAATACTTGTTAAGAAAAACTATTTGAATTGCTCTTTCATTTGATATAATATTCGTAACTGCAAGTGTCATGTAATAAATGCTACAGAACTTTAAAACTCAATACTGTATTTATGCGACTTTTTAAGACGACCCCCCTTTTTAAAGGTGCTCCCCCCATTTTTTAAGAACTTCTTTGAGAAAATTTTAACATTTTGACTACATCAATAAAACAGTTTTTAATTTTGTTAAAGTTATGCCTAAAAAAGTTAACAGTATACCTATCCGAAACTTGAGCTGTTTATTGATCGTCCATCACCACCACCACCACCACCACCTCTAGCATTATTGTCATCACTGGTATTAACATCTTTGTGTGTAGGCTTATTGGCATTTCTTACTTCCTGTTAATATGTCATCTTCTGAGCCATCCATAGCTTTGAATTTGCAGCATGGTTTGATTTTTTTGTAATATAAGGGGCATTCAAAAAGAAACCAGTACCTGTATGTTAGAAGTATTGAACCTGGCTGACACTTGACCCACTGTGACACAAGGCAGTGAATGGCTGTCTCAAAATTCCTGGGTCTCCAATGTTAGCCAGTTCTGCACGTACAGCTGACCGTCATCATCCGAGGTGAATCGTTTGCACATCAGAGTGTTTTTAAGGGGACCAAAAATGGTGTAATCACAGGGAGAGAGCACCTAACTGTATGGAGGGTGGCTGAGAACCTCCCATTTGAATTTCTGCGGGAGTGCCTAGACTGTGTTGGCCATGAGGCTTTGCATTGTCAAGGAGCGGAATGACCCCACAGGTGAGATTACCTGGTTGTTTTGATTTGATAGCTTGGCGAAGGGTGGTCAAGGTTTGCAAGTAATGCTGGGCATTCACTGTTGTCCCGTGCTGCAGGAAGTGAATCAGAAGGGGGCCATCTTGGTCAAAGGAGGTCAGCATAGGGGCAAACGATTCACCGTGGATCTACATCCACATCTACATTTATACTCCGCAAGCCACCCAACGGTTTGTGGCGGAGGGCACTTTACGTGCCACTATCATTACCTCCCTTTCCTGTTCCAGTCGCGTATGGTTCGCGGGAAGATCGACTGTCTGAAAGCCTCCGTGTGCGCTCTAATCTCTCTAATTTTACATTCGTGATCTCCTCGGGAGGTATAAGTAGGGGGAAGCAATATATTCGATACCTCATCCAGAAACGCACCCTCTTGAAACCTGGCGAGCAAGCTATACCGCGATGCAGAGCGCCTCTCTTGCAGAGTCTGCCACTTGAGTTTGTTAAACATCTCCGTAACGCTATCACGGTTACCAAATAACCCTGTGACGAAATGCGCCGCTCTTCTTTGGATCTTCTCTATCTCCTCCGTCAACCCGATCTGGTACGGATCCCACACTGATGAGCAATACTCAAGTATAGGTCGAACGAGTGTCTTGTAAGCCACGTCCTTTGTTGATGGGCTACATTTTCTAAGGACTCTCCCAACGAATCTCACCCTGGTACCCGCCTTACCAACAATTAATTTTATAGGATCATTCCACTTCAAATCGTTCCGCACGCATACTCCCAGATATTTTACAGAAGTAACTGCTACCAGTGTTTGTTCCGCTATCATATAATCATACAATAAAGGATCCTTCTTTCTATGTATTTGCAATACATTACATTTGTGTATGTTAAGGGTCAGTTGCCACTCCCTGCACCAAGTGCCTATCCGCTGCAGATCTTCCTGCATTTCGCTACAATTTTCTAATGCTGCAACTTCTCTGTATACTACAGCATCAGCCACGAAAAGCCACATGGAACTTCCGACACTATCTACTAGGTCATTTATATATATTGTGAAAAGCAATGGTCCCATAACACTCCCCTGTGGCATGCCAGAGGTTACTTTGTCTGTAGACGTCTCTCCATGGAGAACAACATGCTGTGTTCTGTTTGCTAAAAACTCTTCAATCCAGCCACACAGCTGGTCTGATATTCTGTAGGCTCTTACTTTGTTTATCAGGCGACAATGCGGAACTGTATCGAACGCCTTCCGGAAGTCAAGAAAAATGGCGTCTACCTGGGAGCCTGTATCTAATATTTTCTGGGTCTCATGAACAAATAAAGCGAGTTGGGTCTCACATGATCGCTGTTTCCGGAATCCATGTTGATTCCTACATAGTAGATTCTGGGTTTCCAAAAACGTCTGGCTTTATGTGTAGAACTGGTTAACATCGCAGCCCCAGGAATTTTATGAGACGGCCATTCACTACCTTGTGTCACAATGGGACAAGTATCTTAACAGCCAGGGTCAATTCTTCTAACACACAGGTACTGGTTTTTGTAATTATGCATCTGGCTCGTTTCTTTTTGGATGCCCTTTATAGATTCACTTGACTTTCTGCGCCCGCCATTCTGCAGTAAGGAGTCACTGGCTCAGTGTAGATATTGAGGTTTTCTTTAACTTTACCCCTGGAGTGAGGGCATCGTCTCCTTGAAGCCGTTCACTGTAAAGCTGCCACAGGTGAACCTTTTAAAAAGTCTGCCCACAACAACATCCTTTTACTTGAAGTTGTGAGATCATGCCACCAGGAATTGTTACCAGGCCTGTGTTGTTATCTATCACATCTTTAAACCCTTGGGTGAGGTGATCCCTGAAGGAATCCAGCACCAGCATTTTCCTTCCGTTATGCAAAGAGCCTGGTATTCTGTTCTAAATGACCTTAAATCAATCTAGTATTAGGTCATTTTTATCCATCCCTTTCCTTGGCATCTAATGATAAGTCCAGCAGGCATCATTTTCCTGCAAAGAGTCACGTGATGGGAACTACCTTCCACCTGTTAGAGCACACAACATTCTTGTTTTCTGGCCTTTTCATTGCCACAATTTTTTACAGGAACATGTTTTAACATCCTACACATTGACAGTAACATTTGATGCCATATTGGAATAACAGGCATTTGATGGACATCGTCCATATGGCCTAGCAAATAGTCATGCTGTGTCTATAGATTGATTATACGGCACTGATACACAAGTAGCTTTCTGTCGGACACTGCAGGAAGTCGCTGAGGTAACATTGTTCTGCATCGTAATGTAAACCCGATGCATCTGCCATTACTCATTTTGATTTCTGTGGTGCATCCAGTTGAGGAGTTTCACTTCAGTTTTAATTTTAATAATAAACAGCCTCAGTTGCACCGTGTACCTAGAACTTACCTAGGTTTCAGTCGGGATAACCCAACCTTCTTCAGAATAACAGTATCTACCGTTTGTCCATAGTGGACATCAACAAGCTAAAACTACAAATCCATAAATTATCATCAGATTTTAAAACTTATCTGGCACTGCCTCGGCCCCACTTCGCGACTGCGATGCAGCAGCCACGAGTACTGCACTGGAACTTACCGTAGCATCATGAGGCCTGCCTAGGCGGACAGAATACCTTGCGCCTGTGCATAAACTGTATGATAGTAACTTGTTGGGACAAGACGTGAACTTGAGTTAAGTTCATGTCTTGTCCCAACAAGTTAAGTTCACGTCTTGTCCCAACAAGTTAAGTTCACGTCTTGTCCCAACAAGTTAAGTTCACGTCTTGTCCCAACAAGTTACTATTATACAGTTTATGCACAGGCGCAAGGTGTTGTGTCCGCCTAGGCAGGCCTCATGATGCTACGGTCAGTTCCAGTACAGCACTCGTGGCTGCCGCATCGCGGTCGCGAAGTGGGGCCGAGGCAGTACCAGATAAGTTTTACAGTCTGATGATAATTTATGGATTCGTGGTTTTAGCTTGATGATGTCCACTATGGACAAATGGTAGATACTGTTGTTCTGAAGAAGGTTGTTCTGAAGAAGGTTGGGTTATCCCGACTGAAACCTAGGTAAACGGTGCAACTGAGGCTGTTCATTATTAAAATTAATATTTATACAGTTGCTGACAGGGCTGTGAAATGTTGAAGATGTTTAAGTTTCAATTCATCTCTAATACCTTCCATTTGTTATTTCTCAAGTAAATGGAAAACCTTCGTTGTGTTTTTCTTGCACATATTGAATAATCTGCTGCTCCATTTTATGAAAACCTTCCCTGCTTCAGTCACCTGGAAGTTTGGTGTGTAGAACTGGCATTCTTTAATTTGTTGTTTTTAATGGCACCACCAACTAAAATTTACAACTGTATCGCCAAATTTTCTTCCTGCTGCACAGTCCCCCACCCCCCCTCCCTCCTCGCACCTCTTAATGACAACTAGGCATTAACATAAAATTAGCGTCATATGACATACTGTCGGTGTGAACCGCCAACTCATTGATCCAAATTTTTAAACAGACCTGTAGCTGTAATTTGCAATTATTATCGGTTGCTTCACCCTTTACAGTTCCTACAGCAGTGACAGTATTAGCAGACTGAAAGACAACAATACATTATCCTCCTGGCTTCCTGCAGCTGAATCGTCATTGTTACACTGTAGCCACCCTCGGAAATCAGTAGTGCTTAGAGCAGTAGTAACTTTAATGCAGTTTTTGAAGCTCATGTTTCATTTGTTCTGCTGTGTTTCAGACATTCTGTGTGAACACATTTTCATTAGCATTAGTTTTTTCCTGTATTAGTTTTTTCCTGTGGGAATGTATACTGTTGTTGACGGTTTGTCCACTTTTAAAGTCGATTCAGTTCCAAATAGCAACAGATTCAGATAAGCTGTCCTTCAGATCTGGTAGATGTTCATAAAAAGCCATGGTATGTGGTATAAATTCCCATGATAGGCAGCACGATGAAATTTGCTTTTCATTCACAAGCCCCCTCTCCACATTTGTCCTAGTGCTTGGCCAAGCTGGTGTTACCCCCACTTAGCTTTTCAAAGTCTTTAAATTAAATTGGCACATGTCCTCAGTCCTCATCTGTAAATGTAAGATTAATTAATATATCTGTTAATCTGTTGCACAATGTTAGAAAGGTTGGCCTTGGCAGCAGTTACCTAATCTGTGAGTGTAAGACAACCTTGTATTTTTCTAATGATGAATTTGGGGGGAAAAACCTTTCTTACAGTTGTGTAAATATGATATATCATTCTCACATCACTTACGTGGTATATTACCAGTTTCAACTTATTGACAAGTCTTTATCAGATGATTTGAATACATTACACAGATATTCATGATTTGGAGAGGCCCAGAGAGGTGGTCACAGTGTTTTGAGTTGAGGCTGATCAGCATACCAACTCTACAGAGGTGTTTATATAATCTTCTTAGCTGATTCCAGCTGTGATAACAATAATCAACAACTTATTGATTATTTGACAAATAAATCAAAGCGTGGTCTTGGTTAGTATCTGCATTAAGAACGCACTGAATAGTAGAGGCATTGAGTCTTCTAGAGCCACACAAACCAGACTGAAAACTTCACTTGCTTTCAGACAAATCATTGTTTGTTTATTTATTTATAATTGAATTTTAAATGGTTTAAATTTATTGATATGTTCAGTGATGGAACTCTTTGCACACTTAATTTAAAGCTAATATTGAAAGCAACTTGAAGTAAGTGAATATTATCTGAAGTCGTACAAAGTCTTCAGACATTTATTGGAAGATCTTCTCTCGTCTTCCACCAACCTGATACTCTCCTTAAAGTGAGTGATTCGTAGTCATAAACACACTGAAAAATTTTATGTGACATAGGTTTTTTTTTATTGTTTGCAGTGAATTTCCTTAAGTGTTTAACCTGTATGAATTTGTCACGTGAAAGAAAAAAGTATTATGAGAAATAAAGTATGTGATTTATTGTTGTTTTAGGGAATGACTTCATTTCTGTAATACAAACTAAACATGTGATAAATACCAACATAAATCTCTTGCTGGTAATTATACTTGTACTTCAGTTAACATGGATGCTGATCAGATTGTTTTGTCATAGATATAGGAATTTAAAAATTCTAGGTGATTTGTGTTATTAAATTAAGGACATGTAACATTTGCTGTCTTTGAAAAATTCTCTTATATTTGACAAACTGCCTATTGGCTTCTGTCTCGGGTTCTTCGGCCGATGTTCATCTAATGATTTTTCTGACGATTCGCCAGCACGAGTGGCTGGCATTGTCAAAGCTTCACCCTCCATTGCCGGTGGTGATCTGGAGCTGAGCTCGCGGGCGCAGACTATACGTACCTGGTGCGCCAACGTCCGAGGGCTTCTCCACGGTCATTTCCGGTGCGGTTCTCCTCTTGCTACCTGCGACAGTCGTTCGCTGCAGTACGGGAAGCCAGGATCCGTTGACCTTAAGGCTTTCCTCTTTCTTGTTCAAACTGTCCGCGTGTTTTTGTATTTCTACAGCTTCTCTGAACAAGCGCGTGTGATAGTGCTTCTCTATAGCCAGGACTTCCGTGTCAGCGAATTTTATTACGTGGTCAGTCTCATTGAGTGCATGCTCTGCCACGGCCGATTTCTCCACCTGCCCCAACCTACAATGTCGCTTATGCTCGTTGATCCTGGTGTTGATGGATCGTCCAGTCACTCCGACATCAACTTTTCCGCATGTGCATGGTATACGGTATATTCCCGACGTTGCAAGTGGGTCTCTTTTCTCCTTCGTCGATCTAAGACACTCTTTGATCTTCCTTGTCGTTTGAAAATCGTCTTTACACCATGTTTGCGCAATATACGGCCGATTCTGTCCGTCACTCTGGGAATGTATGGCAGAAAGGCCGTAACCGACATTTCTTTTTCTGGTTCCTTACTTCGCCGAGTGTTTGGCTCTGTTACACTTCTAATATAATTTTTTGGAGTATCCATTGCTCTTCAGGACAGTTTCCAGGTGTTGCATTTCTCGTTTGAGGTGTTGCGGCTCACATATTCTTCCTGCTCTCGTTACGAGCGTACTAATCATGCCTCTTTTCTGGCTCTGGAGGTGGTTTGACAGTTTGTGCAGGTATCGGTCCGTGTGTGTCAGTTTTCGATACACGCTGTGTCCCAGGTTTTCGCCGTCCCTTGTGACCAGCACATCTAGAAATGGCAGTTTCTTGTCTTTTCTACCTCCATGGTAAATGTTATGTTGGCATGGAGGCTGTTCATGCTGTCCATGCCAACATAACATATACCATGGAAGTAGAAAAGGACAAGAAACTGCCATTTCTAGATGTGCTGGTCACAAGGGACGGCGAAAACCTGGGACACAGCGTGTATCGAAAACCGACACACACGGACCGATACCTGCACAAACTGTCAAACCACCTCCCGAGCCAGAAAAGAGGCATGATTAGTACGCTCGTAACGAGAGTAGGACGAATATGTGAGCCGCAACACCTCAAACGAGAAATGCAACACCTGGAAACTGTCCTGAGGAGCAATGGGTACTCCAAAAATTATATTAGAAGTGTAACAGAGCCAAACACTCGGTGAAGTAAGGAACCAGAAAAAGAAATGTCGGGTACGGCCTTTCTGCCATACATTCCCAGAGTGACGGACAGAATCGGCTGTATATTGTGCAAACATGGCGTAAAGACGATTTTCAAACCGACAAGGAAGATCAAAGAGTGTCTTAGATCGGGGAAGGAGAAAAGAGACCCACTTGCAACGTCGAGAATATACCGTATACCATGCACATGTGGAAAAGTTGATGTCGGAATGACTGTACGATCCATCAACACCAGGATCAACGAGCATAAGCGACATTGTAGGTTGGGGCAGGTGGAGAAATCGGCCGTGGCAGAGCATGCACTCAATGAGACCGACCACGTAATAAAATTCGCCGACACGGAAGTCCTGGCTATAGAGAAGCACTATCACACGCGCTTGTTCAGAGAAGCTGTAGAAATACAAAAACACGCGAACAGTTTGAACAAGAAAGAGGAAAGCCTTAAGGTCAACGGATCCTGGCTTCTCGTACTGCAGCGAACGACCGTCGCAGGTAGCAAGAGGAGAACCGCACCGGAAATGACCGTGGATAAGCCCTCGGACGTTGGCGCGCCAGGTACGTATAGTCTGCGCCCGCGAGCTCAGCTCCAGTTCACCACCGGCAATGGAGGGTGAAGCTTTGACAATGCCAGCCACTCGTGCTGACGAAACGTCAGAAAAATCATTAGATGAACGTCGGCCGAAGAACCCGAGACAGAAGCCGATAGGCAGTTTGTCAACAAGTGGCCACGAAAGCCTTAACAATTTTGTCTCTTATATTTGCTTACAGTGTGATCAAAAAGGATCAGTTCAAGGAGATGAAGAATGATCACCTTGAATTGGAACCTTTTGTAGAATGTACTGATTGTGGACGGAAGCTGCATCAGATATGTGTTCTTCATTTGGACCAGATATGGCCACAAGGGTAAGACATTTAGTATTTGCTTTTCTCTTCCTTGTTCTCAAAAAGAATTTTGCATGCAGTAGGTAGTCACTTTCAAAGTGTGTTAAATTGTTAACAGGATTGTTGTTAAACAATATAAGGGAAACAACAGAGTGCTACTTATTGTAAAGATGACACGTTGATTTGTAGAGAGGCACAATGAAGACACTTGTACATTAGCTTTCAGCCAAAGCCTTCTACAGAAAAAAAACCACAGATTTACAGAAGCAATCACATCTCGTGCACACATGACTGCCATCTCCGGCATCTCAGAACAGATGTAACTGTTATGTAGAGTGGAAGCAGCAGTCTGGAGGGGATGGGAAAGGGGAATGGATAGCAGGTTGGGGGGGAGAGAAGAGCACTGTCCAGCAGAATTTGCAGGGACTAGGGGGAGGTATGACAGGACTGCCAGCTGGTGCAGCATCGGGAGGCTGTGGGGTAGGAAGGGGGGAGGGGAATGGGGAACTGTAAAGGAGAGGAGCAGGGAAAGGGAAAGATGGGTGGGTGCATTGGGAAAGGGCGGCACACACACAGGTTGAGTGGGTGTGAATAGGGAGGAGGTGATAGGACAGAGGGCATGAAAACTATTGGGTGGAAGGTGTGGGTATAGCTGCTTACTATAGGTTGATGACAGGCTAATTTCGGGAGTGGAGAATATGTTGCAAGGATAAGTTCCATCTTCACAGTTCAGAGAAAAGCTGGTGGTGGGGGAAGGGATCTATACGTTTCGGGTAGTTAGGCAGCCATTTAAATCAAGCCTACGTTCAGCTGCATGTTGTGCCACAGGGTGGTGTACTATGCTCGTGGCCACAGTTTGGCAATGGCTTTTCATCCCGATGGACAAATGGTTGGTAGTCACATAAATATAAAAAGCTGTGCAATTATTGCAGCAGATCTGGTATATGATGTGGCTGCTTTCACAGGCAGCCCAGCCTCTGTTGGGGTTAGGATAAACCAGTGATGGCGTTGGAATTGGAACTGCTGGGTGGGTGGATCGCACAGGTCTTGCACCTGGGTCTTCCACAGAGAGATAATCCCTGTGGCATGGGGTTGGAATTGGGAGTAGTATAAGGATGAATAGGATGTTGTGGAGGTTGGGTGGGCCACAGAACACGAATTTAGATGGCCTAGGAAGTATCTTGGATGTCCCTCATTAAGGCATGGTGATAGATAATCAAAGCCCTAATGAAGGATTTAGCTCAGTTGTTCCAGTCTGGGGTGGTATTGGATGACAAAGGGGGCACTCCTTTGTGGCTGGTTCCTTGGTCCTTGGTGTGGTGGGAGGATTGATGGTGTGGGGGGAAATTGCACGGGAGGTCTGTTTGCGGAACAGATCGGGGAGGGGGGGGGGGTAGTAGTGCCTGAGTGTGAAGTCTTTGATAAGACCCTCAACATTCTGGGCAAGGGAGTTCTTGTCACTACAGATATGTCAGCCAAGCTGTATGGGAGTTTTTTGGTTTTTTGTGTGGAAGGGATGACAGCTGTTGAAATACAGATGCAAGTACTGTTGGTGGTTGTGAGATTTAATGTGGCTTCTGAAGAAGGCTTTGGCTGGAAACTGAATGTGTAACAATCTTCTTGTTGTGTCTGTCCGTAACTCATTGTGCCATTTTTATGGTGAGCAGCAATCTACCTGTTTCCTTGTATTGTTGATATTCCAACCTGGAGTTTCCATTGCTCAAATTACTGTTAAAGTTAAAATGGCAAATAAAATGTTTCTATTTCATTTTAGGTTTTGTTGTGACAATTGTTTGAAAAAGAAAGGCCTGAAAAGGAAAGAGAATAAATTCAATGCGAAAAGATTACCAGCTACCAAATTGGGTACATATATTGAGACAAGAGTTAATAACTACCTTAAAAAGAAAGAAGCTGGAGCTGGTGAAGTCTTCATAAGAGTGGTTTCTAGTTCTGACAAAATTGTCGAAGTCAAACCAGGAATGCGCAACAGGTATGTTAGAACTAACAGAATTTCTCATAGTTGAGAACACAGCTTCTTTATTTTGCAACATATTAACTCATTGTCTACATGCATCAGTCACTCCACACATCTGTGTACTCTTCAGTGAATATTGGTTTTGAATTGAAAGATTTCTTTCTTAGATAATACATATGTGCAGTGCAACATTCATAACCTCGTCATTTTCACTTAAATCCAAGAAATTGTTTCATGATGTTGCTTGCATGCGTGTAAGTATTGTTCCAATTCTAAAAATTGGAAATTATAAGCCAACGAACTACATCAACTGTAATACTGCAGAACTAAATGATGGACAGTACCAGCAATTGTCATTGAAGTTTGTAGCATTTATCTATACATTAAAACATGTTAAATTAATTAGTGTGCACTCAGTATTGATTTGTATTATAAAATGTGTGTGCGTACAATGTTGTTTTGCAAGGTGAGCATAAGAATTGATAGATAACTGAATATTCTGTAAATAATTAAGCCTGTGCCTCCCATAATTATACAAAGATAATGTGGACACATGGCGCCAATGAATCTTCAACGGTAATCCACATGTATGTGTTCTCATTTATCATAACCACGTCGTTTCAGAACAAAGATGCATTCTCATAAGTTGGAACAGTTTGGTGGCTCCTTACTACCTGTGGATCACAAATGGATCGCAAACAGTCCAAATCATGTCTCTTGACAGGTTGTGTATGCTGCTGGAAATCTGAAAAAACTGGTTTTTTTTTTTTCATGTGGTATAAGTGCAGGAAAATCCCAAGATTTTTTAGAAGTCCAAGAATTTTTCATTGTTTTAATTTTCAGTTAAATTTTTGTAATTTTGATTGGTAAGAACTGATACTCTAACAAAGAACTTTCCTCAGCTAGCTACTGCACAATAAAACTGCAACAATAAAACATGAATGAGAGAACACCACCAAAATAAAACATCATTTGTGAAGAAATGAGACATTTACAACAACAATAGACGGTGCGCACACACACACACACACACACACACACACACACACCCGCCGACAACAAAATGTGTCGAAGGCTTTAGGATGAAGACTATACAATACTTTGTGACAACAAACTGCTTTCGATTAGTGTGACGTTACAACTGTTCACATTTTGGACAGGTCATGGGAAAATACTGCAAATGGTGATTTGAGAAACGTTATTTTCGAAGTAAATATCCTTGTACGCAAGGTGAATTGTGTTACTTGTGTGAATGTCCGACGAATTTCTTAAATCAACGTAGCACGTGAATCTCTTTCAAAACTTAACACTTTGAGGAGCAGCCACTTTGAAAAATTTTGGGCCCGAAGATCTAACCATTTTATGCCATTATTAAAAATTTTACTGGTGCATTTGTGTTTGATATGTCTTGAAGGGTAACACACTGGAAAAAAGAAATGGCCAAGCTTCGAGGTTAGATTTTCATATTTATTTTAGTCCTCTCATAGATTATAAATTGTGCAATAACAATGGCAGCGAGTATCATTATCCATCTGAAAAAAGTGCAAGGTTTGTTCTTGAGCAGTTTCATATGTAATTGTCTTTTCTGTTTTATTCAGCAAGATAAACCCATGAAATGTTCGGTGTGCAGCAATGAAATTTATAGTCGGCTTGTCAGAAATATTCAGCTGCTGCAATTTAAGCTTTGCCCTTAGGATTCTGCCTAACCAAATAGTCAGAGAAATAACAGCAAAAAAGTTCAATGATCTATATTATATGTTAAAGCTTAGGTTTTTTGGTATAACTATACTGTATGAATATTAATTTAAACCACTCAGTTTCCCCTATTTGTATACTTACTTACATATTTACCTTTCTTTTTCTGGGCAAGAACATACAAATGCTCTTGTTCCAGAACTCTGCAGCTTTAATGGCCTTATCATTGCACAAAAATAGATATTTTGCTGCACAAACAAATTCCATCCATTGACACATCAGCAAATGTTCAGTGGTCTTAGTTTCTCCACATTCACTCTGGTCATCTTTAGAATAACCCCACTTAACCACATTTACTTTTCATTTTGCACCTCCCATACTTAATGTATTCTGTGCTCTCCAAGTAGTTGCTGCCCGTGTGAGATTCCCTCTTTGGGGTCTGGTTTGTATTTGTAGCGTGTCCAACATAAATATAGGCGGCGGACCTCAGCTCAACCTTCTTGCGGTACTGCCGGTTGGATAAAGGTCTTCCTTGACATAAGACATGTTGGAACAGATTTTTGATTATACATTACATACCATGGGTTGATCTGCTGCTTCTTCCTCTCTATTTCACTGCCTACTTTGCTTTCAATATTTGTGTTTTTGGGCTAATCAACAGTTGTGTTGCTGTTGGCTGTCTGCATCACATCCTATGCTCTGAATATCGGGTGTCATCGCCTGGCAAGATAACTTGACATGGTTGGCTAGCAAAAAGTGCATCGCAGTCTCAGTTTCAATGCTTTGGAAGCAGCAGATTTGATTTCTGCCTAGTATTAACTGAGTGAAAGCTGCTAACTCTTGGGAATAAGCTAATATTGCTAACAACAAACGACATTAAAGAAAATACATACTGTGAGGGCAATGTCAAAATTCCCAGACTATTGAATAGGGGTCGACAAGAGGTTTTCGAACTTACACCATACATAGCTCGAACAGCCCGTTTTTGAGCCAAAAATACCCTTTTTGAATCAGAAGAATTACCCCAAAAAATAATACCATATGACATAAGCGTATGAAAATATGCGAAGTATACTACTTTTCGTGTTGAAATGTCACTTATTTCAGATACTGTTCTAATGGTAAATAAAGCGGCATTTAGTTTCTGAACAAGATCCTGAACATGGGCTTTCCACAACAGCTTACTATCTATCCGTACGCCTAGGAACTTGAACTGTTCCGTCTCGCTTATAACATGCCCATTCTGTCTGATTAAAATGTCAGTTCTTGTTGAATTGTGGGTTAGAAACTGTAAAAACTGAGTCTTACTGTGATTTAGCATCAAATTATTTTCCACAAGCCACGAACTTACTTCATGAACTACATTATTTGATAATGTTTCAATATTACACACAAGATCCTTCACTACCAAGGTGGTGTCATCAGCAAACAGAAATATTTTTGAATCACATGTAATACTAGAAGGCATATCATTTACATAAATAAGGAACAGCAGTGGCCCCAGCACCGACCCTTGGGGAACGCCCCATTTAACAGTGCCCCATTGGGACTGAACATCATTACCACTCTCAATATTGCGGAGGATTACCTTCTGCTTTCTGTTCTTAAAGTAGGAGGCGAACCAATTGTAAGCTACTCCCCTTACTCCATAATGTTCCAACTTCTGCAGTAATATTTTGTGGTCAACACAGTCAAAAGCCTTCGCTAAATCAAAGAAAACACCTAACGTTCTCAACCTTTTATTTAATCCGTCCAAAACCTCACAGAGAAAAGAGAATATAGCATTTTCAGTTGTTAAGCCATTTCTAAAACCAAACTGTACATTTGACAGCAAATTATGTGAATTTAAATGCTGCAGTAACCTTGTATATACAAGCCTCTCGATAACTTTAGCAAACACCGATGGCATAGAAATAGGTCTATAATTGTCAACATTATCCCTGTCTC